>NC_138056.1:80596900-81004281 GCF_964194185.1 Rhinolophus hipposideros | reverse complement strand
TCTCATTCTCCTAGTCCTTGAAGGTCCTAATGTCATCCCTGAATCCTCTCTTCCCTTCCTTCCCACAACCGAGTCCCTCAGCACATCCTGTCAGCTCTACCTTTACCAGCAAGAATCTGACCACTTCTCACCACCCCTATGCATTGGCCTCTTGGCCCAAGCCTCCTAATTGGCTCCTTTGCTTCTCTCCCTTGCCCTCCACCATCTATTCTCTACCCAGCAGCCAGATTAATATTTTTAAAATGTCAGTCAGAGTATGTCACTGCTCTCTGCTCAGGACCTTCCAGTGGCTCTCTTCTCAGTCACAGAAAAAGCTAAAGTTCTTATTAGGTTGGTGCAAAAGTAATTGTGGTTTAACAGGTTAAAAATAATTGCAAGAACTGCAATTACTTTTGCACCAACCCAATACAATGGCCTGCAAAGCCCTCTCTGATCTGCCCCTCGGCATAACTCCATGATTTCATCTTCTACTAATCACTCCTGCCCTGACTCTGTCCTTGCTAAACTGGTCTCTTGCTGCTCCCCTATCATGTCAAGCATGTTCCCACCTCAGGACCTTTGCACCTGCTGTTCCCTCTGTCTAGAACACTCCTCCCTAAGAGCCACCTGGCTTGCTCTTTCTTTGCTTAAATCTCTACTCAAATGGTACCTAATTAGCAAGGATTTCAAATCTATATAAAATGGCAACCTTACCCCAACTCTAGTAATTCTTAAACCCCCATACAGATGGCCAACAAATTAATATTTCTAGATCAAATGTGTTCTGGGAAGATCAGAGTACTCAACTCTCCTTGGGTATTTTAACTAAGAAAATAGCAGATAGTTGTAAGCACTATAAATTTATTTATTTACTTACTTATTTATTGTCTGTCTCCATTAGATTATAAACTCCATGAAGGAAAAGACTGTTTTGTTCACTTCCTGCTTGAAATGAATGAATTAACATTATCCATGCCCTAGCTTCAATTACATATAACAAATGACTCACAAATTTTAATACCATTAGCTCAGTCCTTTACTCTGAAGTCTACGTGATAATTCTTTTCAACATGTACAGAACTGAATTCGTGATCTTCCTCTCCAAACCTGGACCTCTTTTCATGTTCCATTTATTAATTGTCAACAATAGCATTCAACAAGTATTTATTGAACACCAACTACATGCCAGACACTGGGGCTAGAGCTGTGAACAAAATAGACAGAGACTCTGCTCTCACAGAGTAGACATTCCAGTAGACCCTAGCTCCTTTGGGCAAGACAGACATACCGTTGACCTTGACAGTCTCCTCCTCATTGTGACCCCCACAGCCAATCCAGCAACAAATTGAGTGGATTTTTACCTCCTAAATATTGTGTTATCTATTCGTTTCCCTCTATCACTCACACACCAGTCAAGGACTCTGATTGTCTTTTGTTTGAATGATGACGACAGTCTCCTAACTAAGCCAGAATCCACTCTACTCTTCCAATGCATTCTCCACACTGCAATTCTCATCACTTCCTATCTGTCAGCACCTCCCCTCCACATGGTTGCAAACCCCTCAGCGCTTTCTACTGCTCCCTCTCACTCAACTCCAGCTACAACAACCTTTTTCCCATCCTTTTCTTAGTAAGCCCCACCTGCCAAAAACCCTTGCACATTCTGTTGCCTCTTAACTGGAAAGTTTTCTCCTCTTCACCTGCTTAACTCATACTCATCCTTCACATTTCGGCTCAAGTGTAACTTCCTCAGGAAAGCCTTTTCTGATCTCAGTCAAGCTCTATTAATAAGCTCTCATAGAAGCATAAATCTGTCTGTTCTTGTAATACTTCTCACAGTACCACACATTTACATGTGGGATTAGCTGATTAATGTCTTTCTTCCCCAAGCTGTAAGCTTCAGGAGAGCAGGACCATATCTGTTGCATTTGTCATTATAAATCAGGGTCTAGCATAACACATGACACATAGAAGGGCAATAAGCATTTGTCAATGAATGAGGATGAATGAATGAGGAAATGGAAGGAGAATCCAGTGAAGTAATACATGTAAAACTCATAGTGTAGTACTCCACACATAGCAGGCATTAATTACCATTAAATCCCTTAGCCCTTTCCACACAGGGAGTTCCCAGGACTTAGGAAGGGAAAATGGCAGAAGTTACTGTAAATGTCTAACAGTGTATTCTTGTCAATGCCATCTGTTTCCTTTTGTTCTTTACTTGAAAGGATGTAGTTGATTTGAACAAGTTCTAGCATAATCTGTCTCTACTCTAAAGCCAACTGGAGGGTGTTGAGAGAGGAAGATGGGTGAGTCTGGGGCTATCTCACTTTGCCCGTCTTCATGAATCAGGTGGGGGTCTGGGAGTTAGAGAAGAGCCTGGCTTGAGTGTGTAGGACCTGAGGCAGCCTCAGAGAACACGGCAAGGAACATTCAACAAGATGGCAACAGGAGTTGTTCCCTCCCAGGTCCTCTATTTGAAGTGCTTAGGAGGAGGTGGTTTTCACGCTGAAACTTCACACGCCAAGTGTCTCCTTCATGGCTGCACCGGGGAAAAGTGCACAGCCAGTACCAGCAAATCCTGTGGGACTGAGATTGGAGTCCATTTCAAAGGGAAGGCAGAGACAGTGGGAAACAGGTGCACATGACGAGAGTGGGGGAGGGTCAGAGACCAAAACAAGGGCAGAGACTGTGGCATTCCAGGCTTGACCTCCCAGGGGCCCTATGTGAGAGCCAGCAAGTGGCAAGGACGGGATCTGAGGCCAGCGGGCTGGGTAGTCCATCCCCTAGGCCTCCCCCAGCCTGCACTGCCTGGGCAGGGGCCACCTCAGATGGCCCTGGGAAGGAAGACTGGCTCCTGAGAAGGCCATTGAGCAACACTGAGCCAAGTGCCGCACGCTTTCAGCCAGCCCAGCCCTGCCTGCCCTGCGAGTTGGGGGTGGTTATGAGGGTGGCAGAGGGCCACCAAGAGCAGTCATTACCACCCTGACACCCAGAAGGAAGGAGGTGCTGGAAAGAAAGAGGTAGGACCAGTTTGGGAGGTCAAATGGCACGAAGGTGTCTTGGAGAGTAGTTCCTACTCAGCTGTGACCTCTCTGGAGTCTACCAACGGGTACAGGTATGTCAACTGCATTTCAGGTATAGAAACAGACATGCTCACCTGGGGACCTCAGGCCACTTGGGTAGAGTTTAGAAATGCCGAGGGGACAATCCTCAGTCTCAACCTCGAGGGCCCCCTCTCTCGGAAGCTCCCTGCACTCAATTTCTCACCTGTAAAAGGAGAGGGGCGGGGCGGCAGGTACCTGGTGGCGTCCGGCAGGAGGCAGGGGGAGCACTTGATGGCGTACTCGGTCCGCCAGCGCTTGTGCCGCGCCCGAAATACCTGGCCGAAGCCGCCGCTGGCCACTCGGCGCCAGTCGTCCTCGAAGTCATCGCGGGTGAAGACGGTCAGGCTGCCCAGGCGCTGCTCCACGTCCATGGCCTTGGGGTCGCAAGGGCCAGCCCGGCGCAGCCCGGCCCACAGCCCCTACAGGCCCCCTGCACTCCAGGAGCTGCGGGCTCTTCCTGCCGGTCAGGTCCCAGGAGGGTGGGGATGGGGAGGAGAGCCAGCTTTCCCGCCCTTGCGTGAGGAGGAGCCTAGCCTGCCTGCAGGGGCGGGCGGGGAGGGGGAAGGAGGGGGAGACGGACCCAAACCTGAACCCCGAGGCCCCTGGCAATGATGGGGGTCCTGGGGCCTGGAAGAGGGTAAGTCGCTCCCAAGCACCCCCAAGAGCCCCCATTCTAGCTCCAGCCCCCTTCCTCAGTCTCAGCCTGTGATTTTCCCCCCCTGCTCTCACCCCTTGAGCTGGGGGTGGTGCTGGGAGCAGAAGGTGTCCTGAAGTTGGAAGCAGGAGTCTGGCAGAGAAGTTGGCCCCATTTGATTTACACCCAACTGTAAGGGGAAGTCGATTTATTTATTCATGCAACTCATATGTACAGAGGGTTTCTCAAGGGTTCAGGACTGTGCTAGGGGTCTCTGCTGTTGAGTGAGGGGGCCTGTCCCCCTCCCCTTCGCAAATATGAAGTAAAAAATGTTGCCTTGGGGATTTTCTGGGCTGAGTCTGACTGACTTGATGCTTCTTTTGTTGTTGTTGGGTTTTGTTTGTTTGTCAAGCAGTCTTGGTGTACGAAAAGTCACCAAGGACAGGTCAGCAGGAACAGTGGGGTGACAGGCTGGGCACCTGTCTGCAGGAGCTCCCCTCCTGGCCCTGCCCTCAGCCCCAACCTCAAAGGGATCAGTGCCTGGTCTGGGGTTGACCCTGTGGGAGGTGTTCTCCTTGGCTGGTTGGGGTGGCTTGTTGCCAGGGACCAGAGATGAGGCTCAGGGAACAGCTGGAGCATGACTGCTACCAGATTCCCAGAGAACAGTGTTGGCGTGATCGGTGAGCAGAGATGCCAGGTAGAAGCTGGAGAACTTGCTCGTTCCATAAAAATTTACATGCTACCTCCAAGATGAATTCTGGCAAGCAGAGTAGGGACAGTTGTCAAAGGGGCCAAACCATTCACTTTGTCCCAGAATCAGTAGCTACTTTGCCTACTGTACATACTTCACAAATGTGATCTTGTTTAAATCTATGGCAATGTTATGAGGTCAACATCTCCCTATTTACAGATAAGGGAACTGGGCTTAAAAACAGTAGTGAATGGCCACATAGCTAATAAGTGGTAGTTGAGATTCTACCACAGGTCTGTTTGGTTACTCTAGAAAGGTTAGGCATAGAGGAGAAAAGGGTAGCCTTTTAGTTTAAGAATATGGGGTGAGGGGAAGAAGAGAGAATAGAATCATGCTCCCTGAAAGTGGGTGGAGGTGACGGAATCTGAATCCGAAGCAGGAGACATACCCCAAAGACAGTGTCAGAAGGAGCCCCCTGGCTGGCTTTGGCTACAGCAAGGCAGGGCACAACAAAACCTATTGCTCCTGGAGCAAGCCTGCCTGTCCAGACAAATCTTAACCCCACCCTCAAAGGAAGCTTGGAAGATGCTCACTGTCAGCAAGATCTGCTGGGTGGGTGAGAATGGAGATGGGGAGGGTGAACTCTACAAGCGGGGAAGTGGAGAACAGACAGGACCCGGGCATGTTGCTGTTGGCCCACCCATTGAAACAGACAAGCTACAGGTTCAAGCAACCCTGAGGCTTCTGAAGAATCTGGCAAAATAGATATATGCGTATACCTATAGCAACCGGAGTCATTAGATTGGGCTCATTCTGCTCCCTCTGTCTCTCCTAAATGGACGAGGACAAAAGCCAGGTAGTCTCTGGATAAGCTTCAGGAGAATTTGTAGAAGGAGGGGACCTTCCTGAGTATAAGGTCACAGAGGTAAACAATCTCCTAGGTCCCTCATTAATAAGTGGAGTGATGCTTAGGGATTTGGGAAAGAGCAAGATCAACTCAGAGGCTGCTAACTTCTTTCTAGTGGTCTGAGCACAGAAGTTCCTGTGTCCTGCCTGGCTGGGAACTCCACAGCCAGTGGGTGGAAAGGAGAGAGTTGGAGGAAAGCGCCACCTTCAACTGCCACTCCTACCCATGAATGGACTAGGTATGACTGAGTGGGAATGAATGAGGTAGGTGGAGTCTGACCGTGACCCAAACCCACTGAAAGGGCCAAGAAACATGTTGTAGCCATAGGAATTTCACCCTGAGATGCTCTGAGTCCTTCCTACTGACCTCTATCAATGCATTTTATTTTGGCACCTCAGGGATGGAAATGTTCTGGACTTGGAATAAATGAAATGTGTGTGTGTGTGTGCCTAAAATTTTCAACCTGCCATCCCCAAACCAGTGTGCTGGTAAAGCAGTTCTGTAATACTCTGGAAGATGCTGAAACCCAATGTGAGCCTTTCCCCAAACCCGGAATGGCAAGCTCTCTGCATAGAGGGAAATTCCCCAATCTGTCCCCATTCTCCTCCCTGCAAACATGACACAAGACACCTGGACAAGTTCTGGCAGGCTCCAGCCTTTAGTAGCCTATGTGTTACAGTGAAGGCCAGGTTGGTCAAGATAAAAGAATGTGTACAGAAAACAGGAACATCTGCCCAGGAAGCAAGAGTCTCCCAGAAAAAAAGGGGTGGCATGAGGCAGTAGGAGCAGGGCTTAAATGCAGAGCTTAAATGTGAGTCAGTTAGAGTTGCGTTCACACCCGCGCTTCTCCCCCACCACTTATTAGCTGTTGGGCCTTGGTCACATCACAAAATCTCCCTGGGTGTCTCCATCTGTAAAATGGGATGATAATATAATACCCAGTTCAAAAGGTTGCTGTAAAGATTAACCTTTAAAAACACACCTAAATGAACACACATACACAATAAATAAACTGACCTAAACTTCACACCTTATCCAAGAATTAACTCAAAATGATTCATGGACTTAAATGTAAAATGTAAACCTATGAAATTTTTAGGAAAGAAAATGGGAGAACATCTTCGGGACCTAGTGTTGGGAAAAAAGTTTGTGGCTTAACACCAAAAGCATAATCTATAAAAAGAAAAATGGATAAATTTGACTGACTCACAATTTAAAATGTTCACTCTGTGAAAGATCCTACGAAGATGAAAAGTCAAGTTATAGATGGAGAGAGAATATTTGCAAATCACACATTTGACAAAGAGCTAATTTTCCAGATTATATAAAGAATTCTCCAAATCAGTGGTAATAAAAAACAAAACTATCCAATTAGAAAAGACATGAACAGACACTTCACTGAACAGAATATACAGCTGGTAAATAAATGCATGAAAAGATGCTAAATAGTATTAGCCATTAAGGAAACGCAAGTTAAAATCACAATGACATCACTACACACCTACGAGAATGGCTAGGAAAAAAATAGTACTACCCCAAATGCTGGTGAGGATGCAGAGAAAGTGAATTACTCATGTATTGCTGTTGGGAATGTAAAGTGGTACAGCCACTCTAGAAAACAGTTTGGCAAGTTTCTTATGAAACAACGATTACCATACAACCCAGAGATTGCACTCTTGGGCATCTATCTCAGAGAAATGAAAACCTATGTTCACACAAAAACCTTAACTGCAATGTTCATAGCAACTTTGCCATAGCTAAAATCTGGAAACAGCCTCGATGTCATTCAACAGGTGAACGGTTAAACAGACCGTGGTGCACTTACAGGAGTATGTGTACTATGGAGCACTAGCTGCAGTAAAGAGGAATGAACTATCCATACAGGTAACAACTTGGATGCATCTCCTGGAAAGATATTGAGGGGAAAGTCTCAAAAGGCTATGTATTACGTGACTCCATTCATATTACATTCTTGAAATGACACGTTTACAGAAATAGAGACCAGATTAGTGCTTGTCCAAGGTGGGGGCGAGGTGGCTGTGTTTGTAAAAGGGATCCTTGTGGGGAAACTGTCCTGTATCTTGGCAGTAGTGGTGCTGACATGAATTTACACCTGATAAAAATGCATGGAACTAAACAGACATACACAAATGAATGCGTGTAAAACTGGTGAAATCTGAGTAAGTTCCACGCATTGTATCACTGTCAGTTTTCTGGCTGTGATGTGCTATATTTACGTACAATATTACCACTGGGGGAAGCTACGTGATGGTGATAGGGATCTCTGCATTACTTTTTACAATTGCATGTTTATCTATAATTACTCCCAAACAAAAAGCTTTTTAAAATGCATGTCTTCCTCCTCCTCTAATTTTCTTTTCACTTTATCTTCCTCTCTTCCTCTCCTCTTTCTCCTCCACTTTCTTCTCCTCCTCCTCCTAATTTTCATTCTTCTTTATCCCTCCTCCTTCTCCTCCTCTTCTTCCTCGTTTTTGTTATTTCCAGTCTATATTACATTCTCAGAAGCAAAATCTTTCCATAATGGGGAATGGGAGTAATCTAATATGTAGCACAGACAGCAAATGCCTGGTCCCTTGTGGACATGGAGAAACCCTAGAAAAGGAGAGAAAAGGCCACTATGATTACCTTATTTTGCCATACATAACGCGCACCCACATTTTTGGCCCGAACTTACGAGGGGGGGGGATGGGGGAATCTTTCGTTTTAATTTTTTAATTCAAATTTTTATTACTTTACATTTAGGTACTTGTTTTTATTTATTTGTTATTAGTTTCAGGTACACTAGACAAAGTAATACTTGGACGTTTATCATTTATATCCCTCACACTATGTGGAACCTCCTACCCCCATCCACTATCCCTCTGACATCGCACGGAGCCATTACATTTCCACTGTCTCTATTCCTAATGCTGTACTCTGCTTCTTGTAAGTATATACATACATACATACATATATATATATATATATATATATATATATATATATATATATATATATATATATATAAAATTATAGTTGGCATTCATTATTGTTCAGCTTCAGCTTCAGGTGTACAATACAGAGATCAGGCATCTACATCATCCCTGAGGTGGTCTCCCAAATGGGACACGTGTCCATCGGATACCCTACAAAATCTTTACAACATTATTGATTACGTTCCCCAAATTAATTTTCAAAACCCCATGGCCATCTTGTGGTTTTCTAATCCCCTCACCTTCCCCCTCGCCCATCCAGCAACCCTCAGTTTTTCCTCTTTGTCTCCAAAACTGTTTCTGATTAGTTCATTCACTTATTCTTTTCTTTAGATTCCGCATATAAGTGAGATCATATGGTATTTGTCTTTCTCTGTCTGACTTATTTCACTTAACATAATGTTCTCTAGGTCCATCCATGTTGTTGCAAATGGTAAGATTTCTTTCTTCTTTATGGCTGCATAATACTCCATGGTATAAATATACCACAGTTTCTTAATCCAGTCATCTACCTATGGGCATTTCGGTTGTTTCCATGTCTTGGCTATTGTGTATAGTGCTGCAATCAACATAGGAGTGCATAAATTTTTTTGAATTAGACTTTTGGATTTCTCCAGATAGATACCTAGGAGTGGAATTACTGGATCATAAGGTAGTTCCATTTTCAGATTTTTGAGATACCTCCATACTGTTTTCCATAGTGGCTGCACCAATCTGCAATCCCACCAACAGTGCACAAGCGTTTCCTTTTCTCTACATCCGCGCCAGCACTTGTTGTTTGTTGATTTATTGATGATAGCCATTTTGACTGGGGTGAGGTGGTATCTCATTGTGGTTTTTATTTGCATTTTTCTGATGATTAGTGAGGTTGAGCATTTCTTCATATGTGTGTTTGCCATCTGTATGTCCTTTTTAAAAAAATGTCTCTTTATGTCCTCTGCCCATTTTTTAAATGGGTTGTTTGCTTTTTTGGAGTTGAGTTGAGTGAGTTTTTCATAGATTTGTGATATTAATCCCTTATCAGATATATCATTGGCAAATATCTTTTCCCATTCAGTAGGATCCCTTTTTGTTTTATTGATGGTTTCCTTTGCTGTGAAAAACCTTTTTAGTTTGATGTAATCCCACGTGTTTATTTTTTCTCTTACTTCCCTCGCGTGAAGGGATATATCAGTAAAAATCTTACTCCGGGTAATGTCTGTGAAGTTTCTTCCTATATTTTCTTCTAGGTATTTTATGGTTTCAGATCTTACATTTAAGTCTTTAAGCCATTTTGAATTTATTTTTGTATATGATGTAAGGAGGTGGTCCAGCTTCATTTTTTTACATGTGTCTGTTCAGGCTTCCCAGCACCATTTATTGAATAGACTGTCTACCTCACCGTACATTCTTGCTTCCATTGTCGTAGATTAAATGGCCATATAGGGATGGATTTATTTCTGGACTCTCTATTCTGTTCCATTGATCTATGTGTCTGTTTTTATGCCAGTACCATGCTGTTTTGATTACGGTAGCCTTGTAGTATAATTTGAAGTCAGGTATTGTTATACCTCCCACTTTGTTCTTATTTCTCAAGATTGCTGAGGCTATCTGGGGTCTTTTATGGTCCGATATAAATTTTAGGATTATATGTTCTATTTCTGTGAAAAACGTCGTTGGTAGTTTGATAGGAATTGCGTTGAATACGTATATTGCCTTAGGCAGTATGGACGTTTTAACTATATTAATTCTTCCTATCTGTGAACATGGTATGCGTTTCCATCTATTTATATCTTCTAGGTACTTGTTTTTTGTATTATAAAGGAATTTTAGCATTTATATTTAAAATAATGGTACAAGAAATTCTACGTAACAAATTATTACAAAACACAAGAACAGATACAAGGTTCAAGAAATTTTATGTACCGGTAACAAATTTACGATATTTACCCATAGAGGAAGCCAAGAACTCTTTGTCGTTGCAAGTTTGTCATAAGTTCAACAGAACCGATTATCATATTCCAGAGTATTATTTTGCATATGGATATCGTTATTAATTTCTAGAATTATGCTTTTAACTCATAAGCATAAATAAAAGAATTAAAAACATTTATATAGATACGGAATTAGCACTACCCATGTATAATGTACAGCCTTATTTTTCGCTCACAAATTTGGGCACAAAAGTGCTCATTACACACAGCAAAGTACCGTAAGTATCTGAGGCAGAAGAAGATGGTGGAAGGTTGACAACTAGGTCCCTCCAAGACTCGATACTCTCACTCACCCATGTGATTTGGTCAGATAAGCTGCCACCTACTGATACAACCAGAATTACATCTGATTAACTAAATTTGAAATCATCCTTCAGAGAAAGGCAGAAAAAAATAAGATCAACTTGCCATTGTCAGAATCATTTCAAGGCTCTATTCGGCATATCTCACTGAGAATTGTGTTCTGACAGTTGAGATGTGCAGGCATATAGATGTAGGCTGGGCTGCAAAGCTGCAGGCTGGCTCCCCTGGGGCCATAGGACGTCCCGCGGGGCCTGTGAGGCACCCAGACGCTGAGTGTCTGGCATGCAGGTCTGCTAGGTTTGTTTTTACCAGGCAGATGGACTTGCTCCTGAATATTCCAGAAAGATAGCCCCTCTCGGGGTCAAGGTGGGTTGTGGAAGCAAGAGTGAGAATGGAGTCAACCAGGAGTGGAGGTAGAACACTTCCGAATATGGAACACCAGGCTCCTCTTTGAAGGGCTTTTGATAAAATCTCTTACGTGTCAAAGAGCTGGAAATGGAAGTCTTGTGTTTCAGGAAAGACAGTTCTCATTGTCAAAATTATGGCCACAAGTTCTTTGTAGACTTGGATGCTTGTGATCCTGGGTCAGATCCATGTCAAAATAGGAACTAAATGTGCCAAGAATCCTGCCACCTCAAGCAGCTTAGAAGAAATACTGGACCATGGCCAGAGCTTTAGAGAACCTTGGTCTTACACTGCGCTTCGTCAGGCTAAGAGCTCATTACTGGAACCAAGACATTATGGTCACTGCCTTCTCTAGAAGTTACGAAGGGACTGTGAATTTCAATATGACCCCTTTTAATTTAATAACGAGTCAGGAAGGGAGATGTGAAGAAATACCCTGAGATTCCCTTTAGTGAGGACCCGGGAGGGAAAATACCCCACCCCCCAGATGTCAACCTTGAGAATCCTCAAGGCTATGTATCTGGGGACAAACCAGCCTCTCCGCTCCTCTGGGTTCTTCCAGGGTGGGCATGAGCCAGGAAGACCTAGGCCCAGGGAGGGCCTGAGCTCAAAGACAGATTTTTTCGGTTGGGCAACAAGAAGCACAAGAAGCTTTCTAGCTCTGTAGGAAAAAAAGGGACTTCTAAGATGTCACTGATTTCATGCTTGTATTTTGTTTCTCTTTTCTATTTTCCTTACTGTTTAGTAGAGTTCTTCCTGTCTTTATATTTTTCAGGGGTAAGAAATTAGTCAGAATACTTAGCACAGTAAAAGAAACCCAAGAAAAGATTTTGTCAGTTTGGTTGGTTTTTCACCATCTGTTTAAGTGGTTGTGAAGAATGATGAGACAAGTAAACAGTTAACAGGAGCAAGCTGTGGGCTAACAGGAACGAGCTTAAACATGAACTGCTTGGCTCTGAATCCCCTGGCTAGCACTGCACCTGCAAGCTGTCAAACACCTTACGTCCATCATAAGTGAGAACAGAACAGTTCCCAATTGCAAGAGCAACCCCCTGCAAGCTGACATCCATCATAGATGGGAACAGGGCAGTTCCCAGAAGAAGAAGATCGTAATGGCAGCCCCTCTGCAAGCTGACAAGCACCCTACATCATACGTGGAAAAATATAAAACCCCAGCACTCCTTCTCATGGGTGCAGCTGTCCCCCATCAGACTCTGCCCTTGCACAACTCCATTTGCCAGTATCTGCCTCTTACCCCTCTGTCTCCCCAGATTTCTGTCTCAGACTGCCCTGGCAAAACTTCTGCCATTTCCAAACAGAATCCTCTCTCTCCCCTTTTAACTTTCAATAAATGTTTTCTCTGGATACTCTTGTAGAGTCTCGTAAGTTCTTTTACATTCTGCAAATGACCAGGGGCTAATTTTACACCAAAACAAAGAACCCCCGACCCCCTGTTTTTTAAATCAAGGCCCATTCCCCAGTCTAGACCAATTAATTCCCTGGGAATGAGGCCCAAGTATCAGGATAGAATACAACTCTTAAAAGTCAAAAAACCTTAAATAAACCTGTAGAATGTGGGCTCCTGGACAGGAATTGTAGTCTGCCTTGTTCATTGCTGTGTCCTCAGCACTTGGCATGTCGGAGGGAGCTCATGTCATCTATGGTAATGAACAAATGATTGAATGAATGGGAAAGTGAGACTCAAGATGTAGAGGCTGACTTTTGGCAGTCCCTCCCACCTTTCTTCTGGGCCTTCTTTAGTCCCAAGAGTTCCTCTCTTCCATCCATACCCCAGAGCTAGGCTGCTAAGATCTCTTGGCAGTTAAGCTTTCTAGAATTTAAGCTTCTGGGACTGGCAAGGACTCCTTTTCCCTGGGGGAGAACCCTCAGAGATGCCCATCACCACTGACCCCCCCCCCCAGTCAGATGCCTTGTGATCATTTACAATGCTTTGTGCATATTTTTGTAAATACGGTTTGTAAGCAAAAGGCTTTTCTCGTGAATAAGAAGAAATTGACGGTGAGGCTTTTGGGACCAAAGCAATAACAAGACCTGTTATTTACCGAGTCTTTGCTTTGTACCCACTCCATCTGCAGTGATCGACTCGCATTATCTCACGTAATCCAATCCTCTGAGGTAGATACTACTATTATTCCCATTTTTACAGACTTAAAAGAGCTAAGTAGCTAAGTAGCTCCTTTAAATAGTTTGCTATGGTCATGCAGTTGGAAAATTAGACACTCCAGGATTTGAATCTGGCTTGTCTCTTGCCAAGGCACATGCTCTTAACATTGTAATATGGCCAGAAGAGCCTTGATAAAATTGTTCCCCAGGAAAAATCAAGTATGGGCCCTCAGACTGTGAGGTTCATCCAGGTGCAGTGGTGAGGTCATCCGGCCAGGAGAGGCAACAGGAGCACCTGGCGTATGAGCCAGCTGTAGGTGTTCAGTGACGTTCCTCCTCCCCCATCTACCCCCCAGGCAAGTGTGAGGGTGTGTGGGCTGGAACTGAAGGGGGATCTTTGACTAATATTACACATATCAGGACTTTGCCCAAAGCTGAAAGATATCTTTGGAAGCTGTACCTGTAGAAAAGTCTGTATTAGCTCAATCAAATTTGACTTCTGGAGAAATTTCAGGATTACTCAGTCACAGTGGAAATATCTCTTTGTCTCTGCTTTTTAGGTTGGAAAGAAAGTAATGTGTCCGTGGTCTGTCAAAAGCCCATTCCACCAGTAAGAGGGAAACAATATATGTGCTGGTAAATTTGCATCTGAGTATGGAAGCTTGGCAGAGAGGGTGTCAAACAGATGGAGTTTCCGGCCATGAAAAGAAAGCCCTATAGATTTTATCCAGTTCTGAGTTATCTACTCTTTCCTGGAGGAGTTACTTAGGGATGATGTCAAAGAAGAAGGAGTGATGGTTGGTCCTGGGAACATTGAATCAGGAGCAGTTTGGAATGGAATAGGTGAGTTATTAAGGACAAAGACAGAAGAATTTTGCCCTGTCCAGGTATATGTGGGCATGGAGTGCAAGAGTTGGCGTTTACTAGAAACCAAGACTGGTTTAGACAAGAGCCAGTGGGTATTTCCAGATGATGGCATTAAATGATATGGGAACAGGGAAGCAAAGGAGACTATAAATCTTTTTCTTGCTGTGAAACTCAGAAAAGACCCTCATTTACTGGCCTTGTGAGGGAGAATCTGGTCTGATGGCAGAGAATAGAGCTGTCTTCAGGTTAGTCCAGACAAAAAAAGTGAAGGACGAAATCAGAGCACTTTTTCCTGCCCCAGCCTTTGGTGTAGTCTTTCATTCATTTCTCCCCTTCTTCTCTCCCTACCCACAACCCAAGCCCATCTTTTCTGTCTTCCTTCCAAATTGGGAAAGGGACAGTGCTCAGACGGCACCCCTTCCGGGAAGGCATCTCTGACCCGTGTCCCTTGCTGAGCTAGAGACCCTCTCTCTGTATTGCAAACATTGCACTGGCCCAATAATATGTGATTCTCTGTGTGTGCACCCCCTCTATTTTGACCAGGCACACCTTGCAAGAAGAGACTGTCTTCTGTGTGCCAAACACTTGTCTCAATTACTGGCACGTAATGGGCACTTAAATGGAAGCTGTTACTCATAATATTTTAGCCCAAATCATTACCACCATTGAGGGGTTAGAGGGGCATGGAGAGTTTAAAGTGTGTGAGAATAGCCAGACTTCACCCCAGGCTGGTGCTGGTAAGAGTTCCCTAATGTCTCCCTCTGCTAAATTTTAATAATTTAACCAACAAATGTTGATCGAGCCTCTATTATATATGAGAACTTTTCTAGGTACTTGGTCACATCAGTGATGAAAACCAACAAAAATCACGGAGTTCACATTCTGGTGGGAAGAAGGGTGGAGTGCACACAGTAAACAATGTATCCTGTTACGTAAGTTATGTAATACGTTAGGGTGGTATGTATCTATTAGGATATTATGTCGTGGAAAGAAAGGAGCTGGGGTAAATCGGGCAGGAATACAACTTTAAACTGATACTTACAGGATTCCAAGCAAGATAAAGGGGGCAAGGGAAATAGGTGGGGGCTATTGAAAAGGGCTCTTTTGGTGCTAGTGACATCTCACGTAACTGGAAGCCCAGAGACAGCCTTAGATGCAGCTAGATCTGGGGGTTAGTGATGTCAGGGCTCTCCTTAACTCCATCTCCAAATCTTCCAGGTTCTGCTTTTCTCTATTTTGTTTCCATTCTCAGTGAAGCCCTCCTCAGGGATGGTGTAGTCAGCAGCAGAGCTCCAAACTCATGTCCTATCCTCTGAGCAACTTCAATGGAAAAAAGAATTCCTCTCTTTCCTTTGCTCTGGCACAAGTCTGGGCTGAGCTCTGATAGGCCCAGGTCACACGACCATTTCTGCACCAATCACTGTGACGATAGGGATGTGCAGTGGTGTGATTGGCAGGTCCTGGATTCCAAGCTTATCTCTGGAACCAGAGTAGAGTCCGCTGTACCAGCGTCATGTGGTCTAGCATGGAGGAGGAGAGGTTCCCTTAGAAAAACTGAGGTGTCGTTACCAGAACAGGGGGAATGGGTGCTAGGTAAGCAAACACCAATTGTCCAGACTGTAAGGAAATAGAAGTCCAAGTGGCAGACCCACAGAAGTGAGGTGATCAGTTTGCGGTCATAAGCCTGGTTAGAGCAGAGCTGGGACTCCGGCTCTTGGTCCCTGCTGGTTGAAGGGTGCCTTCAAAAGAACCCAGTGGGGCCACCTAATCTAGTCTCCTGTTGCTGAACAAACGACATTTCCCCGTCACCCCACTATCGCTATCACTGCAGGCAGTGATTCTCTTCTCAATGACTCCAGTTACAGCAGCCAAAAGCCCAGCTATTTGGAAACTACTTACTCCATAAAACACCATTCCTGGTGTTTTACGTTTCTAACCTGAATTTCTTATGGTAACACTACTTTGAGAAGCCAAAAGAGGGGTGCACGTATTTCTTTATTGCTTTTATAATAATCTGGAGCCACAGATGTGTGGTCCACCCAGGACTAGGGGCCCTGCACTGATAGCACTTTTATGCAGGAGGGTGTCCCCAGCTAAAAAAGCGGAGACCAGGTCTAGCTTTGGTTGTCAGAGATTATGTCCTGGTGCTCCGAGGGTGTCACGCCTCTGCTGATTGTACAAATAAGGCAGACCAAACTTCTCCCGATGTTCTTCCAAACAGCCCTTGGAAGAGAAAGTCACAGCTGAGTTCAGCAGAAATACAGACCACACAGGAGAAACTGTTCCATCAGACATGACCCCTCTGTTTATAAACTGCGGTAACACTGACAGCACACTGGCGAGGTCTGAAGACTTCTCCACGCTTCCCTTTGCTTGTGGGATACCAGGCACCGGGACTTTGCAGTGATGACCCCCATAATCCAAGGGCCAGGAATCAGAGGACCTTTACCCTTAGTGGCTATTCCTTGACTTGCTGACATGGCGTACATGGGTCAGGGGCCAAGACAATGTTCGCTCCAAGGGGAGCTGGCATCTGACTTGTTTTTCACCCCAATAATGTCCTGCTTCTATTATAATAGAAGTGGGGGGAGGAAATATTATCCATTTCACCCAGTCATTTTATATTGCCTAACACAGTGTTTGCACCTAATAGGCACTTGATAAATATTTACTGAATGAATGAGGATCTTTTCAAAATCAAGCTGTCATTTAAATGACCTTGGCTGAGGAGCTTGTTGGTACAAGGACAGTGCTGGGCTAGCCCCCGCTCGCCCCGCCTGAGGGAGGACAGCACTTTCTGGAAATTTGAGTATCTCGCTTTTTACAGAGAAAGCGACCTGGCCTCCTTACATTCACAACCATCTCATGTCTCCTGTAACGTGTCTTGCTGATCAGATGGGAAGGTAATCCTTCTCACTGAGGAGATTTAGCTGTTAGCGAACATACTGCTGATGGATTAGCAAGGATTTCAGATAAAACCTTAAAGGGGTTAGTGTTTCATTTTCCCCTTTACACTCGAGGAGCAAGTGAGAACTGGCTACTTCACTTGCTACAGTTTAAGCCAGAATATTAATGACAGGAGAGACAGGGCTGGGCAGTGGGCAGAAGGGTTCAGGGGGAGGCTAAATGCTGATTCTGGCTCAGCCATGATTTCTTTTGGAAATTCTGGAAAAGGCATTGACTCTCTGATGGGAAATAATAATACCGACCTGACAGGGGCATTGTGCACAGGAAATGAGAGCAATGACATGAAAGGCCTTTGAAAAAGTTAAAAGAACCTTTCTGTGTGAGGCTATTATTATCTTGCCACAGGAGACAGACTGCAGGGCTGAGGGCTATACCTGAAACACCAGGATTGTCTGGTTGGGACCTTTGAATGAGGCCCTTTGGCCTACATTTGCTCAGAGGAAGCGCGAAGGGGGACCATCCCGTTCCATGTCCTGTGGATATTATGAGGGAGAATCGTGGTAGCAGCCACATACTTCTTAAGGAGCAGGGCACTCAGCAGCTTAGGAGCAGACAAGGTAATGCCATAGCTGAGAGGGTAGGCAGTGTTGTTACTGGGTACTCACCCACAGGCTCTTGAGGACATGGCGAAGCATTGCCCTCCTGAACGATGGATGACGTGTCCTTAGACAAAGGTTATTAAACACCTTCTGTATATACCTCCTTCTCGTTTTATTGTCCATATGACTTTTCACAGAAGAAATCTTCCAGGTCCTCCAAATAGAATTTAAATTCTAGCTGTAGAGAAAAACTAAAGACACAGAAATGAAGTATTTAAAAGTGTAGCACATTTGGCCTAAGTCTCAGTTTTTTGCTCTATAAACAAATAAAATATTGTCTGTCTTTTAAAAACTATACAAAACAAATGGCTTTGTGCTTAAAACATACATGAACTTATATCATGCACATCTTGAAACCTGGCGTATTTCAAAGCAATAAAGGGAATATGGTAGAAAACAAATAAAAATAAAAATAGAAGTGTAGCACATGGCCGTAGGATGTCAGAGAAAGAATGAATAAATGGTGTGGACTGAAGAGGGCTTCATGCCGAGGGCATGAGTGCCTGGACAGACATGCCACAGATCTTTGAGCAGCTGCTTCACCCCTCTGTGCCTCAGTTTCCTCATCTGTAAAGGGAGAGAAATAATAGTGCCCATCTCAGCAGGCAGGATCTGAAACCTAGGAAGTATTTAATAAAAAGTCCCAGCCATACGTACTGTGTCGGGGCTTTGAGGATGTGTGGGATTTCAAAAGAGGGGATGAGAAGTGGGGGGACAGCAGGAGCAGAAGCAAGAGGATGGGAGTGAGCAGAATGCATGCAAACATTGGGGAGCTGGCTGGTGGGGAACCACCATTCAATAAATAAGCCCAGGCTTTCAGGAGGTGCTGGAGCACCGTGGTGACACACAGAGACAGGACCCAGGGTCAGTCCTGAAGACTGGCGAGCTTAGGTGGGGACCAGAATATGACCCCCAAAACCAAGGTGACTTTAAGGCTTGATGAGATAATACTGGATGGGAAATGTGCAAAGACCATGTGTAGTTTTATTAACATTTGAAGGGTAGTAATAGATATGCTTATTTTACTCTATTTTATTTTATTGACATTCAATATGATTTTGTATTCATTTCAAGTGTACAGCATAGTGGTTAGACATTTATCTAATTTACGAAGTGATTCCCTGACTGGTACCCACCTGGCACTATACATAGTTATCACCATATTATTGATTATATTCCCTGTGCTTTACTTTACATCCCCATGGCTATTTTATTAGATATGCCTATTTTAAATTACACTTAAAACTTACGAATTATAGTTCTCACTCATACCCAGTACAGGGAATGTATATAATTCTTACGGTAGTTTAAGTAAGATAATGTGAGTGCCTTATCAGCAACATTTCAGAAAATTTACAAACCACTATGCTCTTACTACCCCTTTACCCATCTATACCACACACACCCACACAGACACATACGTGCACATATCCACAATTGCACACACCAGTGAGGAGTTTGGCCTTTATCCTGGTGGCAATTGTGAGAAGGTGCCTGAGAAGGGCCACGACACAAGGAAAGTGGTGTTTAAGAGGATTATTCTGGCTTCAGTGTGCAGATGGCTTAGAAGATAGAGCGAGACAGGGAAGCTATTCCAGTAATGCGAGTTAACCTAATCGGGTGCCTGTCTTTTTCTTATTTTTCCTTGATGTTGACAATGTAGTGCAGAGTTCAGCAAAGCCTAATCCCATTGAATGCACGCCTCAATCCTTTATGCTCTCCTATGTGCGCCCCCCACCACACCTGCACCCCCACCAGCCATCTTCACCAGCCCACCCCCCCACTTCGGTCTGCCGGGCTACATCTGTACGACATTGAACGTGGAAGCCCACTTCTCTATCCGCCACATTCTGGCAGTCAGGCCCTTTCCATCCTGATACAAATCCTCACATTTCAGAACTCTGGAAAAGAGCACTCATGGATGGCCAGGCATGGGTCATCTACAGAAGCAGCAGACCCCTGTACAACGGCAGGCTACTGGCCCAAAAGAATGCTGAGCGCTTTACAGAAATCGGCTCATCTAATCCTTACGACACACCCACGCAGCAGGTGATATACTTCCCCACACCTACCTTTTATAGACAAGGTAATTAAGGGGCTCAGGGATATAAGAGGTGGAGCGGGGCTTTGAGCCAGGCTTCAGGATCCTGCCTGCCATCCGGTCACTGCACTTACTTCTGCCCGGTAGTTGCTTTGAGTCCCAGCCCTTCTTTTCTGGCTGCTTGATTCAGAGGGTTCTGACACACAGAGCACAGCCCACTTGGCCTTTTGGAGTTTTAATTTCCTTATTTGCAAAGGGGGGTGTGCTTGGGCTACACATTTTTAAGCAGTGAATTGTATTTAGCAAATGAAATGAGATGGATTCCAATCAAACATACTGGATTAGATGGTCCCTGAATTATTTTCAGCTTAGACATTCTAGAAGGCTTTGTCCTCACCACCCGTTCCAATATTTCTCATTATCTTGGCATACTTTTGATCTCGTCTATATCCCTACTGCATGTGAACTCACCTGTTTTTATGTGGAAATCCATCTCTTGGCTGCAGAGAGATGGAGTCTGCATGTGTACGTGTGTGCCTGGGTGGACGCGTGGCTCAAGGGGAAGCGAGTGATCCAAATGAGCAGATGGAGCTGCTGAAGATTAAAAGCACAAATGTGAAGTTGGAGACGGCACGTGCCGAGGGGAGTGCCGCTCAGGCTGAGCTGAACTGGCACATCTGGCAGACCAGCACACTCAGAGGGAGCGCCTCCTCTCAACCCAGCTGCAGAGCTGGGCCCACCTTGGACTGGGGGTGGCTGTCAGAGCTGATGAGAAGTCGCTGCTCCCACTACTTGGCTGACACCCGAGGGCCCCTTGCCCACTCTCTGCCAGGGCCGAGACTGACGGCTTCCAGAGAAACCCAATCCTGGCTCCAGGGCAAAATCAGACCCAGGGGCAGAATGCCTCCAGGGAGAACCCATTCCTCATTTTGCTGTTTTGAAATTGAAATCAAATTTGGGGGCTTGTTTAAAAAGGGAAAAATCATCCAGCAGGCTTCAGATCACAGATGTCCAGAGCTTCCCTGGCATGCAGCAGCAACAGGCCTGGGAGCTGTTGGAGGTGAAGGTCAGCTGTCTGTCCTGCTGTTACCCATGCCTCCTTTCCAGGGCACTCAGGGAGACCTTGGGGCTTGAGGAAAAAAATAACTAAAGATATCCTGATGAATGTGTACTTGGAGCTGCAGTCCTTGGGGTCAACAGGTTTTCCTGAGTCTAAATTGAAGACAAATAGCGAGTGGCAGGGGAATACTGTTTGGGGAGGGCACTTTGGGGTATCAATCCGACCACCCACAGCCCTTCCAGTGTCAGGGCTCCTAGTCCGCTGCACACTAGGTCCTGCTGATGTCCCAGGCTGTGGCAGGCCCGTCATTCCGTTCCTGGCCAGGAGTACTGCCACCCAGCCATGAATCCTGGGTGTGCATCCTACCCAGGCCTGGGGTCCGCAGACCTCACTGCCTCAGAGGGAGCATGAGAAGGCAGACAGCTGGCAGGCAGCTAGGTCTTTGGTAGCCTCATGTTTGTCACCTGGTATAGGAGAGAGGGCAAGGCAAACGGAATAGCCAAATAACTGCTTCCCTTGGTTAAGATGGGATACCTAGGGAAGAGCAGATTGCGGAGGGTGGCAGGGCAAGATAATGAATCCATGGTAATTTCTTGCCTAAAAATAATAGTCACCATTAAGTAAATGCCTTCTATTTTTCCAGTCACCTATGATAGGTGCTTCACATACATTGTATCCAAACCAAAGAACTCTAGGCAGTTTTGCTACATAGGAGTATTGCTCCTATTTTATAAGACAGGAAATCGGGGCACAGGAAAATTAGACGACTTTTCCTCATGCTACATTTAGTCAGTTGAGGGATGTTTTAAGTGCAGAAGTTAAAAACAGCAGCTGGGGGCAGATTCTGACCTCCCTGCTTATTGGTACGTGACCCTGGGTAAGAAGTATGCATTGTCTTTGTCTTCAGATCTTAGTTTCTTTACCCCTAAAGTGGAGATAACACCTACCTCACAGGGTCTTTGCGAGGCAGGACCTTGAAGCACTTGAGCAGAGCACATGCTCAGTGTGCGGGCAGGATTTCTTCTTTCTGCAGGCCTGCAGGTCGATGAGGACCAAGAGCCTCTCGTATTGGAGAAGAGAATGAATTGGGTGTGAATTGGGAAAGGGAGTGAATTCCTGAGCCCTCTGGGGAGTCTTTATATTCCAGGCATTCAAAAAATGAGACCTTTTGTGGAAGGTTAAATGTCGTCTGGCCTCAGGATACTGCCAGATTGTACTATTCTTCACTCAGTTAGTTCTAACAGATCCTCAGGAAAGTGCTTACCATGATGCCCTGGCCTCCTGCAGCACGTCCTGCCCCTTCCTGTTACTTCTTCCCAACATGAATCCTCAGTCCTGTCTTGCTGCCCTCTCGAATTGCCATTGTCACATTGTCCAAGACAGTTGTTAATGTCTGTTACTTAACACCTTGTCATGCAGGATCTCAGCTCCCGCTCCCCACACAAGAACGCAAGACATGGTGAGGCCAAAAAGGAACACCAGAGGAGCCATAGATAGGGGAGTCATATCACTATATTCTCGCTGGCGGCTGGGCTGGAGACACAGGAAGCAGGAGCCACATGATCTGCAACCTGCCGTCCACTTCTCTCTGCCAACCAACCAACCTCACTTGCTAACTGCAATCCACGCTTGCCAGCCACCATCTTCTTGCTAGCCCTCATTTTCTGCTAGCGTAGCCACAGCAATTATATTAGTGGCCAATGGCTCACTGGTTACAGCTGACGGCCAACTAGCCACAGCTGATGGCCATCCGATCACAGTTGATGTCCATTTACTACCCGAGCCAGCACCTATCCACGTGAGGCCGAGAGCCTGGAAACTGCACTCCTGGCTCTGTCCCCACACACCTCTGCTGTGTCTTCAGGATGGTTAGGAAGCTCCGTCTTGGTCACATCCTCTTTAGGATGGGCAACCCCAAATCCCAATGCCTTTGCCTGTGGAACCAGCAAACTGCTTCCCCAAAATAAGTCGTGACCCCGCGCGAGGATGGGAAGGATGGTGCTAGTGGGTCCCGGCACAGAGGTGAGCCTCATCTTCAATATGTAATTGGGGTTTTTTTCCACGCTGCCTGGGAGCCCTGTAAGGTAGTGCATGCTAATGTAACAAGACTTCAGAGGGTTGGCTCCACACTGGAGATGAACACCAGTATGTAGACTTCTTTCCACCGGCTAGAGGAGGGAATTCCTCAGGTGCAGCCAGACCATCCTTCACAGCAGATTACTGCTCTTGGCTGGCACTCTGAAACAAAGCTAGTAATATAATTTGACATTCCCCCCTCTTTGGGGAAGAGATCACATGTATAATAGCCATTTTCAAGAGCTGGGGAGGAGTGCAGCCAAAGAGGAGAAGAAGGAGGGGTCTGAACATCACATCAGAGGAGACAAGCCTGCTGGGTATGTACACAGGCAGCCTTTTCCATTTTTAAAGCTCCACTGAATTCTCTCCGAAAACAGCCACTTTTGCAGCCTCTAATTTTCTTCTCAGTGCTCCGTTTAGTATCAAGCCATCTCCCTTTGCAATTTAGTAACCTCTTGATGTGTTTGTTTGCATGATGAGACTAAGTGGGCAGGGCCTGGCCTCTCTGTGGCTTGTCACTTGACTGCCACCCAGGGACAATGAAATGGCACCATCACAAAGTACTCCAGTGAGCTTACTGTAGCCCCATGGGGTGCACTGATCTCACAGTGAGAGGCTTGGGGCCATTGATTTCTTTCCAGGCCCCCAAAGTGCCAATTATCTATCTTGGTTTCAGGAGCAAAGTTCTTAATTTAAGCTAAGAGCCACCTCATTTGTGAAGAACCATTTCTTTGGGTGTGATGAGTAAAATCTCCTAGAAGGTAGACGAGAGGAGGATTTCCTTTCCGACATGGTCCAGAAATTGCCCAGCTCTGATTCCTTAAAGGATGTGTGCTTTACCCTTTCCCAGGCCCCTCAAATCTAACTCAACTGATGGTCATGGTCAAGATGGAGCCTCATAATCTCTTATATTTGTGTAGCACTTTAGAATTCCCCAACTGCCTTTATTATTATTTTTTAATGACGTAGAGGCAGCTTTTCATTAATTAATTAAATTTATTTATGTGTGTTTTTCCAGGACCCATCAGCTCCAAGTCAAGTAGTAGTTTCAATCTAGTTGTGGAGGGTGCAGCTCACAGTGGCCCATGTGGGGATCGAACCGGCAACCTTGTTGTTAAGAGCACAGCGCTCTAACCAACTGAGCTAACAGGCTGCCCCAAAGTGCCTTTACTTCTAAACTGTCATTTAATCTTCACAGCAATATAGAAAATAGGTTGGACAGGTATTATTCTAGCTTTTTCAGAAGCAGCAACCAAAGCTCAGAGAGGTTAAGTGACTTGCCCGAAGTCACATATCTGCCAGATAGCAGGGTATGACCATGTCTTTGGAACTTTGCTCTGGGACTCTTCGCATTCATTACATCACACAGGGCCTGCCTCCTCCCTTAAAATGGTCAACTGAGTGTACTGAGAAGTAGCAGAGTCATGTCACTTATTGAACTTCTCACTGATGGACCTGAGGTCCAGAGGTGGCCCTGACAGTTTGAGTGGACCTGGGGCAACTACACGGGAGCAGGACATTTGGGCATGGGCTGAGAATGCGAGGCGGGTTAGGGAAGTAATTATGTCTGTATTTGTGAGTTTCATGCAGAAATAGAACACACAGAATGGGTGTTCACAGCATCCTTCGATGGGTGGGAGGAGGGCGCTGGGTGGCACTTCCAGGAATGACTTCCCGGACCACACAGCACTCCCTGCCAGGGGAGCCATACCCACCACTGAACCCACTGAATTCAAGAGCACATGCCACAGTACCAGGCATGGCCTCAGGAAGCTGCCACCATTGTTGATGCCACTGCAGCTGTTTCTTGGCCTCTCCGAGCTGGAAAATAGACAGCAAAATGCTGCTGCTGAAAACCTGATGTTTCTAGTATGTTGCCAGCAGGAAATAGCAAAAGGGGCAGAAAGGGCATTAGGTTGGCAGAATCTAGTTTCCACCTAGAACCACTGCCTCCAAGGGAGTCTGGGAAGCACAGCTTTTTGTTTGCTGGCATCCAGCGTCGACACAACAGAAAGGGCCATTCTAAGGAGGGCATGACAGATGAGCAGACCAGTGCAGTTCCCATCATGGTAGCTGGCCTGATGCCCACTCTGGTTACCAATGAAAACAGGCAAGCACTTTGAAACCAATATTCAATTCTGGCGTAGATATTTTTAAAGTCTTTATTAGCACAGGAACAACCCAGAGCATACAGCCTTGTGTTTGCACAGACACCATGTCTCTCAAGAATTTTTGATGTACTTCGTGGTAGAGCTGAGAATTTCTATCCCGTGAAGCTCTCTCAGTTGAGTAGCAAACCTGTCACAATCAGACCACAAACACTAGGACAGAAATGCCATGGTGCAGACTGCTGGCACCCAGAACCTCCGCCCCTCAGGTAGACCTGGCTGGGAAGGTGGAAAGGGACACTGGCTGTGGCCCTGGGAGCCCTCGGCAAGGCCCACAAAACACTGCAAACACTCTTGCTGTGAGTGGCAGATGTGACAGGCTGATTTGATGGGACCTTGCTCTTGGGAACTCCCCAGGAGGTTGCCACTTTGAGCTCCAGCTAGCTAATGTGCCTTGCTTTCTGTGGAAGAACGATTTTACCCATTCCTTCCATTTGAACAATCAGACAGAACTTGAAAGGACCTTAGATGTCATTCAGGCCAACCCACTCATTCTACAGAGAAGGAATCAGAGGTGTGAAGCTGTAAAGGAACCAGGTAGGCCAGAGCCCTGCCCTGCCCCAGGAAGGGCCCCCAGCTAGGCTCCATCACTCAGCCACTGGTAGGAGCCTGAATGCCAGGTGGTTAAGTGCATCAGAACAAGACCAGAGCAGAACAGAAGTCTGCGCAAAAGAGAAGCAATGTACACAGTTAAAGCCAAGACCCCCTGCCCTGGCTTGTCAGGTGGTCTTAGACGTGCTATCGCACATCTTCCTTTGGTTTTCTCCAGCATGAGAATGTTACCCTCATTGGACATTGTCCCATATGCTTATGCCCTGGACAAAAAATGAAGTGGGAGGTCTAACGTTTTCTGGAAAAGTAGAGGAGAGAGAAGGAAGGAGAGAGAAGGGGAGATGGTGTGGGAAGGAGAGGGGGGAGGAGTGAAAAGAGGAGAGAAGGATGGAGACTGAGGGAGTGGAACAGAGAGAAGACTGGCAATAAGCACACCGAACAAATCCCTGTCAGATAAACAAGCACTTTGCCTCTCTCTGAGCAGAGGGCTCCCTGTTCCTTCAGGAAGGTTTCCTCCAGAGTAGCAGCTACTGGGGCCCAACACCCGTCTGCACAGAAGGCACCAGGGCGCCTGGAGCTCCGCCTCCCTCCCCGGGCTCTGTGTGGCGGAGTCCCAGCCCCAACATGGTGCCGCGGCTGGCCCTGGCCTGGCCTGTGAGCTGTGACTGGCACGGGTCACCCCAGCGTACCTTGGCTCGGCCGTGCACAGCTTCGCCAGAGCTATCCCCGCGTTCAGCTGCAAGGCTGTGTTCCGGGCATCGCTGCCTGCAAGCTTTAACAAGGCCTGCACGATGTCTGTCTTCAGCAGGGAGGTTGCCACCTGTGGCACCTCCAGGCAGTTGCCCAGGCAGAAGGCGGCGTTAACCACCAGAATCTCATCCTCCGAGCTGAGCAGTGTCAGCAGAACACTGAATTCTGCAGGGCGGGAGCAGAACAAGCATCGGCCCTCTGAATCCCAAACAGGAGGTTGGCAATGGACATGAGGGGCATGGGGAGGTGTCAGTGGTTGCCAAGCTGCCCCAGAAGCTCTGAGGATGGACATGTCACTCGCTCATTCAGCAAAACTCTATGGAGTGCTATGAAGCTCCTCAGCTCCTTGCTGTGTCTCTGAAGGATCTCGGGCCCAGAGCAGTGCCCAGCACAACAGCGATGGTGTGGGGACGAAAGCTAGGTGGCAGACTGGTCTGTCTTCTGTAACACCCCAGGTCTTAACCTCTGCTCTCCACCTAACAGCCCCTGAGTGGGAGGCCACAGGCCTGCGCCCGGGACTGTGGGACAAGCAGCAGGCTCCAGAAGAAAGGTGCTTGCTTCCACGGCAGGGCCCCACTCAGTTCCCTACCCATGCATTCCAGACTGCTTCAGCTGGGAACCCGCTACCTGTGACTGCAGCCAAGTTCAGTTCCTAGAGTAAAATCAGGCTCTGACCGATACTCTCCTTGTTCACTAAAGGTTGAGCCGTTTCTCCCTCCCTCCCCCTGGTGAAGGAAGAGAACCTGTGTTAGGTCAGTCTAAGCAGAATGTTTTAGAAACAATTTCAATTTAACTTGGTGAGAGGAGGTGGCTCCCAGCGTTGACCCTGTTACCTTGGAGCTATTTCACAGCTCAGTCTCCAGCCTGGGCCTGTTACCTGTGTGCAGCCGGAGGCTAATTAAATGCTTTCAGAGCTGGAGGCGAAATGATATCTTACTCTGCAAACACTGCTGAAGTCTGGGGCAAGGTTAGCAGCATTATGCTGTCTTTCCTCACCGCGCATCTGCAGTTCCCTCTGCAGCCTCGAAGATGGATTAACCTCTGGGATGTGAGCTCTGCTGAATGAAACCATCACTTACTTTTATCCAGTCTCATCATTTGTTCCCGTGCTTCGTGACAAGTATTAGTGCAGACGGCTAGGATCTTTATGGCATAGTGTGACGCATTCTGGCCTCCCATCTAGATTTCCGAATGAAATTAGATGGAAAATAAAATCAATCCTATGACTGTTCTTGGCCGGAAAGCCCATGAGCAGCTGTGACTGTGCTCGAGTCTTCCTAAACTTCTAAGCGAGTTCCCCTGAGAATGGAATGTGCTTCGTGGGCAACAGGCCTGATAACTTACAGCCTCTGCAACGCGGCCCACTCCCCTGCTACGAATGGAGGCCTGTCAGACACACCCGAGCGGTGCCTGTGGAAGCCTGTATGAGAAAATGGCTGAGAAGAGAATGGTGCTATTGACTGGCAGATCTACCAGAAAGGGAGGAGGAAAGGCCTTCCTTCATCATTTCACCATTTGAGAATGAGGGCTGACTTGCTAAGGCTGTTAGGCTGACAGGCCTGCATGGAGAACATCACAAGCCCAGATCACATAAGAAGTAACAACCGTCAAATTGTAATCCTTCAAACCACATAATGTGGGGTCTTCTAATGCTCGTGAGCATGTGTCATACATAATGCATGTGTGTGTGTATGCAATCAGCAGACTCTGATAGGTTTGCAAGAGTGGTACAGAGTAAATAACGGTCATCATCCAAGTAGCCTGGCCCCACTCAGCCTGGAGTTTTATGAATAAGTCTCCCGTGGGGTCACCACACTAACACGGGTGGGTGAGCCTCACTGGGCACATACATCACGGGCAGGATCCAGAGATGGCAGCTGAGTTAGTCACCTCATCCTTTCCGGTGAGTCTAGGTAACTGTTGGACTGACTTGCTTACATTCACTGCACTCATAAGGAAAATCCGAACATCCTTTTGTCTCATGGGAACTCTGCACCCTATACATATCTCATAAATGGAGTTATACCCACCATTCTCCAGATATCTGGATAAAGCATCAGGAGCGGGAAAACAAGAGCAAAATATGGGGCCTGAGAAACCTTGTTGAAAGTCACTCAGACCACCTTTTTCAAGCACAGAGGCCATACATTTTTAAGTTAGGCGTGAGTGGTGAGCAGTTTTTATGGATATATCTAAGAATAGTCTACTTATTAATTCAATAATCTTTTGTTGATATTCAGAGCAGTCTGGATAGACAGGCAGAAGTGGATCCCTACTCAAGAAATTTAGACTCTATCAGGGGTGAAAAGACACCTCACTCCTGTTCCCCAAATAAAACATAATGTTCCTGGAAATTCGAGAGGTTATAACCAGTAACGTGATTTTACCTTCAGGAATTTAATCATTTTCTTCACAACTCCTGCTCCTACGGCCTCCTCAACAATTTGCAGAGAGGAAGAAAGGGTGCGGCTGAGAACGCCAGCAGCTCTCTGAGGGAAGCAAAAAGCAAAGGATGATTAAAAGTTCTTTTCAGAAATGCTGAAGACCTTTAAAAGTCAGTAAGTAGAGAAATGCTAGAGTTAGAATATTTTTCGAAGATACAAAAAAGAAGTTAACAAGTAGTTTGGTGAGGCAAAAACAATCATTAGTACTGGAAGCAAAGTAGGCACCTTAACTTTAAAAACACTTAATGGTGGGTGGCTGGTTAGCTCAGTTGGTTAGAGCGTGGTACTAAAAACACTTACTGGCCAAGTAATAGAGAGCAAGCACTGTTCTTTTTAATACAATGGCTGGGTAGGCAACTCAAAGGGCTTCAAACACTGCCCCCCTGGCATGCAGAGGCCCAGCTTATTTCAGCTCTACACAGGACCAACCAGTTCACCTCTGGGAAAGAAAGTCCTGCTCTGGGGATGCCGAGGTCCTGGTATCTGCAGGGACCGTCTTAGATGGTCGACTTCCTGGATTAACCCTCCCGGTTAGCTTTCCCTTTATCTGCTCTGAATTTTGTCTTTTTATTCATTTTCTGGAGACTTCATTTACTTTATTTTCTAGTTCTGATATTTTAAAATAGGAAGCTGTTACTATTTTATGGCTATAACACTATTTTTAATTTTTCTGATGATACAAATGATTGTTATTAATTTTTCCTTGTTTCCTATATCATCATCTTTTTTTTTTTGAGTCAACTTTTCTGTTTATCTTGGTTTTTCTATTTATGTGTATGGTTTTCCTGAAATGCCTGGCGACCGTTAGCTGCCCAGTCACATTTATGAAAGAAGCAATAAAAATGTTTCAGTCTGTTGCATTTATGGGGAGTCTGTCCACTAGCAGGAAGAAAGGTGGCACTCCCAAAAATATGTTTATGTCTCATCTTTCAATTCCTTTAGAGAAAAACTGCTCTGAACTGATGCCTGAGGAATAGATGTCTGAGTGCCAAGTATGCCCCCATCTCTTACTTCTGCCCTCTGTTGGACCCAGTGCTTTGAAGTTTTATTTTCTCCAGTGTACTGCAAGACAAAACTGCTGCCTGCCCCGCTGTGTTCCCTCTGTCTACAGTCTACACTAAGGTTTCCTCAGTCCTGCCTCATTAATGACCACTCTTGCAGCTGTTTTCCACTGGTGACCTCTTGCCCGTTCACTTTGTCCATGTGGGTTTCTCCTTTTTTTTCTTTTTTCCTAATGCCTTTCGTCTCATTGTAATGAGGTCTCCAGAGGGAGAAGGGATAAACTTGTGTATTACTGTATTATGAGTTTTGTTTTTCCAAATCTGCTTCGCACAGGTGCTAGTATGCTGCTACAGTTGACACTACAGATCTCTTTTCAGACAAAACAGTCAAGACAGCACCTACCGAGATCCCCGAGTCTCCTACTGAAGTTGCTGCCCTGCTCAACAAACTGGTGGGGACCCAGCTGTGGTATACACAGAGTCCCGGGGAAATCCGGCCAAGAGAGTCCTTGAAGAGTTTGTGTAGGCCCTGCTTGAGGTTTAGACCATCCAGAAAAGCCCCAAGTACCCAAGAACAGTGGTGTCTACCACGCTGGTGATCTTTTACGAGGATCTGAGGAAAGCTATGCTGCTCCCCCCAACTCCCTGAAAATACATATATACTCAGAAGTTTCTTCTACACAATTGCAGGGGATTCCAGGGAACTGAAGACCTACCACCCATTCCGGGAACCCAGGTTAAAAGCTTTTGCCCTATGATGTCTGAACTGACTTCAGGGAAGTTATGGGCATGCTAGCTCCAAACAGGATATGCTGACTCTACTTAGAACCTTTACTATAACCCTGGAACCAGTCCCTAGTCTACAAAGCTTGAAGGTCTGGTTTCCCAGACCGGCCCTGCATGCTACTCCAATTACTTCTCTAGGCTTTAGGGCCCTGACTTAATAGGTGGAAAAGATGGGGTGATTTCTAACGTGAGGGAGTAACACGTCCTAGACTGATGCAAATTGTCTCTTGATCATATCAATGTCCTCCTGATGTAGTGCCGACCACTGGCCTTTCTCAGTTTCCTCATCCAAATGTCAGAAACAGAAGAAAGCCATTCCAGCATATATCTCCACGGGGGCTGAAACCATCATGCATAAACAGGCTCCAGGATCACTCGCTCCAAGATCTGGGCCTGGCTTTGTTGATTATGGAAAAAGAGATTCTACATAAAATGGCTTGGCCTGTTCCATTTGCACAAGGATATCTTGAAAAAGGACAAATCAGATGGGTCACACTGTACGAGCTGTTAAATTCCAGACCAGACAGAAAAGGGATTCTTAACTCAGGTTCCTGGACTGTAAGGGTCTACAGAGGGGCACCGGTGGGGGTTACCCGTGAAACTGCAGGCCAATTTGGTATGTATGTGATTATGGGAATCATTCTGAGAAGCATGTCCTCCCTGTACCTCAGAGAGTCAGCAGAATCCCAAAGGTGTGATGACTTCAAAAGGGCAAGATGCACTGATATCAAAACAAGACAACAGGAGAACAATAAAGGAAGTTGTTTCTGATCTCCCCAGGAGAAGCTTACTGTCAGGATTCCTCCATCCTGGCTGTTCAGCAGAGACATGCACCTCCTGCTCACCTCCACGGCCCAAACCTGTGATAATAGGGATAGGGAGAAGGAGGTTGGAATGTTCTGGTAATCTGAATCCACAGTGGCGCTCAGTGCGAGCCCTCTAATAGAACTGGCCACTCCCTCCTTTCACCACTGCCATATTTCTCTCCCACACCTCCTTCTGTTGCTCTATTCCCCCCCCCCCCATATCTGTTTCCCCTAACTACAGGACAATTCCTTGAGTAGGGACCACATTTTATTTGACTTTGTAAATGCAGGATCTCGCACTGTGCTCAGCACATCCTGGACACTCAGTTTACTGAACGAATACCCAACTTTCCCCATTCTCACTGCCAGCGTTGGAGTTCATGGGCTTCTATTCTCTTTGTAAAACTGAGAACAGTTCTATGCAACAGAATGTGTTCAGGTTGTCCCATGGTTCCACGTAGGGAGAAAAGAACACCGTACCTCAGAGAAAAAGGGGGACTGAAGACACAAGTTCATCATGAGCCCCAGGAGTGTATACAGGACCTCTCTGAACAGGTCCACATCCTCCTCACAACTGGCCTTTGGAAACAAAGCAAGGGAATCCATGAGCTTTCTGCCTTGCATCTTTTTATGGTCGTCTCTTCCCCTTGGCAATGGTCCCTAAATTGTCAATGTCATGAGCCTACATGATGTTGGAAGATCAGAGACTGGTCTATGAGCTAGCGTCAGGATAGGAGACTCACAAGGAGCCTTTGGTGCCTCTGCCACGTGACTCTGGTTCAGCCTGGTCCTGTGTTTAAACTGAGGAGTGAGCTGGTCAAATGGGTGGTCAAGCCAACTCCCCCTCCAAACCCTTCAAACCTCTCCAGGGTGGATGAGATCTGATGTGGAGGACTCTTTAAGGCCAGCCACCAATAAAATCATTGGTTACAGAAGGGATAAGCCACTGGCTCCAGCACCCTTACACAGGATTTCTGAATAAGCTAGATAATTAAGAAGGAGCCAACACCCCTAAAGCAGATAAAAGACCAGCTTTAAGTGGAAAAGATACAATACCATGAGGCCCAAGCAGGCATCCCCAAATTCTTCAGAGGCAGACATCTGTCTTTGGGTGGCAGCCTCAGCACTGAGGTTTCCCATGATGGCAATGCACTGGCTGAGAGCTGAAGTGTTGGTTACTCTGGGATCTCTCTTCTAAAAGTGAATCAAGAGAAAGCAAATCTGCAGAGCAGGTAATGATGCCAGTGTAATCTCCAGGGGCATCCCTCACTCACCCAAATGCCCAGGACCCAGAGAGCACAGTATTACAGGAGTCATCAACAAAGTCATGCTGGCAACAGGATGGGAGACCCAAAGCCCTTGGCCTGGAAAGGGAGCTGGGGCTTAATCCCAGGGATACCACCAACCAGCTTGGAGAACGTGGGTAAGTCCTATCCATCCTCAGAGCTTCCATTTCCACATCTGACATATTGGGGTGTGGACTTGCTCTCTAAGGTCCCCTGAAACTTCTATGTCTCACTAGAGACACAGTCTGGTCACAGCACGCTCTCCTAGGAGAACTCCCCAATCCCTTGCTGTCTTCTGCCTTGTGAGCTCAAACCAACACACTTGTCCTCCTAACAGGATGACTGCTATGCAGGGGACAGGGATGTACGTGGTACTGATGACAGGACTTCGGGTCAGAAGGGGACAGATGGAGACTGACAAACTCTTTCTGCTTTCACCTAAAATGGAGTCCACATCCAGCTTTTTCTCCCCTGTAATAAGCCCTATCCATATGCCCTCTCCAAGAGTCCCAATTATGGTTGTTTTAATAACTAAGAATTATGGAAATTCCAGCTGTGAATAAATGATTAATCAACCTGAGAGACAAGTTCTGGAGTGTAAATGGTTCAACAGTTCTGCTTATGTTCCTGACATTGTCTGTCATAGGTGATAAAAAAGGACTTGCTTACCAGAACGCCTGTGAGTGCTGGGAGAACCCCTGGAAAGCTTGTCTGGAACCAGACTTGGAATCTGTTGAGAAAACATCAGCCATGATTTGCACATTGTACAAACTGTAAGATAAATGCAGTTTGGGTGATGGAGCAGACAGCCACCAACTCTGGGCCCATGTGGTTTGCAGTGTGCCTGCATGATTCATTCTGAACCCAAAGAGAATGCCCCGAGGTAGATACGTAATGTGGCTTTAATTTCTCTAAGTTTGAAGAATTGCCTTTGATGTTAAACAACAGATCTCAGATGGCAGCTCTCTCATGCAGAAATTTCTGGAATCCCTAGGCTTTTGCCAAACGGACCTACCCTTGCTCTGAGTCTATGCTGTGTGTGTGCAAACCAGAAATACAGTGCAGGCGTGCTTCCTTGTCACAGCCCTGAGGAGGGCCCAGATACATACATGTCTCCACATGTATGTGGGCTTGACCACCCATGTGACCAACTAGGTAAGAGAACCATTAGATTCCCAAACTGCCGATGGCCTCTCTAGGGGCACAAGCAGCTCTCTCTCATTATCTGACCATTGCTAAGCAAGATGTCCTAAAGTTAGTGAGGAACTTAAAAAAAAAAAATCCACTTAAGAATTATGAAAAATCTAAGACCTTGCCTGTCTTCCTAGCTGATAAGCAAGACAAAAAAAGGGGGGGGTGGTTACACATAATGCCACTGGCAACGCAAGAGGAGGCTACATTTTATGGTGCATTCTGTCTCTCTCACACTCACATTTATTCACTATACATTTGCTAGGCAGTTCCTATTATTTGCGGATTAAAGGGAAGAAACTTCTCCAACACACTATAGGCTTGCTTACTGTGAGGGATACTGTTTTAAGTACATCACCGCTTCTAAACTTACTGAGGACTGGATCCCCCAGCACCCGGGGACTGGACTGGAACAGGAGTGGCCGACCTGGAAGGATCGGCCCTCCTACTCACTGAATCTTGTGATGCTCAGCTGGCTTAGCTTCCCATTTTAAAAGATCAGACAGTTTAACAAAGGTTGAAAAAGACATGTCAATTTCTGGAAATAAAAATTACCTTTTTTCCAGAGCCAAGTCTGTGAGCAGTCCCATGGCTGAGTTGGCGTTCTTATCTGAGAATTCAAGAAACGACACCAGGCCTTCCACTAACCTGCAAAAAAATCCATAACAACCTCAGAGTGGGCTCTCCTCCAACTGACAGCAACCCCTACAAGGAGACCTTGAAGGAGACCAGGAAGGAGTCAGCATCCGGGTGAGATAAGCTGAAAGCGTGGCCTTGCTATGAACTCCTAGGAAGCCCAGCTCCTTGCCCACCCCAGTAAGATAGACACTCTCCTATGAGACTGTCTCTACACCTTAATGTGAACTCCCAGGGGGTTGAACAGTTTTAACCAAAGTTCATTGATTATCAGATGCCAACTTGGAAGGAATCTCTGGTGCCTCTGCCATGTGATTCTGGCTCCGCCAAGTTCAATCACATAAATGACACTTAAATGGCATGCTTACTAATCTGCCAATAACTAAAGTGAGAGGGCCCCCCATGAGGTGGGGGATGGATTAAAGATATCACAAGATTTTGACAGACCGCTGAATATAGCAGGTGAAATTTAGTACGGTTAAACTCAAAGTCCTCCACTTACGGCTGGAAATAAGTAGCAGAATTGGGAGGCCTAATTCATAACTGGTTCATATGAAAAAGTTTTAAAGGTTATTAGCCAATTGCAAAACCATTATGAGCAAACAGTCTGGTGCAGTTGCCAAACAAGTGAGTGCAACGTCAAGCTGCTCTCATGGACCACTGGCACCCGGACAATGGAAGTAGGAGTGGGACGCAGCACTGAGCTCCTGGTCGCCTATAGTGACACGTGTGTTAGGTGCTGTATTAGAAACAGGCTCACGTAAAGTGGGCACAAAGCCTGCCTGGTGGGAGGTGTGGGAGGGAGGAGATGAAGAAGGCTTCAAAGAGCAGGTGACATTTCAGATGTCACTTGAAAGTGTAGTGCTGTCTATTTGTTCGTTTGTTCATTGAATCAACACCACTTACTGAGCACTGGCTATGTGCCAGGCAATGTGGTAAGTTCTGGGGCCACAATGATGAAAAGGACAATATCCCAGCTGCAAGGAGCTTGTAGGCCAGTGTCAAGCACGTGGGGACAAGAGAAGAGCACCAGGCAAAGCGCACAGCATTCATAAAGATGATGGGGCATCAAATAGCAGTGGCACACTTGGAGACACTTGGAGCAGTTCCTTACAGCTAACGCTCAGGGTGTGAGGGGAGGACAGCGAACAATGAGGTTAGAGAGCCGGACAGAGCCAGCCGGAGGGCAGTGGGCCATGTGGCCTGCTGGAAAGGTCGTACTTTATGTTGGACGCATGTTTCCCCAGTGTGGTTGGTAGATGACTTGCTTGGTGGTGGTGTGTGTGGGAAGGCTGATTTTTTGAGCCCTTCTCAGTCTGAGTGGAAGGAGGCTGCATGTTAACAATGTCCCCAGGTGATTTGTAGGCGGTATATTGCTCGGTAGTTGGAGAGCTAGTCTTATAGGAAGGAGTCATTTTAGTGCTTTAAGTAGGAAAATAACAGGACAGATGTGCATGTTAGATCCCTTTGGTGGTACGGCGGAAGCTGGATTGGAGCAGGTGGTACAGGAGGTGGGGAATCCACCTAGGGGAGAACAGGGATTGTCCAAACTAAAGGTTAAGGGACTGAACCAAAGTGGGGGCAGAGGAAGATGTATCGTGGAGAAGAAAGGTGCTCAGTGACCAAGAAGGAATGACTGGACATGCTGGAGAGGAGCCAGAGGAAATGAATGCAGAAGATGCCGAGGCGGTAGGGCTGACAGTGTACCTTCTTTTACAGATGTGGGCAGGGAGCCACGCAGGGGACTCTCAGGATTCTAGCTTAGGCAGCTGGGTAGAGAAATGCTGTCCCCTGTGACGACAGAAGGTGAGGAAGAGAACCTCGTCTGAAAAACCACTTTTGATTTATTAAGTTTATGATACTTGTGGCATTGTGACGGAGATGTACAGTGGTAGGATGATGTTCCCTCCTAGCACTTAAGAAAGAGAGAGAGATTTATATGTGATAACTAAGGCCATGAATGAGAGGAGGACCGAGGATAGGATCCTGCGGTCCCTGACTTGGAAGGGTGACAGCATGAAGGGGGCTCGCCATGGAAACCAAGAGATAAAAGCCAGGAGGTAAGAGAAGTGCCAGGAGAGGTGGTATCAGCAGGTGATACCAAACACCGTCAGGCAGTGATGGGAGATAAAGACAGGAAAGCTCCCACTGGATTGGGCTCTTACATTCAGGAGCGTGGGCTCTAGTCACCCACCTGTGGTGCCGGATTCACTTAGCAGCTTCCTCTACTAATAGAAGGGGTCTGGAAGTCAAATCACCTGGGGCATGGTTGAGGAAACCACATGCTTAACCGGGAAAAGACCAGTGTCTTCAGATACCTCAAGCACTGGAAAGTGGGAGAGTTGATGCCATTGGTCTTCAATAGGCTGAGCTGAGGCCTCAATCTAAGGAGGCAGAGCTGTCCCTGACTGGAATGGGGTAGATGGTTTGTGTTCTGTGTAAGGAAATAATTTTGTATCAAGAACTGTCCTGAATGGGATGGGCTGCCTTGGGAGGTGAGATCCACACCCTCTCATTAGCTGGGGAAAGACCCCCAGTGCATTAGCTGTTGCAGTGCCCATCCTAATCAAATGGAGAAAAATGTAATAAAAGCACTAGAATCATCCCTGGAGGCATAATGCACATCATGTAGAGACTGGGACATCCCAGAGGGGACTCTGGTGCTGGGTGGGGCTGGACTGGGTTGTTTCTAAGGTCCCAGGTAACTTCAAGCTTCTGCAAATCCCCAGTGTGTTCGGGGCTGTATTCCAGTGTTATCTGCGGTCAGAAATTGCTGATTTTACAGTTAGTTCAGATCCTTCCGTCACCACCTCAAATCTGTTTTCTCCGCTCTTAAAGATAAATGCTAATGAGCCTGAACAGCACAGAAGAGGAGCTGGCAGCCTAAGATCGTCTTAGTCTTCGTTCTGGGAGACACAGACAATTAGGCTTCCTCTCCATGCAACAAAATGTCCATCCTAACTGGACTGAGGAAGACAGGCGGTCCCTTTCCACTCCCTCTCTTCTCCTTTTTCGGTGGCACATTTTCTGCTCTGTTGACAGCCTCTGTTCCTGTAGATGGACCGCAAATCAGAAAATGGTCTAGTGTAACCGTAAATGCACGTTCACATCAGTTTAGGACCCTGAGCAATAGAGCCTGAAGAGAGAAAATGAGTATACAAGTTCTTCTTGAATCGACACCATGTGTCAGGCACGCGACTAGCTGCTTTCTTTACTGTGGCAGATGAGGCTTGCTGGCAAACCCCACAGACGCCTGGCTCTCCTGCCTCACTCTACTATAGAAGCTGGAACCACTTTCCCCACTCGGGGGTCACGTGACACAATTCTGACCACAGAGAAACAAAAGCAGTGGCTTCTCCTGATGAAAGGGACAGGTCCGGCGGTGCTAACCTGTCTGAAAGAGCGATGCGCTGCTTGCCGTTGCAGCAGCCCTGTGAGAACGTGAGGGAAGGGACACAAAAAGGACAGAAACCTTGACCCTGACGTCTTTAAGCCACTGAAGCAGCTATTGCCACCTTTAGTCTTTTTGTTATGTGAGAAAAACAAGGCTAGTTTCTCTTGGTTCAGTATTCTGCACAGAAAGAAAACTTAACTGGTACACATGCATCATCTCTCTTAAGCTTCCCCATGAGTCTGGCTACAGCTGAGACCCGGGGCTCAGCAAGGCGAAGAGACTGTCGCGGGTCACACACGTGGACAGAGACAAGCTGAGGATTCGGGCTCATGACTGCTGGCATTTAAAAACCTAGTGCTTTTCACAAAAGGGATACTGGCCCTCACTGGGCTCCTGTCAATGGACAATGAAATGTTCCTTCAACTTCCCATGTTAAGGAAAAGCCTTTGGGAGGAATGCGACGTGTGTGCCTCTCTGTGAGGGTCCGGGGACCTGTGTGGAGCACGATCCTGCTTCAAATCATATCAGTTCCTGTCAGAGAAGGAACCCACCTCTTTCTAATTGAACTGGAGATGGACATTAACTAGGACAGCAGGCACGAAGCCAAGTAAGCTGACAGTTCTTTGACTGAAGAGAGTGGGCACGAGATGCTCATAAACGCCACTCTCCAAGACACTGGAAAAATTCAAACTGAAACTCAAGTAATTCAAAGACAGCTTAGGGGGGACAAAGCTTACCGCAACTTCGTTACATTTACTCAGAGACCAAAACCAAATGAGAAAACATAATGAAGGTATTGAGGAAATGAGTGCGGAATTGTTTGAAATGTGAAGTGTGCTTTTGAGGATTTAACTCTGTGAACAATCCTCCACGTGTGGGCTGAGCCTCGGGGTTGTCACAGCCTTTGCAGTGAGCCACCGGGGCTGGGAGGCGGGGAGAGCCACAGGCAAGGCTTAATAAGCACTTCGTACTTCACACACAATGGACCTCCTCTCCTACACTGGACAGGTGCCGGAGGTCTCAGCTTAGGCCAAGAGAGATTTGACAAGGTTTCAGATTTGGCTGTTTGTCTTGCTGGGAACAGACACTGGGAGCTGGGCTCCAGGGCTCAGGGGACAGCTGGGTGAGATTCCTTCAGTTACTTGCTGCCAATTCTCCTGCCCCATCTGTGAAACGGGGTAATAACACTTATCTTGCCTACATCCCAGGCTGAGAAGAGATAAAATGAGATAATGAAAAGAATCAGAAGCCAAATTCTATTTTTAGATTATGTATGGAGCACTTATAAAGCATGCTATAATTATTGCTATTTCTATCAGGTTGAATGAACCACATGAAATTACCAACATGTACCTTTTTTGATGTAAAAGTGGCAGTTTCACATATTCAAACTGATAATCTTTACAGGTAGAAGAGCACTGAGCAGAATCACTATGGTCAGTAAATTTCTTAGTACAGTCTACTTAGGAGAGAGGCACATTCTATTTCTATTTCCTTAAGCCTTGGGAAGACCTACACGTAACAATGCTTGAGACGTATTTGATTTATTTATACTTTACCTGCTCCAGAAAGGGTTTAAGGACACGCAAAATAAGATAGTATTACCTCAAACACAAATGAAGAAAAGTGGGGACAGGAACAGGGCTGAGGCTAAAAGGGCAGAAGCAAATGACCTGTTTTAAAGTTAGGTTCCCAGTCTGGTTTTGGAAATGCTGTCACGTACACGGCCTGCAATACCTGAGGTGGAAGCAAACTCAGCGGAAGTGTGCCTGTCCATGGTACTATGCGCACACCGGAGTCTGGCCGGGGTTCTCATGAGGGAGTGTTCCTTTCAAAGGCTTTATCTGTTATTGATCCTTAATTAAGTCTGACGGTACCTCTCATGTCAGAGATGTGAGAGGGGAGACAGGCCGGTCCTCACTTGGCAGGGGATGATCTGAGATGCTGCAGGGACATTCCTGCCAGCAGAGCCTTACCGGGTCAGGTCAAGGTGGCTGATGATCAGGCTTCGTCCGTTCTCCATCTGGGCAAGCTGTAGCACTAGGGCCAGGCTCTGCTGCCGGACGGTCAGGACCTCGGAGGCCAAGAGGGAGGGCAGCAGCCTGCCCATGTCAGGGCACATGATAAGCAGGCGCTGGTTTTCTTCTGTAAGACACAGGGCGAGCCCGTCCACCACACGCACGCTACGACAGCAATTAACCCAGCTCTGTCTGACACCATCTGAACGGGACACACAATTCTCCACTCACTTGAGAGGTGGATGAATGAAGTATAAGAGCACAGACTCTAGAACCAGACTGCTAGTCCGAATGACCAGATGAACGGCCTTAGCTGAGTCATTAACGCCTGTGCTCCTCAGTTTCCTCATCAATGAAGTGAGGAAGGTGACCTGCCTAATAGAGTTGTCACGAGGCTTAAATGAGTTACTACATGATGGTGCTTAGAGCAGCCATCTGCTCTAAGCACGTAATATATATGGCACGTATATATTAGCTATTATTATTCTTTTCAGGGATCCTTGGTGTGTGTGTATCTGGAAATATGAGGAAAGGGAAAGAAAACAGCTGACTTGTGAAATATTTTTAGACCATCAACTTTCACATAATGGCCAGAGCATTTGAGTTCTTTCTAGAAAACTAGAATATCACATAAGAACATTCATTAATAAAGAATGCCCCCTTCCCAGACTATAAGCTATTTCCAGGGTGTTGGCGTTGGATTTACCCCCTCTCACCTGGTTCATTTTCTAACCAGGTACATGAATTTGTTTGAGGGCAGGCAGGGATACAGCTGGAGTATGAGGCTAAGGCATGAAATGGAGCAGAGTTTGTTTAGTTTATACATTTTTTCTTAGACTGGAAAAGTAGCTCATTGGAAACAATTCAAATGACACAGAGGGAGAATAAAGCTGAAAATGAAAGTCCCCTTCTCTCGTACCCCCTCCAAGACAGACAATTCCCAAAAGGAGCTATTATTCATCCTTCATATGAATAATGTTAAAAATATGATTGGTACATCCTACCCTGTAACTGGCTTCTCTCTCCCACTCAACAACATAATACAGACATATTTCCATGTCCTCACTTTTAAGTACTCCCTTGTCCTTTTTAAAAACTTCTGTGTATTTACGGAGTTGGATATACTAAAGTTTCATAGATCTGAGATAGAGAGTATTTACATGACAGGCTGTGTCTGACAATGTATTTTCAGATGTTAAAGAAAAAATGTGACCCCGAGGTTCACAGAAAGCAAAGTAGGATGTCAGCTTAGGATGCCGGGACTGCACTGAAGGAGGGCTATGTTTGATTCACATGGTCACCAAGCCCTGCCTCCCTTACCCTCCTGTATGGGAATCTGCAGAATCACCACTCCAGGCAGGTAACACCCTACAGTGATATTAGTCTGACATAATTCCCTTCAGGAAAGATGCCCCCTGATTCTCTAGTTTTCTAGAACTTTAGATGATTCCTCCACTCTACTAAATCAAGAAAAAAATTACATTATCTCATAGTTAGCATTTTCAAGTTTATAAACTGCATTCACTGGCCGTGAAAAGGAGACACAGCTCATTTTCAGTGTTTTGTGTCCAAGGCTAGACCTTTTCCTATGGAAACACAATTTTTTAAAAAATAAAGAAAATACTTCAGTTTTGTATTTACATTGAGGTTAAAAAAGTGATAAGAAAGATACAAAAAGTTAGTGGACAAAAAGTTAGTGGACCCCAGAAGATGTTAATATGTAAAAAGCTAAGAGTTAACAAGGTAACTAAAATCCCCATAGCTTTTTGCTGTCTGAATATTACACACTAATCAGTGTCACAAGATGCTGGCGGGGACAATCATAAACCTCACGATGCTGAAATGGGTACAGTGGTCAAGAAAAAATAAAAATCCCACAATATTTTTAGGCAGACAGGAAAGGAAAAACTCTGCCATCCTACTGCCAACCCATGAGCAGAAGTCATGAGTCTGCAGAGAGCAGGGTGTGTGGGATGAGACCACTCCTTATGCTGACAATGACCTTGGCCATGATGAAGGCGGCCGTAAGGTCGCTGGAGACATAACTGGAGCATACGTCTTGCTTCTGATCCATACGCTTTTCCTGAGGGAAGGTCTCCACATCAACGCCCCAGAGCCTAGCCTCTGGGGAAACAACCACAATTCTGTCTGCCCACAGAGCTCTGGAATTAACAGGCATGAACAACGATTAATGATGATGAACCAGGCTTACCATTCCCGCTGCACACTGCTTGCCAGAGCCTGAGAACACACACACACACGGTCTCTTCCACTGGACCCTTTTCTGCTGTGGAAAAGCATCTAGAATGGACAAGGGAGAGCAACATTAAAACTGGAAATCAGTCTTGATCTTCTTTTCAGTTTTTTTTTCTTCCCACCTACAGACTCCTCAAATGCAGGGTTAAGAAAGTAATTGTATAATCCACAGCTGCAGGTCACCAGGGCCAATGGACTACTAAGCACTGAACTGAGCACTCCAGGCCAGGGATGCAGGCTGAGGCTCAGGGCTGCATGGAGGGCGGGTGGTGAGCCAGGAGTCAGGGGTGACTAACGAACGGTGGGCCTGCAGACTGCTTCGGTCTCAAGGGTCTCCTCATACATGCAAACATGTGTTGGTGACTCCAACCCACAGCAGGGTCCTAAGCCTCAGGAATTATACGAGAACAACTGAAATACAAAATAATGAGTTCACCACACCATCTTCTGCCATGTGGGTCTTACTTCAGATGAAATTATAAACGGGATTAGCCAGGACCCAGCTGATCTCATTTGTTGATATCAGAGGAAAAGAACAAATAGCCATCTTGTAACTGGTGGGAAACCAGTAAGATGGTCCTTTCTCTGACTTGAAGTGCTTGCAGAAAGCCTGGGAAGTTTTGTTGACCTTTTCTCTCTCTGCAGTTGTTAATTGTGGCATAATTCAAACAACCTGAGACTCAGCATTCAAGGTAAATTCGTCTGCACTCTTCAAGGAAACACTAATGTTGACTGAAGGTGGTATCATCCAGTAAAGCCTGCCTGTGTGATTAGTGTCTGATTTCATGACAAATGGTTGTCTTTCCTTGCTTTGATGCTGGCTGTCTTTACCAAAAATTCCTACCTTCTTCTTCTTTGTTTTAAATTCCTACCTTTTTATGTTCTCATTCCCACTGATGATACTGAATCCATTGTGTGTTCTGAATAAAGTTTGTTCTGTGCCTGAAACAAATTCAGAGAAAACTACATCAGACTCCTGAACTCTAGCTGATGTCTAGCTGTAACAGAGCCAGCTGATGAGAAGAAACAAATACCTTTACGTTCTGAAACCTACGGCTATCATCAGCCACTGCCCCAGTGAGAGGCACTTCCTGTTCAGAGAAGGAAAGCTAAGCCCAGTGGCCCCACGGGTTATCTGACAACTCATCATTTTGTAATCTTTAGATAATCTCCAGGAGCTGCTTAACCTGTGGGAAGAACTAGCATATCCATCTTTCCTTAAATATTCATTTCAAAACTGTTTCTAGGCTCTAGAGAAGAGTCTATAATTTCCAAGAAACTACTGAAGGGAATATTTGAGCACCCTCAATTGTATACTAAAGGGAAGTAAGAAACTCCATCTATTTGTACAAACAATATCCTGTCACTGAGTTAAAAAAATGGCTTAAGCCTTGGTATCAATGTGTATAAGAACTGGTAAGAGAAAAGAGTATGGCTTTCATTAGCAGGAGCTGATGTTTGCTCTGAAACATCCTAAGCAGCCATTAAATGTGACTGTGGTATACCTTACAGTTTATCCTACAAAATTCCATCTTCCATTTCCCTATGGTTGGGAGATTTATGGGGGTGGTACAGGGTGCTTGGGGTGTATATAGGGTATGTGTGGGATATGCAAAGGGTGTGTGGGTATGTGCAAGATGCGTGGAGCACGTGCGAAGGGTGAATATGTGTTATATGTGTTAATGTGATATAAGTATGTATGGTGTGATGTATGTCGTGTGTACGTGGTGTGTGTGTATGTGTGTATGTGGCATATAGAAGTAGATATGTGAGTGTATGCTGTGTGTGTATGTGATGTAAGTATGGAATGAGTGAGTGTTGTGTGTTAGTGTTGTATTGTGTATGTGTGATGTTTACTGCATGTGTGTTATATGTACACATGTTCTGAGGAGAGGATGGAGCTGGGGTGGGGATATATTTCTTATTCATCCCCTTTACCACCTACATTATAATAGGCCTTCAATCAATATTTGTGGGAGGAAGGGATTCTTTGCCTCATAGGGGCGGACCTCTAAACTCTGTCCCTTTACAGTGACAATATTTATGAGATCACACATGTCTCTAGCTTACAGTCCTTCATCATTTCAGTCAGGATTTCAATGCCCCCTGCATAGAACAAAAGATTATGGTCAGGCTCGGAAAGAGTCTCCAGGAGGTTCTTAGTGGTCACGGCTGTGTCCTTTCCTGAATCCAGCAATTCATGGGCTTCCTTCTCTTGAAGGTCTGCTTTCTCCCGAAGATCTACTTGATTCAGGTAATCTAGCAAACCAAGAAGGAAAAGAAAACCCTAACATCAACATTACTGTACAAGGAGTAACCTTTTTTGAGGATGGGACGTTGAGAGGTATAACACATTAAAATATTTCACACTTGTCTTCAGCAAGGAAAATACAGTCCACACCCAGAGCCTTAAATTGTCTTGGGTATTCAAGGGAAACATTCCCTATCTAGAAGGCTCCAAAGGGGGATGGCATATGTAGAAAGGAGGAAGGCAAAGACGTGAGTTGGTGAACAAAGGAGAGCAGCAGGGCAGCCTGTTAGCATAGAGGACGTGATTGTGTAGGCCAAGCAAGACTGTGGCTTCGTGGCCAAGTGCAGAGAACGTATGGAAGGCAGAGCATGAAGGGAAAGGAGAATTCAAGTGAAAGACATCAGCAGGAACATTCTCACCTTTCACCTGTTTCTGCAGCTGGGGGTTTATTTCTAAGATCTTCTGAAAACACTCTCTAGACTGGAAAAACAAAACAAAATAAAAACAAGAACTTTGCAAGTGGTTGGGGGTAAAGGTGATTATAAGAAAGACACTGGGTATCACAAGGCTAGGCTTCATTATTTCCTCCCAGCCTCCTCCTCCTCCCAGCCTAGGAGGTAGGCACAGGAACATAGCATGCATTTGACATTTTGTTTAGGTTTCTCTGGTTCTGTGGGGCAACAGGTATTATTTCAAAATTTATTTTTAAAAAAGGTGTTGTCAGGTACAGTCTGTGATGGAAAATTATCATTCCTAAATTCTCGTGGATCATGTCTGGCTGGGTCAGGATTAATCACGAGGTAAACGCAAAATTTCGATATGCTATTTGCACTGACAGAGAACAGGAGGCTACCTGTCAGCTATCCCCATAGGAAGTAAGGAAATAAATAAAGCTCGAGACATTATTGACAGAGACCTGGGAACAGGAAACAAGAACTGCCTACTTAAACACACAGGACTTCAAAGGGAGCTACTAAGGGGTCCATTCACTGGCCATATAAGAGTCAGCTAGAAAACCTGAGAGTGAGGGGCTCTCATTGAGGAAATCTTTAGATAGAAAGTTCCTGGAAAAAGAAAGATTCCAGTTCATGAGGCATGATGCGGATTTAGGGCAGTTCTGTCCTCAGGGATATCAAGAACTGCCCAGAGTATAAAACAACCAGATACCAAGAAAAAAAGCTCAGAAAAATAGTTGTGAGGTATTTTGAAGGCTCAAGCCTGGTCTAGAAGATTAAGAAATAAACTGAAGAAAAACATCATATTAAAACAGAGAATAGTGTTGCGGGATAGAAGTATATACATCAAACATGGTAACTGCTATAGACTAAACGTTTGTATCTCTTCAAAATTCGTAGTTGAAACCTAATCCCCAATGTGATGGTATTAGGATGTGGAGCCTTTGGGAGGTGATTAGGTCCTGAAGGCGGAGCCCTTATGAATGAGATTAGCGCTCTTCTTCAGAGAGCTCTCTCACCCTCTGGCTGTTCATGAACTAAGAAGCAGGCCCTTACTAGACACCAAATCTGCAGTATCTTGATATTGGACTTCCCAGACTCCAAAACTGTGAGAAACAAATGTTTGTTGTTTAAGCCACCCACCCACTCTGGTCACAGCAGTCCGAAACTTCTTTTCAAGCCTAGATCTAATCTATCATCAATTCCCGTTGGCTTCCCTGTCAGTATAATCCCGTCGCTTTTCATCACCTCCATCATCACCAACCTCGTCCAAGTTATCATTACCTCACTTGGATAAATTGTTGTAATAGCCTTCTAATTGGTTCTCTGTTCTTTTCTTAACATGCCAAAATATATTCTCCGTACAGGAGCCTGATCCTTTGAAACATTACTCATATCGTTTCACTCCTTTACTTGAAACTTTCTAATGGTTCCCAGCTCACTGAAAGAAAAAGGCAAGGTCCTTCCAAAGCCTGTAAGGCCCTAGGGATCAGTCCTCCACACACTCCATCACCTGCGTGGCCTCATCTCTTATCATTCTCCTCCGTGCTTTCTCCATTCTACCTATCCCTTCACCTGAACCACTCCTTCATTATATATCCACATGTGTTACTCACTTCGCTTTCTCCCTTCCTTTAGAGAGGCCCTCCCTGACCACTCCACATAAAACTGATCTCATCTTCACTGCTTCCTGATTTTGTTTTCTCAGTAACACTTATCACTACCCAACATGCTGCACATCTACTTATTTGGTTTTTGTCTTCCGGCCACCCCATCCCAAAAATGAGTTCAATTAAAAAAAAATGAGTTCAATTAAGTCAAAGATTTTGTTTTGGTCATTACTGTATTCCTGTTGCCTGGGACAGTGCCGTGCCGGGAATAGAGAAAGCATGTAATGTATATTTACTGAGTGAATTAATTGAATGAATGCATGAGTGAACAGAATTTGGTACAGTGGGGGCAACTAACATTTTCTTTCTTTTAAAGTTCTCTATTATAGACCTTATTACAATAAGCCTATATTACTTTTAGAATGAAAATCCAACAAAGAAAATAATTAAAAAAAAAAATTACAACAGGAGGCAATTTATTTTTTAAAGTGTGTCTTGTAAATGTAAAGACATCCCATGTTCATGAATTAGAAGGCTTAACACCGTTAAGATGCTAATACTCCCAAAACTGATCTACAGGTTCAACACAATCTACATCAAACTTCTATCTGGCTTCTTTGTAGAAACTGACAAGCTGATCCTGAAACTTGTCTGGTGATCAAGGGAACCAGAATAGCTAAAACAATTTTGAAAAGGCAGAACAAAGTTAGAAGACTCATGCTTCCCAATATCAAAATTTACTACAAAGATACGGGACTCAAGATAGTGTGGTATAGGCATAAGAATAAACATAGATTAATTGAGAGTCTAGAAATAAACCCATGCATTTATGATCATTTGATTTTTTTGAAAAGGGTGCCAAAATCACTCAATGGGAGACAGAATAGTCTTCTCAACAAATGGTACTGGGATGACTGGATATCCACATGAAAAGAATAAAGCTGGATCACTTCCTCACAACATATAAAAAATTAACTCAAAGTGGATCAGAGATATAAATGTAAATCTCTTAGAAGAAAACATAGGAGTAAATCTTAGATTAGGCAATGGTTTCTTAGATATGACACCAAAAGCAATAAGTAATTTAGAATTCTAAATTAAGTAATTTAAGTAATTTAGTAATTTAGTAATTAAGTAATTAAGTAATTTAGAATTCATTAAAATTTTTAAAGTTTGTGCTACAAAGGACACCATCAGGAAAGTGAAAAGAAAACACAAGGATTAGTAGAAATATTTGCAAATCATTTATCCAATAAGGGACTTGTATCCAAAATATAACTATGGCAAAGGATCTGAAGAGACATTTCTCCAAAGATGATATACAAATGGCCAATAAGCACATGAAAAAAATGCTCAATATCATCAGTCACCAGGGAAATGCAACTCTAAACAACAACTTCATACTCACTAGGATAGCTATAATCAAAAAGACAGATAATAACAAGTATTGTCCAGGATGTGGAGAAACTGGCACCATACAGAGCTGATGGGGCTATAAAACGGTATAGCCACTCTGGAAGACACTATGGCAGTTCCTCCGAAGGTTACACATAGAGTTATCACATGACTCAGCAGTTCCACTCCTAGGTAAATACTTAAGAGTATTGTTAACATATGTCCACACAAAAACTTGTCCATGGATGTTCATAATAGCCCAAAGTGGAAAACCAAATGGTTACCAACTGATAAAGGGATAAATACAATGTGGTCTATGCATACGATGAAATATTATTCAGCAATAAAAGGAATGAAGTACTGATACATATTACAACATGGAGGAACCTTGCAAACATTATGCTCAGTGAAAGAGGCCAGTCATAAAATACCACATATTGTATAATTCTATTTATATGAAAAGTCTAGAATAGGCAAATGTATAGAGACAGAATTGGATTAGTGGTTGTCTCCGGCTGAGGTGGGGGTGGAAGAATGTGGAGTGACTTCTAATGGGTATAGAGCTTTTGGGGAAGTGACAAAAAAATGTTCTAAAATTAATTGTGGTGATGGTAATTCTAAATTGTGGTAATGGTGATGTGCAATTCTAAAAACCACTGAATTGTGTATAGACGAATTGTTTAGCATGTGAATTATATCTCAATAAAGCTGCTACTAACAATATAAGTAGTGTGTGTATATATCTGCATGATTACTTCTGGGTGATGAGATTACAAGTGAATTTTGTTTTTGTCATTTTGCTTTGTCTTTTCTCTCCAGAGATGCCTCGCCCAGGGCTGAATGAACACTGATAGAAGATATTGCAGAAACGTTCCTACAGCAGGTGGGGCTGTATTAGATGACATTCAACATCCTTCCCAACTCTAAGATCTTAAGATTTACCCTGAAAAGCACTAAAAAGTGGATTAATATCTAATCAACTTGGAGGAAGATGATTCTCCTCAGACAATCTGAAGGGCCACTCTGATCAAACATTTCACTTACATTCTCTTAGAAACTTACCACACTGTAGTTCTTTAGAGCCAGGTGGGCTTTTCCCATGTGGAAATATGCTTTGATGCATTTTTCATCACACTGCATAAAAAGGAATGAGTAATAAGATGTTTCAGAAGATTTGAAGTCATCAGCATTCCCCTAGTTGCCTAGCTAATAGAGGTAAGGCCAAGCTTTGTTCTCAGGACTGTTCCCAGAGTTGACAACTAAAACTTTTCTGCACATCTATAATTGATGGCTGTAAGGAGCCTGGATACTCAAGAAAGCTCTATATCAAATTAGTTAATGATACTTGTCAGTTTTCATTTCCATTTAATGATACTCAATCAGGAAACAAACCAGAAACCCTTAGTTTAAAAAAGCTCTTGACCTTGATAGAACATTAGAATTACCTGGGATGCTTATAAAAATCCTGCCTGCCAGGCTGAATCCCACATCAATTAAATTACACTCTGGGGTAGGGACCAGGCATAAATATTGTTTAAAACTCTTCATGTGCAGCCAAGTTTGAGAACCACTGGTTTATTAGAAGAGAGGAAAATGTACTCTGGGTAAACAGACTACATCTCAGTAGGCCCGGGAAGTTCCTCCCCTGAAATAAACCACAACGTATCTACTGGGATTTTACTCACTTATCATTTAAGGTTGGGAGGAATTCCCCCTACAAAAGGCAGGATTGGAACTTAAGGCTGAACAGGGGCCCTGCACCTACCTGCCCTTAATTACTGTAACTCCAGAGGGAATGATTTGGCACAAAGACATAAACTATAATTTAAAACATCCAGTTAAGTAATTGAACCGCTTTTACGTACAAGGCAATGTGCTGGGTCAGATGCTTACGAGTCTAAAAAGTCCTAGGTGAACCCCTGGTCTGCCTCTCACCAGAAATGGAACATTGGCCAGACTACCTCACTTTTCAGATAATTATTTTCCTCATCTGGAAAGTGAAGGTAATAATAGTCTCTTTCTCTCTCAGGTTGTTGTGATGACGAAATGCTTGTAAAACGCTAGTGCAACACCAAGTAATATAGTATCAGCAGCTGTTACTGCAGTTACAATGACAATCCATTTCAGGGCAAAAGAGAAAATTTAAAGAAAAGTTAAATAACAATAGAAGAGGTAACAATAATTGTTATTGGAGAGCCCTTTATAGATGCATTTCATGAATATCATTTCATGATTTGTTGCTAAGTGAATGGCAGTAGTAATAGTAATAACTGTGTATTAATGTTTACTCTTTCTGTATGGTTCATACGAATTATCTTATGCAAACCTTGTAACAATTCTATGAAGTAGTTACTACCCCAATATGAGGAAACTAAGATGAGGTTAGAGAGGTTCAAGGTCACCAAGTGGAAGAGCTGGGATTTAAAATCTGCCCATTTGACTTTAGGACCCAACGGCTTAAAAATTACAGCAAATCACATTCAGAAAAGTGCTACAGCAGTTCAGTAGAAGGACATGTACTGTGAAGAAATTTATTTTTGGACACATGACGATCAGACAATTAACTTCGTGAACTTGTTGCAACGCTGTTAACTTTTTTTTCTTTTAATTGGGGAACAGTGTGTTTTTCCAGGACCCATCAGCTACAAGTCAAATCATCGTTTTTTTGTTTTGTTTTGTTTTTTCATGTTTTTTCAATCTAGCTGTGGAGGGCACAGCTCACTGGCCCATGTGGGAATTGAACCGGCAACCTTGGTGTTATGAGCACTGCGCTCTAACCAAGTGAGCCAATTGGCTGCCTCTGCTAACCCTTTTTTAATATCAGAGGGACTATTCATTATGAATTTGTACCAACTGGACAGTTAACCAAGTTTACTATTTGGAAGTGCTAAAATGGCTGTGTGAAAAAGTTAGACAACCTGAACTTTTCACCAAGAATTCATGGTTCTTGCATCACAACAATGCACCAGCTCACACGACACTGTCTGTGAGGGAGTTTTTAGCCAGTAAACAAATAACTATATTGGAACACCCTCCCTACTCACCTGATCTGGCTCCCAGTGACTTCTTTCTTGACCCAAAGATAAAGGAAATATTGAAGGGAAGACATTTTGATGACATTCAGGACATCAAGGGAAATACGACGATAGCTCTGATGGCTGTTCCAGAAAGAGTTCCAAAATTGTTTTGAAGGGTGGACTAGGCACTAGCATAGGTGCATAGCTTCCCAAGGGAAGTCCTTGGAAGGTGACTGTAGTGATATTGAGCAATGAGGTATGTAGCACTTTTCCTAGGATGAGTTCTCAAACTTAACTGTCAGACCTCGCACTATGTTTCAGATGATGCCCAAACAAGCTGATGGAAACCTGCAGGAGGCAGCTGAAATGCAGCCTGGGAACCCATGGGGAGGTGGAGACTGGGGAAGAAGTTCTGAGCACCATTTGCAGAGATGAGAGTTGAACCCATAAAAGGAAATGAGAGCCTTGAGGGAGAAACTGCACAGAGAAGAAAGGCAGGGAGCAGAGGACTGAACCCTGGAGAATTCACAAAGGGAGGAATTAAGGAAGCAGGAAAGGAATGGTGTGGGGACAAAGCCCCAAAAAACAGTTTCCAGGCTCTCGGCCTCACAATAGAAAGGTGCTGGCTCGGGTAGTAAATGGCCATCAACTGTGATCAGATGGCCATCAGCTGTGGCTAGTTAGCCGTCAGCTGTAACCCGTAGGCCATTGGCCACTAATATAATGGTTGTGGCTACGCTAGCAGAAAAAAAATGGGGGCTAGCAAGAGGATGGTGGCTGGCAAGCGCGGACTGCTGTTAGGCAGATTATGTAGATCCTGCTTCCTGTGTCTCCAGCCCAGCCGCCAGTGAGAATATATTGGTTTGACTCCCCTACTTATGGCTCCATGGGTGTTCCTGTTTGGCCTCACCGTGTCCTGCGTTCTTATGAGGGGAGCGGGACCAGAGACCCCGCCGGACGCCCCGCACAACAAATGGCGCAGCGAGCAGGGTACCCCGCACGACAAATGGTCAAGAGAAAAGAGGAAACTCCAGCACTGCGGCTCAGGAGAGCCAAATGTTCACAGAGCCTTCACCTGCACAGCAGCAGGGATACAACAGGGGAAAACAAGCCAGAGCCTCAGAGCCTTGTCCATGCCTACTGTGTGTTGCCATGAGGGGCGTAGTGTGACTCTGCCTTCCTCAGACACTGAAGAAAGGGCTTCTAATGGATTTTCTCCCTTTTCTTCTTTGATCATGTGTCAGCCCTCACCAGGACTATTTCGGGTGAACCCCAGATCCCCTTAAAAGGAATCCTGCCTTCCGAGGAAGATGAATAGTATTGTGCAGGAAGTGTTCTACTGAGAAAGAAATGATTCTGATCCTAATTGAAACCCTCTTCGCTGCTTTATCTTCCCTGACAAGGAACATCAGTCTTGAAATATCATCACATGGGACTGTCTCTGCCAATTCAGAAGTTTCAAAAACTACGAAATTGGCATGAAAGTACTACTATTATTAATAGTGCTGTGCCACTGACATTCACCATGGATATATTACTTTTGAGGACAGTGAAACTTCCTCTTTTAATTCACAGCTTTGACGTAGAGCCAACCATTGTTAGTTTTTCAAACTCCTTATAGATTTTTCCCCATCCCTCCAAGTGTTTACCCAAACCTCTTCAACTGGGAGCCTCACCGGGCATTTAACGGGACTGGCTGCCGAGTGTCAGCGTTTCTTAACATCAGCTCTGTCGGGCCTGCTATGCCTGGGTTTCACTGTTAATCACACTGTGCTTCCATTAACATTTGGGAACAGAGCCGTGTATTACCCTGAAGCAGCATGATGGTGTGCTAACCTCTTCAGTCCTTTTCAGAGCAGAAAAGATACTCCTGGAAGGCCCACAACAAGAGCCCCCCAGCCAGGGACTGTGGCCTTTAAAGTTGCAGTGGAGAGGCTGTTGTAGTAGATGGTTCAGAGCTCCAGCTCACAGTTAGACCAACATCAGCTGTGTGATCCTGCACAGGTTACTTAATTCAGCTCCAAGGCCATGTTTCCAGGTCAGAAAAATAAGGGTAACAGTGGTACTAAACATAATAGAATAGAATGTTTTGAGGCTCAAGTGATGGCCAGCAAGCAGCAAATGGTGGCTTTTGCTGTTGTTAGTAAAACTGAGGAAACCGTCCTTGCCTCTCTCTTCTGAAGGATGGTAGAAAAAGAAATCATAATCCAATAAAGCGGCAAAGCAGGTTAGTGGATCTGTGCAGGCACTGTGAAGACCCTGATGTCATCAGCTTTGGGCAGTTCCTATTACGTAAAGACTGTAATGATGCAATGAGACAAGATTTGCCACCATAACTTCAAAGGGATAAACAAAATCAAGCACTCCAGACGGTAGTTTTGGAGGGTCCCTAGTGTTTTGTAAACCATTATTAGTAAAGCTGAATTTCTAATTCACCAATCCCCTTGGCTTACCCTCTCAATAAACAGTAAGGAAGCAGGTGTAGCCCACGTGCTACAGTCAAATGTGCTCATTTGGGGCCATGTGCTCATTCAGCGGGGGAGATGTGCTGTACCGGGAAGTCCAGTCACAAGGTAAACCTGGCACGTTCTCCAGACACTTCAGTTTTACTTGACTGTAAGTTATTTAAAATAATATGGATATATTAAGACAAACAGATACATTTTATGGAGTGTAATGCAAAATTCTCAAGAATTTTTAAGATAAAGTACATGGTTAAAAAGAAATTTCATACTCTCTGCTTCCAGACCCTCCAGGGGCTCATGTTTGTTCATTAACAGCACTTCAGCGAGGAAGTCTGGGAAGCACTGGCTTGGGTGATTTAGTCAAAGCCCCCATATGGCAGAGTAATTTAGGGGAATGTGGATTAAGGGATATTTAGATATTTAGTCATCTGAAATAATGTTCCTAAGAAGCGATCATGATATTTCTCTTTTAAAAACTCTAATATTTCACCAACAGTCCTTACTTCTCCCCACCTTTAATTGTCTATTTTAGTAGACTTTGGAGGAAATATCATGCACTGTATTATGCTATCTGCCTGAGGCCTGACTAGCACCCAGGCTGAACAACAGGAATTCTTTCTTCTGATGAATCCTCTATAAATAGGGGATGCTACCATCTACTTCCAAATTGTTAGAGCTGCAGGGAAAAAGCACAGACTGAAGAGGAAGAAGGACATTGTTGAAACAAGCTCCCATGGTTGGCTCTAGAAAGAGGAGGGAGGCATCACCCCTTCCACATGAAGCAAAGTGTCTGATAACACAATAGCAAAGGATCAGCCATTGCAATAGAAGCCTTGAAAAGCCAGTATTAAAAGCAGCTTCTCTGGAGTACTTACCAAGAGCGAGGTACTTTATGTGTATTATCATAACCCTCCAGACAATTTTGTTCCATCCGTTTTATAGATGAGGAAACAGGCTCTGATTGCATAGCCGATACCCTTCCCACCACGATACACTGGCAGTTCCCCTCTGTTCACTCCAGGACTGAAGCATGTGACCCAAACAAGCTCAAATCCATCATGTGGAAAAGGAAATATTTTCTTACCTTCAAAGCCCAGTCACAATCCACGAGTGCCTTCTCATAGTCCCCAAGTTTTATATAAGCCTATAAAGACATAAATAGCTGATATTCACACACAACTCTGTAGCAAGCAGTCTTCAGTTAATACAAAAAGAGCAGTCGAACAGTAGAATGGTGATGAGAAGTAACTGGTCCCTACCAGTATCAGTCAGGGTCTCAGCAGGAAACAGATGGCACACTCATGCTCAGATGATAACCGAGGACAGTTTAATCAAGGGACTGTTTACAAGGTGAGGACAGGGCTTAGAGTAACCGATAGGAATGTTACAGAACCCCAGGGCTAGCAATAGTGGACAGCCATCACCACTGCTAGGACCGCAGAGGCAGAAGGAGGAGCAATGACCAAACCAGAGAGGTCGGCTTTGTGAAAAGTGCCACTTAATGAGAGCTGAGGCCTTTAGTAGAGCTGAAGCTGAGGGGCTAAACAGCCCAGTGTGATTATCCTCTTTCCTTCTGGCCTCCTTGGCTGCACCCAAATAGAAGTGAGAAAGCAGGGAAGTCAAGGGTCCAGTCCACAGAGGTCTGTCCTAAGGGCACAGAGCAGGGCAGGGAAGGATGTAAAAGAGCAAAAGAAAATTTACTCAGCACACTAAACACATCTACAAAGGAGAGCTAGCTTCTAGAATCTACTCCCCCCCCCCCAAGAATATTCCAGAAGGAAACCAAACGATACAGGGAATCAGAAAGATAAGAAGTGCTGGTGAGAATGTAGAAAAATCAAAACCCTCATACACAGCTGGTGGGAATGTAAAATGATGCAGCCACTTTGGAAGACAGTGTGGTGGTTCCTCAGAGATTAAACATCGAGTTACCATAAGATCCAGCAATGCCACTCCTGGGTATCTACCCAAGAGGACTGTAAACACGTTCACAAAGAAATCTGCACACAAACGTTCACAGCAGCATTATTCATAATAGCCAAAAAGTAGAAACAATTCAAATGTCCATCAACCGATGAATGGATAAATAAAATGTGGTATAGCCGTGCAATGGTATATTATTCAGCAATAAAAAATGCTGATGCATATCACAACATGGATGAACCTTGAAAACACTGTTAAATAAAAAAAGCCAGACACAAAAGGAAAAATCTTGTATGATTTCATTTACATGAAATGTCCAAAATAGGCAGATGTACAGAGACAGAAGGTACAGCAAGTCCTGGAATAACACAGTTTTGCTCAACGTCATTTCATTATAACGTTGATGAGATGCTGTAGGAAATTAACTCTTGCTTATATTAATTAGCCGATGGTAAAACTGATTTCATTATACATCTTTTTGCTTAAAGTTGCAGAAACTGGACTTACTATAGATTAACGGTTGCCTAGGGCTGGAAGTGGGGGGGATGGGGGTTTTGGGGTGAACCACTTAAAGGGTTTCTTTTGGGGACAATAAAAATGTTCTAAAATCAGTTGTAGTGATGGTTGCACAACTCTGTGAATATACTAAAACCCACTGAATTGTGCACTGTAAATGGGTGAATTGTATAATATGTCAATTATATTTCAATAAAGCTATTACCAAAAAAGATAAAGTTCTGCTTCTTTCCTCATGAGCACAGCAAGAAGGAAAAGATACAGGAAATAGGGTGACATGTAAGAGTCAGACCATCACCATGAGCATGAGGTGCAGAATGTTTTGGAGTACTCTCTTTTGGGATCCCCTAGAATTGGCAAAAATCTGGAAAAGTAAGGATTGACTCAGAATTCTGTGATCCACTCACACTAAACTAAATTTAGTTAATTTATAATGTCAAAGAACTACTGGCATATAAACATATGAAAGGCTATTTACTTAACAGCAAGCACAATGACTACCGCACCTTTTGTATTAATTACTGGACATAATAGGTGGTCAATAAATTCTTATCAAGTTGCATTAAGTAGACTTTAAGCACTCTTCTTCTGAAAGTTCCCTAAAAAGCAGCAATGATCACCCTAGCTGTGCGGGGGACTGTGCTCACTGCGCCATTTGTCGTGCGAGGTGGCCTGTGGGGGTCTCAGCTCCCACTCCCACATAAGAACGCAGGATATGGCTAAGCCAAAAAGGAACACCCACAGAGCCGTAGATCGGGGAGTCATACCACTATCGTCTCACTAATGGCACTATAATCTCACTGGAGGCTGGATCCACACGACCTGCAACCTGCTGCCCACTTCTCTGCCTGCCACCCAACCGAATGACCAACCAACGCAACCGTGGCAGTTGTATCAGGGGCTAATTGGCTGACTGGTTACAGCTGATGGTCAGTTGGCCACAGCTGACGGCCATCTACTACCTGAGTCAGCACCTTTCCACATGAGGCCGAGAGCCTGGAAACTGTTCTCTGGGGCTCTGTCCCCACAACCCTGTTGTACAAAAGGAAAACCAGGCACCAGGAGGATAAGCGGCTTTCACAGATTCCCATCAGTCATCAACAGTAGAGTCAATACTCCAGGTAGGTTTGCCCATGATCAAAACTGTATCACGACATTGTGACATTCTTGACAATAATAAATATGATGAGACATGTACATGGTCAAGTCAAATATGAGGTCAGTCTAATAACTCATGGGGAATTCATTCAAGCAAAGTGGGGAGGGAGCAGACAATAGCTAGCTAATGAATTTCTGCAGTGCACTTCTTTGCATCCATAGGAAGGAAGCTGCTATGTAATTGTCGTGTGGGGGACCCTGATCGCTGTGCCATTTGTCATGCAGGGCAGCCTGCGGGGTCTCAGCTCCCGCTCCCCACATAAGAATGCAGGATATGGCTAAGTCAAAAAGGAACACCCAAGGAGCCATAGATAGGGGAGTCATACCACTATAGTCTCACTGGAGGCTGGATCCACACAACCTGCAACCTGCTGTCCCCTTCTCTGCCTGTCAACCAATCGACTCGACCAACCAGCGCAGCCACAGCAGTTTTATCAGTGGCTAATTGGCTAACTGGTTACAGCTGACGGCCAACAAGCCACAGCTGACGGCCATCTACTACCCGAGTCAGCACCCCCCCACGTGAGGCCGAGAGCCTGGAAACTGCTCTCTGGGACTCTGTCCTCACAGTAATGCTTTCATTAACTCGAGTTCTGTACTAATTGAAGTTGACGACGCTGAGCTGGCTGTTCTATAAAGCACCATCTTTTCCTTCAGGGTTTGGGGTTGCATTTGAAAGTCAGAGGATGTGAGGAAGAAAATAGGATCCTTCTAGACAACTGTAGCCATGATTATATGATAATGCTATTCAGTATACATTCAGATTTGGAGAAAGTCTATATGGGCTTCAACATTTTCTCTAGAGCCTTTTACTTTTTCTTTTTTTTCGTTTGTTCTTTTTAAAGTTTGGATTGGACATCCTATCACTTCCCTGTTCTCTTTTGCTTTCCCACATTTTAAGAAATACTTTTTCCAAATGATTTATCTAAATTACACCAGCAATCTGTTGATCATAACATTAGCTCCAGGAGAAAAACAAAGCGATAAAAGGGTAGGTTTTAGCAAGGGTAGGTTTCTGCTCTCTAGCAAGCAGAAACACTCAGTTCACAGGGTCCTTATTAAGTGTTTTCTAACACTGCATGCAAACAGGTGAGGCATTTTAAAAATAGTCAATGGTTTAAATGATTTCTAACACCAGGCAGCACATTTTGCATTTATTTGTCTCCGAGTAAGCTTTCTCTTTGGGAAAGGTGGGAGGAATTGCTTTTCCCAACGTTTCCATTGCAGTTCGTACTTATTTTTATCTACAGTCATTCTTAATGTAATACTCCAGAACTAATCAAAGTGCGTGTAAACCTGAGTACAATAAAAATGTAACTAATTTAGATGAATTAGTGTACAGACCATCTGAATTAGATATGTTTGACTTACACATAACACTTTAAAAGCAATTCAATTTTACTGTTTTCAAATAAGTGCAGAGTGACAAGACTGAACAAGCATCAATAGGTAAATGTTTTAGAGACCAAATTCAGTGATAAATATATTATGTAAAGTGTTTGCATTTAAATGTTTCCTTTGAAGTGTCAACAGAAACTTAATTCCCTTAAGTTGACTTATTGTGCCTCCAGTGCTATGTAACTTAACAAGGATTTATTGAACATCTGTTATAAATAAAGCATTAAGGGTAAAAGTATATGGCAGGGTTTGCCCTCAAAAACTTTATGACCTAGTTAGGGGGATAAAATATACGCTGCTAATTCAACTTCCAGTCATTTTATTCATCAATTCGCTTCTTTATGACAATTTTTCTCCACAAATGGGACTAGGTAAATGACATCTCCACTCTAGCCTGACTTACCCAAACTGCTGAACTAATATCAGGTTACACTGTGCTTGGATTTAGTTATCACTGTCACTTCCCAGACTTTTTTGCCTTTTAACGTCCTGTTTCTAGCTTTCAACACTTCCTCAACATACGACAGCAGGACACTGAAATTGGAGCTGATGAGGGCTCTTCCTCTTGCAAACGACAGGGCATCAAGCTCATCTCGCACCGGTCCTGCCGACGTATCCTGACTATCGGATAATCATGTCCGTGGGTCTGTCAAGTTTTCAGGTCTGGGCAACAAAGAGTTCTACCACACACAGACTCAAGTACTTTTCAAAGATAAGGTCACAGGTGATATTTTTGTTCCAACTGGGAACTATCAACCTTGTCCCTTCATTAAGTAGTAGATAATAAACATCTGGAAGATAGTTTTTACCTGGTAGTCCAGGAAACTGAGCTCCACTGTAATACAAAACTCATGTATTAGGGATTGCAGAAACTCAAAATTTCTGAGAAATTGGCTCTAGGCCCATCAGCTATCCAGCTACCGCAGTCACAGAGTCTTAATCAAAGAGAAACTGATGCAATGAAAGAGAAAGTAATGGAAGAGTAACCCTCAGGAGCTAAGACTACCATGCAAAAGGAAGCTGGACAAAACCAGTGGTGGCCAAGGTCCAAGGTCATTTCATTCCACTAGCTGTTTAGTTTTATACATGTGGAAAAGTGTCTGGTAACCACCAGCGATAGGCTGGAGCTGACTTACCCTACGGAGAGAACTGATTATGTGTAGCTCTTCCCAAGTCCTCCTTCAATTGTTTCAAATCAATAGATTGAAATTGGACCATGGTAAGAATATTCGCACCATGGAAACTGGCAAATACTCCATACAAATCAGCTTCCCCCAACACCCCAACCAGAACCAGTTGTTAAACATTTACCAGTACACCACTGGTCCCATCTAGTCTCATTTTCTCTGATTTCACAGGTTTAGTGGATACTATTCCCTGAGGAAACCCATGGTCACATTGCTGGCTCACTGACCTGGGCTCGGTTGGTGTACAGCACTTTCATGTCCTTCAGCTTCTCCAAACCCTCACTGTAGCACAGGATGGCCGTTTCATAGTCGCCTCTGACAAATGCTTCATTCCCCTTCTCTTTCAGGGCTATGATAATAAGAGTCATACAGGTGAGCTCTCTCAACACACTGGAAAATCCTTTTAGACTCATTCCCCTGATTTTCCAACTCCACTCTGAAGGTCATAGTGTCCCTCGATGTAAAGAGGACCTGTCACTTGTTTCTCTTGGCAGGTGTTTCAGGGTCTGCTTCTCTAAGAATTATTTTCTCTGAATTCACCCCAAGTCTTCTAAGTAGCTTCTCAGAAAAAGTAAATGTTTCTGCCTCAATGCTCAGAAACACTCCGCACTTGCCACAAAGACCAAGTCTACACACTCAGTGTTTCATAAAAAGAGTCAAACAACTCATTTTCTAGCAAATATGGCATCATTCAGATCTGCAGTTTACGTACCCCTGGTGGTATAAAATCAATGCTGAAAGCATTCTTCTGTCACGTATGTCCCCTGCCACACATACAACCTCATCTCTTTCTTTTCATTTCTCCTCTCCCTTCTCACATCTTTGTTTTTCTGTTTCATTTTTCTTTTTCCCTTCTCCATCAATGCCTCAGGCTAGCCCACTCTCATCGCAATCCCTACGTTCCAAGTATTGTTTAGTACTGGTCTATCTGACCTGCCAGGTCTACGCATTGGCTTTAGAAAGAGGTTTGACTGTGGAGGCTGACTGAGGGCTATGTCCTACTCCCTGCTTGTCATAGCCGTGACAGAGCACAGCCCACCAGTGCTTCTGCCTGGGCAGGTCCCACTGCCTCAGGCCCACCATGAACCCACCGACTAGGAATCCAGATGTCCTCAGACATCAGCAAATAGACTCATGTGCTCGTTCTAGCACAAATTATCCCAGCTATTAAGAAGTGAAGACCAACATTTACCATCTGCTAAGACTCTGTTTTCCCTTCTTCTCTTGGCACGTTCCTTTGCATCCTTCTCCACAAATGCCAAGAAGGCCTCTGACCGCAGAGTTATTTCAAATATTAGAAAGAAAAATCCAAATACTACAATCAGTTTTTTTAGCTCAAATTCAGAAGAAAGCTACTTTAAGGCTTTTGGAGCCACATTTCTCATGCATATACATACAGGCACATGCACACATCCACACACGAGTATGCGTGCATGCACATACATACATACACACACACACACACACACACACAGACACACACACACTCTAAAGCAACCAAAATGACATCTTCTTAACATGACAAGGTAATCTGTGTGATGTATTATTATATACATGACGTCTACATCTATATTTCAAATTTGAATTATGCCTTTTCAAAGAGTTTTTCCTTGAAGACAGACTTTTTTGTTCCATTTAGCATAATGAGCTTCTGAGCTGAGCAACAGAAACTATCTGAATCCCATAAGCAGCTAAATAAACTGGAAGCTACAGAATAACTGAACTCAGTTTACAAAGGTTGGCCAGGAGGAAACAGAGCAAAACCTCTGAGAGCTGTTCCCTTTGATCACTAGTAACAGAACGGGGTGATCAGTAGGTTTTTGTTCCTGGGTTGCTTGCAAACCCAGTGGCTCTGATGAAAGGGTCTGGGAGCTACAGTCAATAAACACTGATCCTAAATAAATAACACACATTGGGAAGAGAGACGCTCCTTACCTGAGTTTATTTCATCTGCATCCTGCAGGGCACAGGTTATCATAGAAACAAAGAAACAAATTTAAAAAAACATTCAACTTGATAAGTATATAAACCAAGAAAGTATCAGTTACACATGGAAAATAGGGTCATTTCCTTTAACCATCAATACTGAAGGGCCCCAAATTCAGGGGACTTGCTTTAAATCAGGAGATTGATTATGGGCACATTGTCATGGGGGCCAAGTCTGCAGAAACAAGGGTGACAGATCAAGGGACCCCAGCTGTGCCTATATGAGTTGGAAATATAAGTTAGTAGAATATATTACCCTAACAGTGCAACTTAAATATGGTGACAAGCTCAGGGGGTAGAGAGGCCGAATTTTCACTAAAACAAACCCAAAGGGTTGTTTAAAGATTACTCAGGAGGAGCAAGAAAAAAAATCAGAGTTTATACTTCCTTGTGGAAAATAAAACAAGTGAATCTAAAAAACAAGACTATGTCAGCCTCACCAGACAGTTTGAGACTAAACTACTGCTTCCTCTGAATCAACACAGACCTCTCACTGGATCTACCTATATGACTCCATAAGAGAAAAGGAAAACCTTTGTAGGAGCTTGTGGAGGACTGATCATGGTCTTGTTCAAGGTGGTCCTGCATCCATCCTCCTCTTGGTCTTCCTCTGTAAACAGGAGTCTCTCTTCTGTCTTGAGGACAGCTTTCTCTTGCACAACTGGGTCCTCAGAATTCATCTCCTGGATTAAATTGGCTAGAGAAGAAATCAGATGCAAGTCATTCAAACAAAGTCTTTAAAAGAAAAGACTGCTCACTAGAAAGGATGGTGCAGAACATTTTTAGGGAAGAACTTTTATGTTTCCAGTTTTATTGACGTATAATTGACATATAACATTGTGTAAGTTTAAGGTATACAATGTAATGATTTGATACATATTGTGAAATCATTCCCACAAGATGGCTAGTTAATACATCCATCTCCTCACATAATGACACTTTTTAATGGTGAGACCATTTGAGACCTACTGTTTTAGCAACTTTCAAGTATATAACACAGTATTGTTAACTACAGTCACCACACTATGTTAGATATGCAGAACTTATTCACTTTATAACTGGAAGTTTATACCCTTTAACCAACATCTCCCCATTTATTTAAGAAGGTTCTGAATGAGAAGCAAAAATTAGAGCAGTTAGACAAATGAGAAAAAATTAAGAACAGGATTTGTTTTGTCTGGAAAAAGCTGCAGGAGAATTTAACCAAGGCCTTCAAGGAAAAGAATTTTAAGCCATTTATTTAATTCAACAATGATTTGTGGAGAGTTTATCATAACTTAGATATTATGCAGAATGCTGTAGATAACAATGATGAATAAAAAAGATCCTTATTTTTGAAGAGCTTACAATCTTGTGTGAGAGACAAACAAGTAAATACAGGCCGCTCTGAGATCACAAAACAACAGACCTTTACCCTATCCTTATCTGTCTTCACTTTACTGCCCACACAGCTTAGATCCCATGGTCCATCACTTAGGTACCATCCTGCCCACATCCTGAACTCCCTTACTCTCCCACTCCACCTGCCAGACAAAACTCCAACTTTATATGACTCCAACTATCCACTTCTCTAGGCCTTTATTACAGATGCTGAGCACTGATAAAGACAGACACACCTGGTAGAATTGGTCCTAACACAACTTGACTGTCAGTGTTGCTCAACAATCCGACTATGTCCCTAGTACGATCCTGACACCAATTGCAATGTGCGTGGTTTTTTCCCCCACACCACCAAACAAGTCTCTGACACCAGCTGGATATCCTACAATTCAGCTTAATTCTGACACTATCTACCTAGAGATAGCAGCAGATCCCACAGGTTAGGGGCTCAGTCCTACAAGACTGCCCACCCCCCTCACCCCCATACTTCAGAGGCTAATTGAAAGTCCAGGTTGTCACCTGCACTTCTGACCAAACAGCTATTGATTGGAGGTTCCAACGACTTCCTCCTCTGGTTTGATTAAACAGCTCACAGAATCAGAGAAACATTTCATTTATTAGATTACCATTTGATTATGAAAGAGTATAACTCGGGAATAGCCAGATGGAAGAGATGCACAGGCTCAGATATGTGGGAAGGGGCTGCAGAGCTCCCATGCTCTCTGCATGCTCCACCCTCTCCAAATCTCCCGGTGTTCACCAACCGGGAAGCTCTCGGAACCTCCGGCCTTCGGGTTTTTACGGAGGTATCACTACATAGGCATGACTGATTAAATCATTGGCCAATAGGGATCAATTCAACCCCCAGCCCCTCTTCCCCATCCTTGGAATCCAAGTCACTCATTAACATAAACTCAGGTGTGGTTAAATGGGGTTTATTATGAATATCAAGAAAACATTTAGCTGTCTTATCACTTAGGAAATTCCAAGGGTTTTAGGAGCTCTGTGCCGGGAACAGGAATGAAGAACAAATAAATATTTCTTATAAATCACAATATCATACCCAGGAAAGTTATCCTATCATTCTCCCAAGGACTTTAAAATATTCTCTCCAATCTAAACCTGACCATTTCAGATGACCTTACTTATTAAAGCAGAGAGGAAAGAGATGCCATCAGGAGGAACTCCAACTACCAGCTATCAAAACTACAAATTGCTGAAAAATCGGCGGCGTGAGGTGAGCCTCCTGAAATCTCCCCTAGAATTTACAACAAATGGAACAACTATAATTCCACAAAGGCCTCCCTGCATAGTAGATACCGTGTTTCCCTGAAAATAAGACCTAGCCAGACAATCAGCTCTAATGCGTCTTTAGGAGCAAAAATTAATATAAGACCCAGTATTATATAATTTATATTACATTACATTACATTACATTATATTAGTATATTATTATACCTGGTCTTATAGTAAAATAAGACCGAGTCATACATTAATTTTTGCTCCAAAAGATGCATTAAAGCTGATTATCTGGCTAGGTCTTATTTTCGGGAAAACACGGTAGGCAAGAGTAAGAGGCACGCAACTGAAATCATCTAAAGGTGGGCAAATTGGGCGAGTGGGGGAGGAGGGAAGTGCAGAGACACAGGCTGTGCGGGCAAAGGACACAGACGAGAGCTTGGAGCTCCAAGCTCCCTGCATTCTGGAGCTACTGCAGTCATCGGAGAGGGAAGAATTCAGACTGCTAGGGCTCCACTTATGGCCCATATTCCCGCCTGAGGGATCAGCATATAGCACGGCTGAACCCAACTCTCATGGCAGAGACCTTGAGCAAAGACTGAGGGAAGAAGGGGGAAAACAGCGGTTTAAGCCCTCACTGCTGCCAGCAGAGGACGAAGGCTTAGGCACGAAGCCTAGCCGCCTCACCCCCACCCTCCCAGTGCTAGAAGCAGAAAGGTAGCAGTGTCAGATCAAAGAATAGAATATCCTCAGTTGTGAGAACTGCGGCCTACAGCCACAGACTCACAGCGCAACTAGTTCCGGCAAAGGGGAGGGAGCCGTGGAAGCAGAACTGGAAGCAATGATGGTGGTCGCCATCATTGCTCTCGGCCACCTCTCACAACTCACCCTGCCCCTATCCCCACCTATCCCTGCAGGAGTAAACAGAGCTACTGAAACACACAGGCTCTGAATGTGGTGTAGGAAGAGCTTTGGAATTTCAGAAGTTCTCCACATGCCCCTAAAGAGGATGTGCCTTGTGACCCAGGCGACCTGTTCACAGAGGAGAAGCCCTCCTTCCAGGGAATACCCCCATTGTGTGAGAAGCCAGAATAGTGCAGAGAAAATACAACACTACAGAGTGAGAGAGAATAAAAGGCTGCAGTCAGAGAGAAAATAAAACATTCTACCAACACCTACTGGAAAACCAAAGAAATACCTCTTTCTATCAACCTGTTGCAGAACCCACTCCTGTAGATGTCTAGGAAGAGAATTATTAAATCATTAATTGCCATAAATAACCAAGGTAAAAAGACATCACAGAAAGGAAACGAAAAGTCTCTAGAAAATGAATTTAAAGACATGGAAATATGTGACTTAAATGACAGAGAATTCAAGATTGTAGTTCTTAAAAAACTTAATGAGATGCAAGAAAACAGACAGACATTTTAACAAACTCAGAAACACAATCAAAGAACATGAACATTTCACCAAAGAGACTTAAATTTTAAAAAAGAACCAAATAGAATTTCTGGAGATTAAGAACTCAATAAAAGAAATGAAGAATGAAATTATGAGGTTAGGTAATAGAGTTAACCAGAGGAAGGAAAGAATCAGTGACATCGAAGATAGAAATCTGGAAATGACACAGATGGAATAAGAGAGAGACTTAAGACTTAAAAGAAATGAAAGCACTTTATAAGAACTTTCTGACTCCATCAGAAAGAGCAATATAAGAATAATGGGAATACCAGAAGGAGAAGCAAGGAAAAAGGGAACAGAGAGTATATTCAAACAAATAGTCGATGAGAACTCCCCAAACTTGTGGAAAGAACTGGATCCTCGAATCCAAAAAGCAAAGAGAACACCTAATTACTTCAGTCCCAACAGGCCTTCTCCAAGGCACATTGTATTGAAGCTGTCAAAAATTAACGACAAAGAAAGAATCCTCAAGGCAGCCAGGAAAAGAAGACGGTAACCTACAAAGGAAAGCCCATTAGATTATCATCAGATTTTTCAGCAGAAACTCTACAAGCCAGGAGGGAGTGGAACCAAATATTCAAACTATTGAAAGAGAGAAATTTGAGCCAAGAATAATATATCCAGCAAAGATATCCTTTACATATGAAGGAGGAATAAAGACCTTTTCAGAGCTACAGAAGCTGAGGGAATTTTCTAACACACCGACCTACAATATAAGAAATACTGAAGGAGGCTAAAAGAATACAAAACCTTGAGTAATATTATGAACAGACAGAAGCAGGAAATGGCAACCGCTACACCAAGTAGGACACTATATATTTAAACATAACATACTGGCTAAAGAAGGGGAAAAAACTCTTAAAAAAAGAGGAAAAAGACAACTTGCTACTGCAGTGCAGAAATCAACTCACAGCATAAATAGGAATAGTTTGTGACAACAAAAACATAAAAGGGGAGAGAGAAAAGGCCTGAACTGGCACATAGTAATGGAGAAAGTAAGCATACTGAAGAAAATGGAATACTTTAAATATGAAACTTTCTTTTACATAAACTTAATGGTACCTACTCAAAAAAAAAAATCCAGAACTGAAATATATAACATAAAAAAAGAAAAAATAGAGGGGAAAATCATAGAATACCACCACACTGAAATAAGAGACAGTAACAAAAAGGCAAAGAAACAATGGAGACACCATCCCAACCAAAAACCAGAGATAGAATGATAGGAAATTTTCATATATCAATAATTACTCTAAATGTAAATGGACTGAACTCACCAATAAAAAGGCACAGAGTAGTAGATTGGATCAAAAAAACTAAACCAAACCATATGCTGTCTCCAAGAGACATATCTCAGCTACAAGGACAAACACAGATTCAAGGTGAAAAGATAGAAACTGACACTCCAAGAAAATGGTATTCAGAGAAAAGCAAGCGTAACCATGATGATATCATATGAAACAGACTTCAGGATAAGAAAAGGTGATAAGAGACAAAGATGGACATTTCATAGTGATAAAGGGGACTATACAACAAGAAGACATAATATTCATTAATATTTATGCCCCCAACAGGGAGCACTGAAATATACCAAGCAACTACTAACAGAACTAAAGGGAGAAATTGACCAAAACACAATTATAGTAGGGGACCTAAATATATCATTGACAGCTATGGATAGATCATCCAAACAGGAAATAAATAATGAAACAGCAGCCCTAAATGACACATTAGATGAAATGGACATAATTGGCATTTATAGAGCACTTCATCCTAGAACATCAGACTATACATTTTTTCTAGTGTACATGGAACATTCTTGAGGTCAGACCACATATTGGGACATAAAACTAGCATAAGAAAGTTTAAGAAGATTGAAATCATACCAAGCATATTCTCTGATCACAAGGCTTTGAAATTGAATATCAACCACAAAAAGAAAGCAGGAAAATCCACAAATACGTGGAGGTTACACAACATACTTTTAAAGAATGACTGGGTCAAAGAAGAAATTAGAGGAGAGATCATAAGATACATAGAAACAAACGACAATGAAAATACATCCTACCAAAATTTTTGGGATGCAGCAAAAGCAGTTTTAAGAGGGAAATTTATATAATTACAGGCCTATCTCTATAAACAAGAAAAATTCCAAATAAATAACCTCACGTTACACCTTAAAGAACTAGAAAAAGAAAAAAATGAAACCCAACCCGTCAGCAGAAGGAAGGAAATAATGAAAATTAGAGCAGAACTAAATGAAACAGAGAACAAAAAGACAATAGAAAAAAAATAATGCTAAAAAAAAAGGAGCTGGTCCCTTGAAAAGATTAATAAAATTGACAAACCCTTGACTAGACTCACTAAGAGAAAAGACACAAATAAACAAATACAGAAATGAAAGAGGGGAAGTTATCACGGACACCACAGAAATACAAAGGATTATACAAGAACACTATGAAGGACTATATGCCACCAAATTCAATAACCTAGAAGAAATGGACATGTTCTTAGAAACACCGCTTTCCTAGGCTGAATCACAAAGAAGCGGAAAATCTAAATAGACCAATCAACAGTCAATTGAATCAGTCACCTCAAACCTTCCCAAAAGCAAAAGTCCAGGATAAGATGGCTTCATTCTTGAATTCTACCAAACATGTGATGTCCTACTTCATCCCAGGGGCACAAGGATGGTTCAACATATGCAAATCGATCAATGTTGTACACCACATAAACAAAATAAAGGACAAAAATCATATGATTATATCAATAGATGCAGAAAAAGCGTTTGACAAGATACAACATCCATTTATGATTAAAATACTTAATAAAATAGGTATAGAAGGAAAACACCTTAACATAATAAAGGCCATATATGACAAACCCTCAGCTAATCTCATAAGTAACGGTGAAAAACTGAAGCCCTTTGCTCTACGTTCAGGAACACAACAGGGCTGTCCCCTATCACCTCTGCTTTTCAACATAGTGTTGGAAGTCCTTGCCAGAGCCATCAGGCAAGAGAAAGAAACAAAAGGCATCAAATTGGGAATGAAGAAGTTAAACTGTCACTCTTTGCAGATGACATGATGCTATATATAGAAAACCCTAAAGACTCCACCAAAAAGCTATTAGAAACAATCGATGATACAGTAAGGTTGCCAGCTACAAAATCAACGTACAAAAGTCCATTGCATTCCTATATACTAACAATGAAATCTCAGACAAAGAATTAGAAAAACAATTCCTTTTGCAATTGCAGCAAAAAGAATAAAATACCTAGGAATAAACTTAACCAAGGATGTGAAAGACCTATATGCTGAAAACTATAAGACATTTTTTAAAGATATTGAAGAAGACACAAAGAAATGGAAAGACATTCCGTGCTCATGGATTGGAAGAATCAACATAGTTAAAATGGCCATATTACCCAAAGCAGTATACTGATTTAATGCAATCCCCATCAAAATCCCAATGGCATTTTTTAAAGAAATAGAACAAAAAAACATCAGTTTTCTTTGGAACCACAAAAGACCCCAAACAGCCAAAGCAATCTTAAGAAAAAAGAACAATGCTGGAGGTATTGCACTCCCTGACTTTAGCTTGTACTACAGGGCTACAATAATCAAAACAGCATGGTATTGGCAGAAAAACAGACACATAGACCAATGGAATAGAATTGAGAACCCAGAAATAAAACCACATAAATATGGACAGATAATTTTTGACAAAGAAGCTAAAAACATACAATGGAGGAAAGTCAGACTCTTCAATAAATGGTGCTGGGAGAATTGGAAAGCCACATGCAAAAGAATGAAACTGGACTGCTATCTGTCACCATGTACTAAAATTAACTCAAAATGGATCAAAGACTTAAGCATAAGACCTGAAACAATAAACTGCATAGAAGAAAACATAGGCACTAAACTTATGGACCTTGGGTTCAAAGAGCATTTTATGAATTTGACTCCAAAGGCAAGGGAAGTAAAAGCTAAAATAAACGAATAGGACTATATGAAACTTAAACGCTTCTGCACAGTAAAAGAAACCATCGACAAAATAAAGAGGCAACAAACTGAATGGGAGAAGATTTTTGCAAACAGTGCCTACGATAAGGGGCTAATATCCAAAATATACAAGGAACTCATGAAACTCAACAACAAAAAAACAAACAACCCAATTGAAAAATGGGCAGAGGACCTGAAGAGACATTTCTCCAAAGAGGACATACAAATGGTAAATAGACATATGAAAAATGCTCAACATCACTCATGATCAGAGAAATGCAAATAAAAACCACAATGAGATATCACCTCACCCCAGTCAGAATGGCTATCATCAACAAGACAAATAGTAACAAGTGTCGGAGAGGCTGTGGAGAAAAAGGAACCTCATACACTGTTGGTGGGAATGCAGACTGGTGCAGCCGCTATGGAAGGCAGTGTGGAGGTTCCTCAAGAAATTACTAACAGAATTCCCAATGACCCAGCAATCCCTCTCCTGGGTATCTACCCAAAACATCTGAAAACATTTGTCCATAAAGACACGTGTGCTACAATGTTCGTTGCAGCTTTGTTTACAGTGGCCAAGACACGGAAACAACCAAAATGTCCTTCGATAGATGAATGGATAAAGAAGTTGTGGTATATATACACAATGCAATACTATTTGGCGGTAAGAAAAGATGATATAGGAACATTTGTGACAACATGGATGGATCTTGAGAGTATAATGCTAAGCGAAATAAGTCAGACAGAAAAAGCAGAGAACCCTATGATTTCACTGGTATGTGGTATATAAACCAAAAACAACAAAAGAACAAGACAAACAAATGAGAAAGAAAAACTCATAGACACAGAAATAGTTTAGTTGTTACCAGAGGGTAAGGGGGTGGGGGGGTGGCAGATGAGGGTAGGGGGGATCAAATATATGGTGATGAAAGGAGAACTGACTCTGGGTGGTGAACAAACAATGGGATTTATAGATGATGTAATACAGAATTGTACACCTGAAATCTATGTAACTTTACTAACAATTGTCACCCCAATAAACTTTAATTAAAACAAACAAACAAAAAACCCTACAAATTGCCAACATCTACATCCATCTTCCTTACTACATGGAAAAAGTATCCCTCTTGGTATTCTTTTCCTGTGCTCACCATACTATCATCTTGTTTTGCGTAATCAGGAACCTTGCATCATCAATTATGTAGTTTCCACAATATTTTCAACTTCTCCCATATTACCATCTTCTTCCCGTCGATATTTATACACTTTGAATCTCTCCCAAGGCCCTATCTCCTCCCCTTCACAACTAAACTTCTTAAAGGCATTTTCCTGTTCCCAGGTCTTCATTTCCCACTTGAAGGTAATTTTTCACATCTTTTAGTTGTCGAATATTTCAAACAAACAGAAAATAATGTAACAGATGTTTTAATGCTTAGTATTTATATCATTTATCTTTTGCTGCATAACACACCATCCCAAAACTTAGTGCTTAAAATACAATCATTTATTTAGCTTTATTTAATTCACAAGTCTCTAGATCAGCAATTTGGGCGGGCTTAGTTGGCCAGTCCTTCTGGTTTCAGCGGGGCTCATACCTATGTCCATGGCCAGCTGTCATGTGTCAGCTATGTGGCTCTCTTCTGACAGTTGACTGGCTGTTGGCTTGAGCAATGGGAGCAACTAGGGAAAGTGTGTCTCATCTTCTGGCAGGGGTTTCTAAGAGTGGCATGAGAGCAATCCCTGCTGCACAAGTACTTTCCAAGCTCCTGCTTGTGTCGTATTTATGAACATCCCTTTGGACAATGTAAGTAACATAACGAACCCAGATTCAAGAATGGAGAAACAGACTCTACTTTTGATGGGAAGAAAGGAATCTGTGACCATTTTTGTAATCTACCAGAGTATTTGTGTATGTATGTGTATTTAGTCATCTTAAATAAATGGTTTTATAAAAAATGTGCATTCTTTTGCAACGTATGGATATTTCAGTTGATTCATTTCCATCATTGTATATACCATAGTTAATCCATTCTCTCATTGATGGACATCCAGGTGTTTTTAAATTTTTTTTTGTGACAGCAAATAAATGCTGAATTGAGTATCTGTGTACATAATTCTTCGTGCACACATTACATATTCTTTGGGATAGCATCAATTTTTACTCCTACCAGTAGTGTACTAGAGTTCTCATTCCTTCACATTCTTGCTAACACTTGCTATTGTCAAACTTTTAAATTTTTGCCACTCTAATGGATGGGAATGGCATCTCATTAATGTTTTCATTGTGGTTTGGATTGAGCATTTTTTTATTAGTTTATAAGCTATTTGGATTTGCTTTCTGTGAACTGCTTGCTCCTATTCTTGGCCAATTTTCTATTGGGTTGTTTGTCTTCTTCTTTTCTGATTTCTTTATATATTCTGGACTGGTTATACACATTTGAAAACATCTTCTCCTTGGGTATGGTTTGTCTTTTCATCTGTTTTATGGCAACTTTTGTTGAAGATAATTTCTTTTTAATTTTAATGTATTAAATGCACCAATATTTTCCTTTATGATTTATGTTTTTTGTGTATTTTAAAGTTACACATATACTCTTTTGTGTTATCTTCTAAAAGTTTTAAAGTTTTGTTTTACTTATTAAGGCATTTCATCCACCTGGAGTTGACTTTTGTGTAGGGCACCAGTGCCATTTGTTGAAGAGTCCCCACCTTCCCCAGTGATATGCTGTGCCATCCCTGTTACATGTGTGAATCTGCTTAGGCTCTTCATTGCATTCTGGATTACTCGACTTTTCCAGCACCAAAACATCCTGCATAACTATGATCGCTTTATAATAAACCTGAACATCTGGCAGATAGAGCTATCCCACCTCATTTTTCTGTAAAATTGTCTTGATTATATTTTCATTGATTGATTGATTATGCTTAGCCCTTTGCTCTTCTGTGGGAACTCGAGCATCAGTTTGTTAAATTCTAAACAAAACGTTTTTAGGATTTTAATTTAAATTGTACTGAATGTAGAGAATAATTTGGGGAGAACCTTGATCTTTGATTTCTAGCCTCCAGAACTGTGAGAAAATAAAGTTCTGTTGCTTAGGCTCCCCCCCAGCCTGTGGTATGTAGTTACAGCAGCCCAAACAGATTAATACACCTCTGTGAAGTGAGGTAGAGTCTCTTGCACTTTGCAAGTCTCTCTTTGTATCATACATCACACTTGAAATTACTTGTTTAGTATCTGTTTTCACCATTGGACTGTAGATACCATGAAGGAAGGTAGTTCTTATTTATTGTTACTGTACTCTCCAGTGCTTAGCAATACTAAATTCACAGCAAGAGCCCAAGAAATGAATGTATAGAATCTATACACATGTGGCTACATAAATTATAAATGAAATAAAATTAGTAACTCAGTTCCTCAGCAGCACTAGCCACATTACAAATGCTCAGTAGCCACATGGCTACTGATTACCATAGTGGACAGTGCAGGTTACAGAACAGCTCCACCATCACTTTGAGTATGAAGGGAAGTTAGCCAAGTATAAAAAGATGGGGAGGCAGAGGGAATGACAGAGGCGACATGCAGAGTGTGGACCATCAGGGTATGTTTAGGGAACTAGAAGTATTTTCTTGCTGCTCAAGTGTGAGGTGGGAAGAGGAGAGAGGTAAGGAGAGGTCATGGGAGGACTTAAGTCCTGATGAGAGCTTGAAATTTATTGTGACTGCGGAGAGAATCCAAGCAGAGAAGTGTCTGGGTCAGATTTGCATTTTAGATACATTACTCTGTGGGGAGTGTCAGCCTAGAGGCAGGAAAAACAATCAGAGGGTTGCTGAAATAGTCTGGGTAAGAGAATCAGGACAAAGGGAAGATTGGGGAAGATGGAGCTGGAGAAAGAAGCCAAACTTCACGGTTGATTGAAAGTAGGGCTGAGAGATGGGAGTCTGATGTGACTTGTAAATTTCTGGATGGTGGTGCCACCTACTGAGACTAGAATGAAGGTGAAGGTAGGAGAAGCAGGTGCTACTTGAAAGGACAGAGGGGGAAAAGATAACTCAATTTTGGACACATTAATTTGCAGTGTTTGTGGGATACAATGGATGTGACAGTTGGCACAGAGTGGGGGCTCAGAAAAGAAAGCTGGGGGGCAATTGAGATGTGAGGGTCTTCAGCAAACAGGTGGTAGTTGAGACCATGTGCTTGGACTAGACCACCTGAAGAGAGGGAGTGAGCCAAGGCCAGAACTCCACAGAACCACATTTAGGGATGGGCAGAGGAGAGGCCCATGATGAGCACAAGAACACACTATGGTTGTGTCATTTATCAAGTTGCCCAAACTATTTTTAAAGTCATTTTATTCTTTGGAACCAGAGAACCTGCTGGAAGCAGCAATTTCAACATATTTCTAGAATATGTAAGGTTTGTTTGCTTGCTTATCGTTATCCTCAAACAAGCTCCCTGAAGTACTGACTGCTTTGGAATCTCATGAATGTGGCGGGTGGGATCAGAGTATGTCCTCTGAGATCCCACTGTCTTAGCGAGGAAGGGGTCTTCTTGCCTCAAGAATGAGACACAGGGGTATGCCAACCACGAGCCATAAATGTAATTTCACAGATCCTGAGTGAAAGCCGTCTGATTTTGCCTCAGCAGCTAAAAAACAGAAATGGCTCTACTCTAAAATGAGAGGTATCCCAGACTGATCAACTGGGCACCTAAGTGATCTCCTTGAAGGGGACAGATAGGCTTCTTGGCGATGGGGAACTGGAAACTCCTTTTGACCTGATTCTACATGGAAAGAGGCCAAAATATGGCAAAGGCAAAATATGGCTGTCAGCCTGAATTCCAACTAAGTTAACGGTTCTTCTGATACCAATTAACAGCCAGAAAATACTATCCTCAGAATCTACTATTACTTACTTCTCAATGCCCTGTTTAATTTCAATCACATTTTTCCTTAAGAGTCATAAACCTGTTGGGCACCCCAGGAACTACCTTAATCATGTCTCTTTAGTCACTCCACCTCTCTAAAGTAGAATCTATTTATGATTCACTGGTACTTACTGATTTCATCCACATTTTTAAGAAATTTCTGCAAGTCTTTCTCCTGATCGTCAGCCATGGTGAACCAGAATCCCTGAGAGCGGAAGAAATGATGAAAATTAATAATAATGAAACACTAAACAGAATTTGTCAGGTTTATTAGCCTTCTAAGACTAAAAGCCAAGTGATTATTTTTAAGATGGATTTGTGTTTATAAATGTCATGAATAACAGCAGGATGATCTATTACACTCTGACGGCTGTTAGGCCGAGGGACACCCATTATTATTTGTGGTGATGCCTCCCTCCACTGGGGAAACCACTCTGCAAAGCCCACAGCAACCGCTGTGATTCAGGGACCTGGCGGGAGGAGAGCCGCTGATAGGCCTCCAGAGATGGAGGATGCTAATTCTGGCCTTTGATCATGACAGCCCAGCCCAGCCCAGCCAGAAGCCTGAAACTGGCTATGTGACAGGTAACCAGAGATGGGCCAATGTGCAACTTAACGTCCAAAATTGTTTAAAATATAATCTTCTGACTTGTTTCCGAGGAATGAAGAGAAGCTACAAATTGGCTAAAGGGATTAGCACTTAAGGGCACCATGCACCAGTGTCTCCTCTCCTCTCCAGGTACTTCAGATTTATTAGCCCTCCGTTGTTTCTGAGTGCAAAGAAGCATGGGGCAACTAGTGGTCCCCAAAGGTTCATCCATAGGCCATAAAAATCCTCCCCAAACTCGTTAAATGCACAGACTCCTGAGCTTTGGCGCCAGAGCTCCTTCGCCAGCAAACGTGAGATAGCAGTATCCAGAAATGTCTCGTTTTAAGCACTCTGCGGGTGGTTCTGACTCGCAGCTCGGTTTAGTAGTCGTGTAACGCACCTGCAGCTGGGAATGTGCAATCCGCCACAAAGAAGCTGGGAGTTATTTGTCCTTTGTTATTTGTCCATTCGTTACACACTGTGTGGCCTCAGCCTAAGTCACGACCTCTCTGAGCTTCCGTCCTCCTTCGTTCTCTGGAGTCGGTGAGGACTACCCTGGGGATGCATTTCAAAGCTCTGGGCACCGTGGGTGGTAAATGTGAGGCATCCCTGCCTACAAAATCGGGGTGCGCATGTGTGCTAGGGTACTTCTCCAGCTCTACCATTTCAGACGCCCACGGAGCTGGGAGGAACGGAAGGCCCAGAACTTTCATGGCCCAGCGGCGGCCGCTCAGCGCCCAGGGCAGGCAGGGGTCGAAGGGCACGCAAGGCCGGGCAGGGAACGCACTACAAGATGAGGCTGGCCAGGCTGACGCCAGGAACGTCCGCGCGCAGGCCGTGTCCCTCGGCAGGAGCTTCCGACGGCCCAGGCGCGAGCCGCAGCCTCGCCGCGCGGTTGCCCCGGACGTCCCTCCCCGCCCGGCGCAAAGGGGCGGGGCCGACGGCACCGTTGCCTCGCAACCGCTCCGAAGCGTCCACCCGTCCCGTGCCCACCAAGGAGGTCCCAGGCCGCAGCCGACACACTGCCACCTGCTAAGGCCCAAACCAGCATCCTCTGCTCGGCTCCGACGGTCTAATGAGGACCAGGTCCCAGGGGGGACCCCGGGCCAGCGCGCCGCACTAACCTGACGCCCCCAGGGTTGGACAGGAAATGGCGGCTGTGCGCGGGCGGAGACTGGGCGTGGCCGGGGCCGGGGCGTGGCCTGGAGTGGGCGTGGCCCGGGTGGGCGTGGCCCCGCGTGCAGGCTCGCTACCCTCCGGCTCTACTTCCCCGAGCTCGCCGATGAGTTCTAGGCAGAGTTGGGGCGGGGATCCCCGGTGGAGGCCGGGGAAGGACCAGGAAAGAAAAGAAGCTCCGAGTGGGTCTCCCTAGTCTGTAAATCAGCGGGGGGTCGGGGGTAGGGTGGTGATGCCTCAGTACCATTAGCTTATTACTATCCCTGGCCCCAAAGTGGGTACATCCCCAGTGTACATGGTAGAGACAGGCTTAGGTTTGAATCCGGTTTTGTTTTATTAGTAAATGTGAGACCTTCGTGGAGTTATGTAACCTCTCGGACCTTCAGTTTTCTCATCATTATCCAGGGAAATACAAGATTTAGACCAAAACGAGACATTAAACACATTCACACTTAGAATACATGCACACACCCTTGAAGATTCCAGTTTTTAAACAAAAGTTAAGTATTATGTATTGGATTAAAAAGGAGGGAGGCAGGTTTGGGTGAAAGTCCCATCTTGAGCTTAAGCTGATGTCCAGAAACACTTGAGAATTCTTGGCAAAGTTGTGGGTATTTTACAGAAACCTATTTGGTAGGGACTGAGGAGTCCCTGGGTATAGAGTGGAGAGGGATCCAGGCATAGAACCTCTCTAGACTGAACTAGATGGATTAGGGGTCCAGCTAGACCCAACACTGATTCTGAGTACAGTCTGAGGACTGTCCTGTGGACAGGGGTCCTGACCTGTAGGATACATGTCTGAGGCCCGTGGAGAACGGGGCTGCTTGACTGAAATGTCCACAAGGTCTTGGTACACATGCAGTCCTGCTTGGGTACCCCCCAATGGAGTATAGCCCAAACGGGCCAGCGCATTCTTCTCTGGGATGCAGGCTAGACACAGCTTCTGCAGAGTGAGTCTTTTAGCATATGTGCTGTGGCAGGAGGCAACAGACCTGGGGGACACAGCATTACAGTGACAGCAGCTGTCCTGGGGGACTGAGGTGCCTAATGAAAAGTAGCAGAGAGTGGAGGTATCTGGCAGAGTGGGGTTGTTAGTGCCAGTCACACCCTGGGAATTCTCAGAAAGACATGGGATACTTTACAGTAACCTTGGAGCCTATGGGAATTGATGGAGACAATAACAGTGAACAGTTAGGTTATTACTGTTAATATCACCCCCTTTTCCTCTCAGGCTTGTGAGACCTTCAGCATACACAGGCTTCATCTTCAGCCTCAGGGTCTGTCTTGTCACTTTGGGGCTGGCAGTCTTAATTCCAAATCACTTACTTCCTATTCTAGTACTCTTTTCACCAAACTCCTGTACCTGGACTCCGGAGTATGGGCAAGGCATAGGGTATAAAGGAGAGAAGCCATAGGAACAGTATAAAGCAAGGTGGAGACAAGACAAGGGCCCAAGCAAGAGATGGGAGAGATGGCTGAGCAGGAGGGAGGCAAAAGAGGAGGCAGGTGTGTTTGCTCCTAAGTCAAGCTGGAATATGAATACTGAGCAGCCACTGACGCTTGCAGCATCCTCAGAAGTCACTTCCATCTTGGTGACTCTTGCATGGGTCTCTATCAAGCCCCAGCCCTATAGTTCTGACAGAATAATTAGACTATTGAATCTCTTGGAAGTAGGGATTTTGCTTTATTTTGTCTTAATATTCCCAGCACCTGGTGTTTAGTTGGAGCTAAATAAAGGTTCACTGAATAAGTGAATTAATCTCTTCCTCTGTGTGGAGGAAGGCTCAAATCTAAGTTATTCTAGATGGAAAAGGAATAAGGGAGTTTATAGTTTCTCTACCTCAGGCTTCCCAGAGAGGTGCATCCTGGAGGACATTGTTACAGTCACCAAATAAGTTTTAGGGTAAATAGCATACTTGATAGACTGATCACTTTAAAATGTCACAAGTCCCAGGAAGCCCTGGGTAGTCACTGGACTTTCTACAAAGATTCCAATTTTCCTCCTTCCAGGTGGGATCTCACTTCCCTGTGGCCAAGTGACTTGCTTTGTTCAATGCCATATGGGAAGAAATGAAGTGCACAGAGCCTTTAAGAGCCAGTGTGTGACTTACCATACAAGCCAGCCCTTCCCCTTGCCCCAGCAACCAGATGGTGGAGGCTGTGTCCACCTGAGTCTGAGTGAGGGGACATGGACCAGACATGCCTGTCTACCCTAGATGGACATGTAGCATGAGTGAGCAATAGACCTTGTTATAATCCACAACAATTTTGGACCTGTTTGTTACGCAGCATAACATGGCCCTTCATGTCTAATACGACCACTCAGACCATTGTTTTTTCACTTGCTACGATGACAACACCTAGAGACCTTGTGCACATATGTACGTGGATTATGATAATCGCGATTTACATTTTTAGTGTCCATGTCTGCATTTTTCATGCATATGCAAATACAAAGAGGAAAACAGACTTTTAAAATGCGTGTGACTCACATCTCAAGTATATTCCTCCTAGAGAACTTTTATTAATTCTACTTTCAGAACTGCTATTTCCACCCGACCCAAATCCCTTGTGTGGTACTTAAGTTTTACCTTTTCTTTATGTCTTCAATAAAACTTCGAGAACACTTGGTCACCTTCCAGTGTATAGTAAATCTGAGACTTGGAGATTATTATTATAAGCTGTCTCTCTTCTCTTTTACTCGGCTCTCCCTTTTGTGTAAACAATCTGAGCTTTTTGCCTTTTCTCATCAATCATATTTTATAAGCCTAGGAGAGATAAAAAAGAAAAGTTTTTTTCTGAGGACTGCATGAGGAATAAAGGGATTCTAACCTTTTTCTACTGTAAGTAAAGGGTGCAGACAAGGTCAGTCTGGAGCCAGGAGCCACACAGACCATGAGGATGACCGGATGGACAAAACCCCTCACCAGGGATTCTGGGACTAAAATTCATTTAATAACGTTGGCTTCAAGATTTAGAAGGGGAGAAAGCTGAAGGAATTCTGTGCTGCTGCTTCTATCCCTAAAGAGAATTTAAAAATTGCATTTGATTTTTTCCTCCCAAACTTGTCATTATACATATACGTATATTTCTTGCCCCTTAGACTCACCCTTGGCTCTTTCAGTTCCCACCTTATTATAGATGAAGAAATAATTTCAGGATCTAGTCACAGATTTAATCTGTGTCCATAGGGGCAAGCGATGCCTTGAGAATTCTGTGTGTAATTAATGACACAACAATTACTAACAACAGCAACAATAACAACAGTGATGATAGTAACTAACAGTGAGCTGCTTTGTGCCATGCATCACTCTCAATCCTTCGTAAGTGTTATCAAATTGAAATCTCTCAATAGCCCTACAAGGTCCTATTCCCGTTTCAGGGACAAAAACAAAAAACAAACGAAAAACAAAACCCCAAAACTGCAGCCAGGGAGGTGATGTGACTTGCCTGAAGTTGAGCCAAGATGTGAACCCTGCTCTGAGTGGGCCCCGAGCTCATACTTCCTTATCTCCCCACTCTCCCCCAGGCGTCAGCCTTTCCTGAGAGCTCTGTTTTCAACTCCTACCATCAGTGAACATCGTAGGAGCCTCTGGCCCTCCTCTGACCTTGTGGATGTATAAATTTCCATACAGCGAGCCTCCATCTGCCTCACAGGTTGGTGGAACCCTCCAAGTGAAGGATGCATCTTACAGCCAGAGGGCCATGTCCCCCACTCCACTAAGAAAGACAGGGTGACTCCAACAATGTCCTCCTTTGGAGCCTTTCTGTGGATCACAGGACTTCTCTGTCTAAAGAGGAAAGGGGAGTTGGACATTTATTTAGTGCCAGGTGGAAACTGTGCCCTCCCAACTTTACCTGGTGTGGAGTAGTACTGCCACCATGTGGGCAAGCCAGCTACACTTCAACAACATGGTGGTGAAAGACAGGGCTTTGTGAGCTGTTAGCTCAGGCGTTTATTTAATGTTTGTTGACGGTGGTGGAGAAAGACTGGGCTTCATGAGCAGTTAGCTCAGGCATTCATTTAATGTTTGTTGAGCACCTACTATTGTCATGTACTTGGCTAGGCTCGGTCTATTGCTGTTGCTGCTACTGCTGCTGCTGTTCCTTCTCTGGGTAGTCAAGGATTTAGGCTCTAGTGAGTGTTTTAACATTTAGTCATCACTTATTTGGGGCACTTTCATCTAGGGGTGATTCAAACCACTCAAAAATTGTAACAACACATCAGCTTTGTGCAGTGGGGTTTTCTTTGCCTCCAAGGTTTTGGGGAAAAGAGGACACACAGAGAAATATAGGACTTCAGAGTTACTTACTGACCTGATATGGGTTCCATCTCAATTGTTATGACAGAGTAGGCATATGTGTTTCTAGCAAATGCCTTTGCTTCTTTTTGTATTATCAGTTTTATAGTAGATTAAAAGCATATCATAGAAACTTAGAAAATAGAGAGAAACAAAAAATCATTTATGATTTCTTTACCTTGACACCTTCACTATTAACATTTTGATTTATTTCTTTTCTGTCTTTTTTCCTGCATTTTTTTGCAATGCTGTAACCATGCTTACATATGATTTATGTTTTACTTTATTGGTCTATCTCAATATCAACAGAATGATAATAACTGAGCTATTACATAATTAACATTCTGAGCACCCATGATGTCTCATTCTCTTCAGTAGGGATTTTAAATGTCATCTCATAAAACCATATAACAATCTTAGGAGATGGTATTAATATCCCCATTTTAGTAGACAAGACAACTGTGTCTCAGAGGGGATCTTTATACCTCTTGCCTCTCATAAGTCTGCATTGTTGCATTGTTTTAGTAACAATCATTTAATATCTGCATTGCATTCCATTTATCCATGCAGTTTACCTGACTACTTGCCATCATTTTATATCTTTAGTTGCTCCTAATGTTTTTTGCTACTGTAAATATTGCTGTGACAAACATCTCTAAATATAACTTATTATATATCTAGGATTAATTTCTTAGGGTAGCTTCTCAGAAGTGTGTGTGTCAATCAAAATTTTGAAAATTTTATGGCTCTTAATATTTCTGAATTGCTTCTTAGTGGGGTTGCACAAATTTGTACACATTAGCCCTGCAACAAGTAATGTATGAGAGTGCCCGTTTCACAGCATCCTCACCAGCACCGAGTGTTAATTTTTTCTAATCTAAGAGATGATAAATGGTTTGATAAATACATCTGTGATAAATGGGTTGCTTTGCATGTCTAGTAATGACTAGAGAGGGTGAAATCCCTTTTCCTTCTCACCACCTGCACTGATACTTTCCACCTCCTTTTGCATAGTACTAATAAAGTCTCTGCTGTCTTCCCTTCTAAATCAGGGGTTCTTCACATAGAGCCCAGGGTCCCTGCCAGGGGTTTATGGGTAGAATTTGAAGCCTGTGAACTTGTTTGGGGGAGAAATGTATCATTATCTTTATAAATCTTTCACTGAAGTGGCACTCTTTTCATTGTTAATGTAGGCAACAAATGACCATAGTATTAGCAATAGCTGTGGTACCATTTATGCTCAGTAACACTTTGAAATTATAGCAGTTATTAGACATGCTGCTAAAACTCGTGTTTTCATGTGTTAATAAACAAGCACATTTGTTACCATTTCACAAATTTGCTTACAAAAAATTTTGACAATTATATTTTAATATAGTTGTTTTCCTTTGTAATTCCATGTATTTTATTTTTTAGTAAGTACATTAAATTTTAAAATACTACTCTGAGAAGAGGTCCACAGGCTTCGCTTGACTACCAGAGGGGTCACAGCAAAAATAAAGTTTAAAAATCCTGTTCTACAAACCTTCATTATAGAAGAACTCCAAATAATAAAGGTAGCTGCTACCCTTCCGAGGGTAGAACTCAATTCCTCTCCCCTTGAGTGCTCATCAGACTTAGTAATTCATTGATAAAGAGCATGGAAAGGAAACAGTAACTCCACAGTGAAGAAACCTACAGACACCACCTTAACCAAGAGACCAAGGTCAACATGAACAGTGAGAAGTCATGTTGATATTGTGCATGCTGATACGATGAGACATTATTGCCCCCCAATCCATAAGCTGGGTCTAGTTATGAGGAAACGTCACACAACACAAATTTAGGGACATTCTACAAAATACCCGACCAGTACTCTTCAAAAGTGTCATGGTCGTTACAAATATTGAAAGACTAAGAAATTGCCACAGACTGGAGGAAATTAAAGAGATGTAATGACTAAATGCATTACAACATGATACCCTGGATTAGATCGTAGCACAAAAGAAAGACATTGATAGAAAAACTAGTGTAATCTAAAAGAACTCTGTAGTTTAGTTAGTACTATCCTACCAATGCTAATTCTCTAGCTTTGATAAACCTACTCTGGTTATATACGATTCTAACATTAAAGAAAGGCAGGTGAAGGGTATAGATGAATTCTTTGTACTATCTTTGCAGTTGTTCTGTGGATTTAAAGGACAATGACAAAAACAAAAAAACCCATTCCTGTCCTAAGCCAGTTTCTCTTCTCAACTTCTAGTTTATCCATCCATCTATTCATTCATCCATTCAGTAAAAACATATCAAATAGCTACTTTGTGGCATGGGGATTGGGTAGGGGTATGAAGACAATGATGAGATGACAGGAGCTTAGTCTTTCATGAAAACCTGTAAGTCCTGCAGGCAGCGAAGATGCAATGGTATGAATGCCTCAGTGGAGATTTCTACAGTGCACAGCACAAGCATAGAAGAGGAAAGAGAAGTAGAAATTATCCAGGTGAACAAGACACTGTAGGCAGAATGGAGAGCTGGTATGAAGGACAGAGGCACAAGAGCATGGTGTCATCAGGAAACCATGAGAAGTTCAGTCTTGTAGGAGTGGGCAGTGTAAGGGGAAATTGTTCTCAGTGAGGCCAGAGAGAGAGGCAGGTGCAAACATTCCAAGGATTTAGATTTTATTATGTAGGTGAAGGGGACCAACTGGAGTGTTCCGAGGAAGTCAGTTACAGATTTGAATTACAGAAAAATAAGTCCTCGCTGTGATGAAAGGACTGGACCAAGGTGAGGGCTCTCTGGCTGTAGGCGCTGGAATGACTCCAGGCTCTTCTGCTTTGAGTCCTTACTCCTGTTGTGTCCCCTGGTCTGAGCCTCATTGCCTGCACAGCTTCCTTCTCCTTCTCTGCCTCCCTACCTCAGAGTACCCATGATCCTCAGATCAAGTGCTTTCCTGTGGAGATGCCCTCTGCTCAGCTCTCACTTCCTGACTTCCTACTCCTGTGGTGTGCGCTCAGCTCCCAGGCCTTTGTGGGTAAGGAAATACATACAACTGCAAGAGCACATTTGGGAGGTGATGAGGGCCCAACTAGGTCAGTGGTTGTATGGATGGAGAGGAGGAAATGGATACAAGAGATGTTTAGTAGGACAAATCAATAAAAAACATTGATTAATTGGAAGTGGGAAGGGAAAGAAAGGAAGGATTTGGGGGTGATACTGGCTATCTAGCTTAGGGAAGTGAGTAGATGGCCATGTCATTCTCTGTGATTGGAAACAGAGAGGAGGGAAGAGAAATGAGGAAAGGGATAATGAGAAGCTTTAATGGGATTAGTTCAGGGTGCTGAAAAAACAGTTGTTTATCCACATGTGGGTTTGGGAAGAAAGTTTGCAATGGACATAAAGCTATGAGGTTATCAGCACATTTCTAGCATCCGGCATTAACAGGACACATGTAAGCATTAATATATACATACATGACTGTTTCTCTTAAGCCAACTTTAATTGTGAGATGTAAGAAGCATTGGACTTAGAATCAGATAGGTCTGTATTCAAATTCCAGTTCTGCCAGTTACCACCTGTGTCAGGGTTCTCCAGAAAAACAGAACCAATAGGAAATAGGCATAAATATCAATGTAGATAAGATTATAGATATGCAGAGAGAGAGAGGGAGAGAGAGAGAGAGAGAGAGAGAGAGAGAGAGAGAGAGAGAGAGAGATTTGCTTTAAGGAATTGGCTCACAATTGTAGGGGCTCACAATTGTAGGGGTTTGCAAGTCCAAAATCCGCAGGGCAGGCAGGCAGTCTGGTAACTCAGGTAGAAGTTAATGCTGCAGTCTTGAGGCAGAATTTATTCTTCTTCAGGAAACTTCAGTTTTTGCTTGAAGGCTTTTCACCTGATTGGATGAGGATACTTTCTTTTACTTATAGTCAACTGACTGTAGATGTTTATCACATCTACAAAATACCTTCAGAGCAACACCTAGGTAGTGTTTGATTAAATAACTGTGGAGAAGGTCAAGGACTGGTTAAGATGGTGGAACAGCTAAACACCGTGCTTGCCTCCTCCCACAACCACATTAACATGACAACTAAATTATAGAACAGCCACCCTTGAGAACCACTGAAGACTAGCTGAACAGAACTCCTATAACTAAGGATATAAAGAAGTTATGTCAAGACTGGTAGGAGGGATGGAGAGGCAAAATGGGCTGGTCCCACAGCCATGTACAGCAGTTAAGAATCAGGTGGCATACCTTGGCTGTGGAGTTCCTCTCTGAGGAGCAAGTGCAGGGAAGAGGAATTCACACAACATCTGGCTGTGAAAATCAATGTCCAGGTGAGATGGAGGGCAGCTGGAGTCCCAGGTCCTTTAAAAGGGCCAGCATACAGATTTACTTGCTGATGGACTCACTTGCTCTGAGCTCCAGTGCTGGGACACTAGCTCAAAAAGTGCCAGGGACATATGAAGAGGAACTGAATTATCTGGCTTCAAGGCGAGGGCTGGAGGGGCAGCCCTGGCCAGAACAGAAGAGCTGGCAGGTGCCATAGTTTCTTTGTTGAGCCTTCCCCGTACACAGTGGGCAGGCATAGGCAGGCACCAAATCTGCACTTTCATCAAACTGGGTAACACTGCTCACCTCACCCTGGTGATTCCAAGAACCTGCCCCACCCAACTTGCACACAGGCCAAAACCTCTTTCAGTATCTGTTCCTCACAAGTGGCCAGACTTGGTCCATGCTATAGACTTCCCTCAAATCTCTGAAAGGTCCACAAACCTCAAACAAGCAGCAGCTGGCCTCGGCATGTCCTGTACATGCTGTTAAGCTGCCCCAAGCCTGGCACTAGTGGCAGCCAGCTCAATTTGCAGCATAGCCTCTCCCAAGCACCTCCAAGCCCAGCACAGATGGCTAGTAACTGTAGATCACTTTGTAGCTCCTACCAGGTGGCCCCAGGCTGGGCACAAGCAATGGCTGACCTGGGCCTGCACTGGAGGCCCTCCTAAGAGGCTCTAGAAACAACATACCTGGTGGCCAGCTTTAGACCACACCACAGCACCACCCACTTTGCTCCACAAATGACTGGGCGGACTCAGCAGACACCAGAGCTCCTGTTAATGTGAATCCCGCTGCATGGGGTCAGCCCCTGCACAACAGTTTCTATACTGTAGTCTTGGCCAATCCTCATAGCAAGTTGGCATGAGGGTCAATTCCACGCACTGATGTGCCATCAGCAAGTCCTACCAAGTCCTGCTCCAAAACAGATCTTGAACCTGGTCACTTTCCATTGCTGCTACTATCTTCCTAACATAAACCACCACTTCTGTGGGGCTGTGAAGGAGATGCTAGAGGTGAGGTCCTTGGGAGGCTGCTACCTCTGTGTGTTCTACAGCCAAGGCTCTGGCAGTGGGCCTGAGGCTGTGATTGGTCAGGAGGCTGCTGATGGTCAGCTGGACTTGAGTGGAGGAGAGCAAAGACATATTGGAACTCACTGAGCCCCTTTGCATTTGTTCATCCCTGCATGTGACTGCCAAAAACCCTTAAGAAAGTAATGGACACTACATCAGTTTTGCCTTCAAATCGCACAGTTCTTTTGGCCTACTGGAAATGGAACCATGCAAGAAAGAGGATTATGGGAAATGTAGCTCCCAGTGTAACCAAGTTGATGGAGCGTATTTCCGTCACACCATTCCCTGACCACCCAGTCAAAAGTAGCCACCTGGTTATAATCTATTGCATCACCCGATTTTAATTCTCTGTGTGGCACTTATTGCCAGCTGCTGTTGTTGAATTTGTTTACTGTGGTATTCCCCACTAGAAATTTAACTCAGGAGAGTACAGATCTTGTCTGTCTTGGTGCCCACTTTATATCCAGTGCCTAGAATGGGGAGTGGCACATGGTGTTGAAGGAATGTTCCCTACCACCTTGACTTTGACAAGTCCCTATTTTGAATTTGTTACTTACAACAACCTACTTCCACATGCTAATTTCTTTTATTAAATAGGAATTAATAAGATTCTTTTGGTTTCAAGTTTGAAAAAAAATCCTACCCAAACAGACTTAAGGGGAATATATTGGTTCATGGAATTGAAAAGTCCGGAGATTTTTTTCAGGCACAGCTGGATCCAGGGGTTTCCAAAACCACTGAGGTTTGTTCTGCTTCTTGTGCATTGGTTTCAATCTCAGGCAATCTGTCCCCTTAGGGTGGCACCTTTCCTCATGGGTTCAGTAATAATAGAGCTCCTTTTTGCCAACAGTTTCAATAAATGTCCTGGGAGTAGAAGGGGAAGCCTGTCTCTGCGACCTGACCCTCCCCGACACCCCCCAAATAAATTGAGGTGCTCTTGAGAGAAGAAAGGAAAGTGGATGCCAGCTGGGCAAATACATTTGTTCACTATGGATTTGATGTGAGGATCAAGACACGAAATTTTCAAGTTTCTGGCTCATAGCAAGCCCTCAATGATAGTACAATAATTAATGTTGTCATGTAATTATTATTACTTCATGAAAGCATTTTGTACATTTTGTATCATTATCTTCCTCGGAGTTCAGTAGATGTAGACAACCCCATTCCGGAACAGAGACAGGAGGAGCGCCCATTTCCCAGGCCCTGGGGAGGAAGCGGCTTTGTGTCTGGGCAGCTGGCTTGGAGGGAAGACCTGGCCCTCCTGCGGTGCTCATGACGGCCACTTGGTGGCAGCCTTAGCCCACTCTGCACGCTTTGCACCCCCCACCCTATTCTGGCTAGCCTGCTCACCTGGGCTTTCCCTGAAGCCGCTGGGTCCCACCCTTCCTTAAACCTGCCTGAGACTTGCCTTTATGCTGGGGATGGGAGCCCACATGTGGAGGGATGCATTCAAAGGACTTCAGTGATGTGTCAGGGTTTCAAACTGGGGGCAGGGAGGCTTTGGAGAGTCTGGAACATCCCTACTAGGCGTTTGCAGTACTGGCAAGAGGCTGGATGTGTATTTGATAAACAGCTTGGGCAAGGGACTCCAGTGGATGTTTGCCCCATTCTGGCTGCCCATCACTTGTGGAGAATCCTTGTTCTGTGGTGGAAGTTCCAGCTTCTGAGTCCTACCCCCAAAGTTGAAACCTGAGCACTCCATTCCCTGGCTTCTTTGCAGCTACCTCCCAGGCATGAGAACCAGGCGCCTCTCACCAGGAAAGACGTTTTGCCCTCTAGAGCACCCCCCACTTTGCTCCACAAATGACTGGGAGGACTCAGCAGACACCAGAGCCCCTGTTAATGCGAATCCCGCTGCATGGGGTCAGCCCCTGCACAACAGTTTCTATACTGTATAGTCTTGGCCAGAGTCCATTTTTCTGGCAAAGATAGTGGCAGAGGCATTGGCTTTATTTGGAGGTGTGGGGGAGCGATAGGTGGCAGTTGGAAAGTCAAGTGTTTGGCTCACACAAGGCATTGTTGCGGGGAAAGTGGTCAGTGGTAGCTTTCTCATCAGGCCAGTTCTGCAGTGTTATGGACATTGCTTTTGGAAGCTTGGCCTTAAGCCATGTTCTCTATGCCTCTAAGGATTGTGTGAATCAGCCAATATCCTGTTAGTAAAATCCTGTTTAGGTTTAATCAACCAGAATCAGCTTCAGTTGCTTACTAAGAACCCTGACTAATGTAAGTACTAATGCTGATTTATCACATGTCAAGCACAATTTTAGGAAGAATTCTATTTTTATAGATGAGACAAACATACTCAGAGAGGTTAAGTACTCTTTGCCCATGGTGCCAGAGTCCAATGCAAGATACTTTGTTCTTTGGAGTCTGGTCTTTCCAATGTGCTGGGCTCTCTGCCATGGGGACAGGGACATTATCTGTCACATTTCTCACTGTACCCCCATTACCCTACATAGTGCCTGACACATAGTAGTTGCTTAATAAATATTTGACCTTAATAAACACTGAACAAGCGAGTCAATGAAAATGTCACGACCTTGTGCTCTTGGAGTGTAGCTGGGCTTGGAGTATCTCCAGGGTGGGGGTAAGCCCTGGTAACATGGCAGGTGACATTCATCTTTGGAAAGTCTCACCTCTGTCCTTAGAGCCCCCGTTCTCAGCATCCCTGGTTGCACTTGCTGCCTCGGCTCCAGCCGCTCCGTTGTAACTTGGTTAACAGCCTGTCCCTGGAAGGCGAATTGGAATGATGGCTCTGATCTTGTTGACAATGTGCTCCTTCTGCATGCAGTGCTCCAGCCCTCGGCGGGGGCATAGAGCCATTGCTGTCAAAGGCAGCTGGAATCTGAACAGAATCATGTGTGCACCCCATGCTTCCGCCTGCTCTTCCTACGCTTGAGCAGTGACCGCTCACCCTCTACCTAAGCACTCGACTGTGGCTCTGAGACAGTAGTTTTCCTCTGGTGTGTGTAAAGCCAGTTTCTCTGCATGTTGGTCCACTACAGCCCTCAGGAGAATTACATATAAAGCTCCCTCCCTTTTCTAAAGAAAACCCTGCAGGTGTGTGAAGGCAGCCATTTGAAGTCTCCTGTATTCTGCCCCACTGGCGTTCCACTCTGCTCCCAGGGTTTCTTCCCCAAGCCAGCATGCACACCTGTTCCCCATCCTCATTCCCAGATATGGCTTTGAGTTCTTTCGCCCTCCAGTGGTTCTGTCCTTGACAAGCCCCACAGGCCGGCGCTTCTTGCCTGTGACATAATACCTAATGTGGTCTGCCTAGACCAAGGCCGAGTGGTGGCTCGCACGTTTCTGGCTGTGAATAATACCTTGTGACTGGCATCAAATTCTGGCTCTGCTTCTTACTGGCTGTGTGACTTTGGGCAAGTTATGAAAGCGCTCTGTGCCTCAGTTTCTTCATCTAAATAATGGGATTAATAATATCTACCTCACAGAACTATTATAAGGACTCACAGAGTAAACAGTTAAGTGCTCAGAATATTGTCTCATATAGTGTGATAGGAAAGTTAAGTAAAAATATAAAACTAACAATGTCAATTTCACAAATATTTTTAAATGTCTACACAGCATCACATCTCATACTGGGTTTATGGCCAATTTAAAACCCACAGTCTTTGTTCTTTCTCTTTCATTTAAAACAAATCTGCTCTGCTGCTAAGCCCCATGAGCATCAGCATGTGCCCCGGCAGTTGGAGTTCCAGACAGCGTCCAGGCGTTCACATCTGTCCCTGTGACATTACCTCCTCTCAGCTGCTCCTCGCCTCAGACGGCTGGGCTCATTGGGGTGCTGACTGCCCTCCAGCGTGTGTGGCGAAGTGTGCTGAGCCTGGGGGAGTGTCTTGCTGACACCCAGCTGAGTACTCCAGTACTTCTTGTCTGCCCCTGAGGTACAGCAGAGCCCCCTGGAGGAGCGTTTCCCAGTCCTCACCTGGACGGGCTGGGCCCTGCGCCCCACATGGAGGCCTTGAAGCAAGATGCTCCCCAGCCACCCTGCCAGCGTCCGCACGTGCTGTCGAACGGCCACTTACAAGGGAATCCACCGCCCCAGACCTGAAGCCTCTGGATCTCTGGGGCTGGGATCCAGGGATATGCAGTTTGAACATGTCTCAGGAGACAGAGGCCTATTGCAGGGGACGAGGGAGGAGCTTGGCCGAGTGTGACTGGGGACCGGAGCTGCCCCGACTTCCCAGCCCGGGCCTCATGGCGCTGTGGTGGCTGCCCGCAGGAGACCATGTCCTCGTCTCAAAGGACCCACTCTCTTTCCTCCTTGACATGGAATGTGGCAGGAGTTGTGCACTGGACCCCTGCGCTCCAAACTGTGGCTCCCTTGGAAAGATTCATCCCGTCAGCCCTAGAGATCTTCGCACCTTTGTTCCTCATGCTCACCGCCACGTTTCCAACGGGCTATTGATGGCCATGATGACAGGAAGCACTCCTAACAGACAGACCCCTGTGGGTTACCTTGTTCTGTGCTGGGTTCGACAGCCAAGCACCTGGGCTCACCTGCTCAGGAAGAGGAAACAGCATGGTGCTGTCGCCTGGAAGGCCAAACCACGGCACCTCGAGCGGGTGACCAGCAAGCCCTTCACAGATCACAGCACTCTGTTCTCCTGCCTCCCATTTGCTCTTCCCAGCCTCCCAAGCAGAGGTTTGCCCCCTTAGAGAGAACACCAAGGGGGGAGGGTCCCTGGTTTTGCTTGGTCCTCCTTCTCCTTCAGAAACCATGGCTTTGAGTAACAAGCAAGGGGTAGGTCCGGTAGCAATGTCCTCCCCTTTTGGGACCCCCTAACCTATGTCTTCCCAGCCTGCTCCATCATGGAAGAGCTGCTCACTGGCTGGACATTGTCACCGGGAAGGAGGGGACATAGTGACCCATGATGACTGGCTAGGGCAGGCAGAGCAGACCCTCTCCCGCCACATGTTAGCCCTGGGACTAGACCCCACCCCAGTCCCCAGTGTGGCCTTGCTCAGGATTCTGGGCAGTGGGCAGCGCTGTGTGACTCAAGCTCAAAGGTACCTTCCTTGGCCAGCTGTCAACAGTGATTGTATTTACACACACACAGACCTGCAAAGATGAACATGGGCAGGTAACCATGGCTGGTATGCACGTCTGTTGTCTCTTCATTTATGCATTCATTCATTCAGTCATGCATACAGCTAGCAAATATCAAGTTCCTACATTGTAGCAAGTGCTGTATGAGGTGCCAGGAGCAAGTAGTGAATAAGCAGACACAGAACGTGCTCTGGAGGAGTTTAGAGTTTAGTGAGAAAGAGAAACATTAGAGATTAAATAAAGTGTGGGGTCTTAGGATATAATGATAAGACATGTTAAACACATTTTACAGACTGTATTCTGTAACAGCTAGAACACCGGAGCAGAACCCTGGAGACCCTCTACTGGATCAGATGCTACCACCTTAGTTGCAAGATCTTGGGGCTATCTGAAGGATCCTGTGTGAGGGGTTGGGCTGACAGCAGCTACTTACCACAGAGAAGAAGCATTTCACTATTCTAACAACCTGATACAATGGTACCTGTGAGTGCCAGCTGTATGTTAGCCCTGAACAGAATATAGAAAAGGGGAATATGCAAACTGGATCAGGTGTCTGGAAAGGAGATAGTTAAGCTGAGACCTGAGGATGGAGTAGGAGTCAAGGATTGGTGGGAGCATTGGTGGGGGGGGGGGCTGGCGAATGTCCAGAGAAAGCAAGAAGCACGTGGGTGTATTTAAAGTGTAAGCTCCAGGAGAGTGGGTCTTTGTTTCCCCAGCACCTAGAACAATCCCGGACTTGGCATGCTCAATGACTTCGTTTGGTGAACGGATATTGAATGGATGAAGAAAGACGCCGTGAAAGTCGTAGATAGAAAGGTCAGTGCCTAAGGAAAGGGGAGATGCTGCTCCTGTTTTACAGGAGCAAAGGAAGAAAAAATGATAATGGGCACAGGTGGGTTTGTAGATTTGAGGCGGGCAGTTGAGGGTGTTCCTTTCCGCCAACTTCTCCTTTCCTTTAGAAGGAAGCAAGACCACTAGCTGAGATGAAAAGCACAGCTGAGGGGCAGGTTGGTTTGGGGAAAGTGAAGACGTTTTTGTAGAGGAGAATATGAACGCATTGCTGAGACACAGCAGGATGGCGAGGCAGTGGAGGAACTCAGGGAGAAGAGGACGGTGGACCGAAAGCCAAGCTCTTCCCAAATGAGGCGCAGAGTCAGGAGCCTGCACACGGCAGTGAGACGGTAATCAGAAGGAAGCAGATGGTCTCTCATCTTCTTGGAACAGGCCTCTTCCTCCCCCTCTCTAAATGCCACTGTTCTAAGTGCCAGACAAAGAGTTGTGCGATTTTTTTCCTTCACACCGAGCTAACTGTGAGTTTTCTTTTCTGGGTTCCTAGCTTATTCTGTCCTCTTCTCGATCTGTATTCATTTGCTTGGTGATCTCACCAGGTACTAGGGTTTTAAACACAAGCCTTATGCTGACAGCTCCTACATGCGTCTCCAGACTGCGCTTCTTGATCTCCAGCCAGTTCAAAATCTCCATTAGGGTGCTGTTCACGGGTGTCTCAGGCTTCAAGTGTCCAGAACCAAATTCTGCATCCTCCAGATACGCTTGTCCTCCACTCCTTTTAGAAAGCGGCAATTACATCCTTTCAGTTGTTCAGGCCTCAAATCTGGAAGTTCTCCTTGATGCCTCTCTCAAAACCACACCCAACCCATTATCCAATCTTGCTTGCTTTGCCTTCAGTAAAGAGCCAGAATCTGGCCATTGCTCAACCCCCACTGGAAGCAGCTTGCTTCAAGCACATCATCTTCTCCCATCCCGATCATTGCCTCCTAATTGATATTCTTACTTCCCCTCTTGCCCTTCTGGGGTCTATGTTCCAACCAGTAGCTGGAGTGATCATTTTAAATATCAAGTCACGTCAGGCTTCTGCTCAAAATTTTCCCTTGGCTTTGCATCTCACTTGAAAAAAAAAAAAAACACCAAAATTCTGAGTCTACAGGCCCCATGTGACCTGGATACCTGTGATCTGGATAGCTCATAGATGCCTCTGACTCATTTCCTGCCTTTTCTGCCTCTGCCCAACTCCATCGCTTGTTAAAGAGTGTGGCTCCAGCCACGCTGGCCTCCTTGCTCTTCTTTGAACATGCCAAGTAAGTCCCGACCTCAGGACCTTTGCACCTGCTGTTCTCTCTGCTGAGACATCTTCATTCAGATATTTGCATGGTTCAGTCCCTCACTTCTTTGAGGTCACTGCTCAAATGGCACCTTTTTAGAAAGCAGTGCTCTGACCTTCCCACTCACCTGCATTTATGGTTAGCCAGAGCACTTCTCACGCTCTGATTTAGCCGCGATAGGCTAAATCATGCTGTGGTAATTGACCCTAAGGTGGAGTGGCTTATAACATAAATGCTTCCCTAGTGGTATGCTGGAGTCACCTTGTACTGGTTGGAGAGAGCCAGTTGTCAAATTTTCAGGAAATTTTTGAGCCACTTCTTAAATGCAGTCATTATTAAAAGTTAAATGATATAAACTTACAATTAACAAAATTATATTCAAAATGAAGGCAGTAAATACTCAAAATGCATCACTTCTGTTACTTTATAGCATTTTCCTATTAATGTATATTAGTTTCTTATTACTACGTATTATTATTATCTCTGTGCTTGAAGTTGTTTATGTCTCTAGCAGATTATGTGTCTATCAGTATTTCCACCAGCTGTGGTGGAAATACTATACAATGATGTGCTAGTGTGCATCTCTGTTCTTGTCCAGTGACATGTTGAAAGCAGCCATATCGGGAATATTTACATACTGCTGAGATCAATAAATGCTACAAATCATGTTGTGTGTGTGTGTGTGTGTATGTGTTTCTAGACTTAAGAAAGTCATGGGAAAAATATTTATGATGCAGATTAAATTTTAAAATGTGCCATGACTGCAGCCACTACACTGTGACTAGCACAAAAAATTGAGGCAGTATTCTAGTATTCAAACATGTGTATCTACTTCTGCAAAGAGGTCACACACACCACTGATGAATGAGTCCAATTCTGACACATACATCTCCATTGTTTCATTTTCATCTTACGAGTTAACATAAATGAATATATTAACAACAGTTACGTTGGAACTACACTCATTCATCAGTTAAAACCATAGGTTGATATGGATACAAGACATCAGCAAGAATAAACCAAAGCATTCTGAGTATCAATTGGATATACGGAATTTCAATATAGAGTATTATATATTTTATTATTTGTAAATTGCGTTCTTTATATCAGTAAAGTTTACAATAAATACACACACACACACACACACACACACACTCACACACACAAACACATACACCATACACGTACACCCCCCTTCCCTTCCCCCTTGGAGAGCCGGTTAAACACTTACCAGACCACCACTGGCTTTATCCCACACGCCCGCTCCATGTCCATCATGGGTCATCTGCTCACATCCCTCACTGTGGGCCCAGGTGATGGCACTTCCACCACCTGCAGCATTGCTGATTGCTGTGGCAGGGAAGAGGGCCATAGTAAGACACACTGGCTGTCAAAGTCTCTGCCTAGTAGTGACATGCACAATGCTGCTCATAGTCCATTAACTAAAGCAAGTCACTTGGCCACCCATGCCTACCTTAAGTGATCAAAGAAGTGTAATCCTATCGTGCCAGGAAGAAGAAAAAGGAGAACTGGGAGGGACTAATGGCCATCAATATATTAGGTGATTATGTGCTTAATGTCTGCCCCACCCCAACTCCTGAATGAACGTTCCTCCAGAGAGCTGTTTTGTTTGCAGCTGCAGCCCAAGCAGCTTGGAGATGCTCAATAAATACTTACTGAGTGAGTCTGAGAGGAGGTTAGCCTGAAGGAGGAAGGCTCTGGAAGCAAGCCTTCATGGATTAATGAAGAGGGTCAGCATTGCATGATTTCTTCAAATCTTGATAAGCAATGTGCTTTTCTTTATCACTCCCATCCCACCCCATGCAGCTGGAAATTCGTGGCACAAGAAATCACATACTCGTAAGCCTCGTGTCTACCTTGGTGTTGGAACCTTGGAGCTCAGGTGTAGATTGTGATTGTAGTCGGGTTGGATGCTATCACACACCTGGGATGGCAATGACACTAACTCTCGTTTGTTCAGTACCTACTATGTGCCAAGAAAGTACTACACTTGACTTTCATATACATTGCTTTATTCACTAACCCGTACCTCAAGTCTATTAACTTATTTCCAGTTTGTTAAAAGAGGAAACAGTCTTGGGGAGATAAACTAACTCTTCCAAGGTCAACAAGGAAGTGGCAGAACCAGGATTTGTATGAAATCTTATTGAATCTGATGTCTTATCCTTTTAAATGAGGACTCCTCTATCAACCTGAGAGAAAAAGTTAGAAACCATCATTCAGGCAACATGAACTCATGATACTGGGTTTACCTGACTTTGTTCTCAAGGTCATAAAAATACCACAGGCATTTCCACATTTGATTCACATGACAGACTCTCACGGAATCGAAAGAAATCCCAGCTTGATCATAACAGCTTTTTTTTCTTTTCATTTTTATTGAACACAAGTATTCTGACAGAATGCAAAGTCAAAATTCTCAGTTAGTACTCAGTATTTACACCAGTGAGAATGGAAACAAAGGTGGTCTCGATGTTTCACTTGGTAAAAAGTTTATAACAAGAGAGAAGGCCCCCAAAGTTGGGAATGCTGGGTAGGGATGTTAATGGAGGTCTGAAAACCACCATCCAGACAGACAGCCTACAGTGAAAACCTGGGACTTGGAAGGCTCCATAAAAAAGTGTGAAAATAGAGTTCCACTTCAAAAGCTGCACTATATACACTACGGCCCTTCAGGATTTGGAGACCCCGTGCATGGCACCGGAGTGCCCCTGCAGCAGAACTTGGCCATGCCGGCATTTATGTGAATACATATGTATAGCACATACACATATAGACACATAGACATTGGAAAATGGTAGAGTTGATCCCTCCTTCAAAAAATTAAAAAAGAAAACTATAAGCTTTTATCTCTTAACGTAAAAGATAGAACATCTTGAAAATAAAGTGACTCCCTCTTTGATTTTAGAGAAAGCATTGCTCTGTTTTATTTATTTATTTATTTTTTAAGGAAAGGAAAGCTCACGCATGCAAAGACAAATCTATGTATAATGGGAGAGAGGCAGACCAAAAGGTGGGCAGTCTTGGGTTCCAGCTAATGGCGGAGCCAGGGTTCTGGGAGAGGGGGGTGGTCAGCCGCCTTGGGCCAGGTTATCTGAGGGTTGACTATACCTCTTTTTCTTCCTAACCATCAGCACCAAAACCACAACCACTCAGAATGAAATGCACAGTCTTCACGATAAGGTATATTGTGGGCTTGGCCTAGGTGGTCAAAGCCATGAACATCACAAGATGAGGAATTGATCCCACTGACAACCTGGTGATAGGAAGAGGCCACCACGGCCTGCTAGGTCCTCCTGTCGCAAACATCCTGGAGCTCCCTTTCTGCTGTGCGCTCTAAGAACTGTCTTCACAGTCCTTGTTCCTAAGGGCCTATGCATTTGAACCATAGATTTGTGCAAGCCCTAGAATCAAAGGGGCCAGAGCGATGTGTACTGGGATCCTCCATTTCCATCCCCAGGAGCTGAGAAAATGCAAAACAACCCCACACTTAGCAAATGACAAGACCATTATTTTTCACAGTTTGAAATTATAATCTAGCATATCGCCACTGATTGGACTGCAGAAGTGTCAGAACCTTGGAGAGTGTGGCCCACAGAACGGACTCAGGGGCAGTCTTTGCCACCCTTACCTCTTGCTGTTTGCACCTTAGGAAAGGAAAGCATGCTGAGTCCTGATTTCTGTTTACTTAGGGTCATCTTCATCATCAGAATTATTTTTATTCATTTTCTTTGTTTAAAGGCTTCAATTCCTTTTAAGAGTTATTTTTGTTTCCTGAATATTTTTTCTGAACTATCTGCTATACCTTCCACAACCAAACTATGTTGAAGTTTTATTTCAATACTATGACAAAAACACGTTTCACACTAAAATATTCACGCATCCACAGTGCACAAGCTTGCAGTTCTAAAGTAGAATGAGAAAAAAAAAAGCAAAATTTCTATACAAAGGGCTGGCTTTTCCCTTCTCCCCCCTCCCATTCCCCTTAAAGTTTCTGTAGTTTTCCCCCACTTGGTTTCCAATCCAGGAAAGTTGTGTTATTACTCCAGACAGCAGGTTGGTTTTTGTTGTTGTTGTTTGTTTCTTTTGTTTCTACAAATGCTGCCTAAGTGAACAGAAGGCCGATGTTACTTCAACAGATTTCCAAAAAAAGACACTAATTCCCTGAAGCACACATGCTCTTCCGCTCAAATCTAGATTCTGGGCTCAAAAAGAAATCGTATGTATATATTTTATTTGGCTTTCTACAAAAAGGGGATGTTTGGGGTAAAAAACGTGTGTTCACCAAGACCAGCCCCAACTATACAATCTTCTCTGCTTCATTCAACAAAGCCTAAGGGAGCCTTCAAAAGGAAGGACGTGGACGCCTGGGGAGCAGGTCCTGTTTCACAGATACAGGCAGGTGGTGGCTGATCAGAAAGTGGTCTAACCCCCAAGGAAACACCAAGAACCAAAAAGCAAAACCATTCGGGAACAAGATGGATTTTCACCTGAGTTGGACGCAGGCAAAAATTTCAAATCAGAGTCGGGGGAAGCTCCACTGTAAACAATCACATTGTGTAAAGTTGTCCAGTGCTAAAGCCTGTGAGGACCTGACCCACCTCTAGGCAGGATTTGTAACTTAAAAAAGAAAAAAAAAAAGGCAGCTATGTTACACGGACATTTAAACACAACCGAAGTCAAACATTTGTCAACTTGTAAACACTGGAAAACAAAGTTGGCAGAAAGGAAAAACAAAAAACAAAAAAAGAACAAAAAGAAAAGGAAAGAAAAAGAAATCCAAACACTGCAAATTGAGATCTACCCCCAGAAGCTGCAATTTGGCATTCTTCCTACAAAACAAGAGTCTACGTGGGAATTGAATTCAGCTAGCAAGGGTGACACACTTTGCATACTGAACAAATACAAAGTGAACAGAAATTATAACTTATTTATGAGGTTTTACAGAGTTGAAACTTGACTGAAAGTATAAAAATAAACTTGGACTTTGTTCATTCGGTTAGTCTTAGTGCCTGAAAGTATTTCTCTGAAACTGGTCTGTGCCAATTGGGCAACACCAAGTGCGGTCTTCCTAAACCTAGATATTTTTTTTTTCTGAGCTTCCTAGATTCTTAATTTGGGGTCCTTTTGTTTGATTCTTAAATGGTTTCAGGGAACGGAGTGTCCTAGTTTGGCTGTGGGTTTAACCTTTTTGTCTCATTTTCTTACAAGTGAGTGCACAACAAAGGAATCCTTTCTATAAACCTACAAAAAGGAGATCCCATGTTTATCTGTTTAGTTTTTTTTAAAGGCAAAAGACACTAGAGGAACGAGGGTTGTGTGTGTGTGTGTGCGTGTGTGCGTGTGTGTGGTGATATTGGAAATGCTCTGGTGAAGCTGTTGTGTCACTTTTATTTTTATCTTTGCTTGTCTCTTGTCACCCATCATGCTTTGCTCTCGTTCTCCTTCGTCTGCGTGGCATCGTTGGGGACCGTCTTGACTTCTGCTGGCGCTGGCTTCGTTTCTGTCTCCTGGCACTCCGACTTTGCTTCTACAGGGCCCTTCCTGCAGAGAAGTGAGAAAACAGCTCTGAGGCTACGGTCTGCAGTAACTCACCCTTCATCCAATCCCTCAGGGGGTGCTCCAGTTAGAGCAGAGGCTTCTGACCTCAGCTGCACATTGGAATCACCTGGGAGCTGCAAAAACCACCGAGGCTGGGGCGTACCCCCAAATCCTGATTTAATTAGTCTGGACATGGGGACTTTTAAAGCATCCAAGTGATTCTAAACGTGCATCCAAAGTTGACAGCCATTGCATCAGAGGAAGGAGACCTTTGCCACTCCAGCCCTAATCTGACGCCAGGGTCTAGGTCTTTACCGGGCACCGTGGAGGGGCTAGCAGATGCGGCCTTTCCTCAGCCTGATGGACTTCAGTAGCAGCAGTTCAGCTTGGTATAGATGAGGCATGCTGGGCTGGGTTCCCCAGTACTGACTCCAGGGGCCCCTCCTATAAACCACCTGCTCCTGCCTGTTCCCACCCCCCCCCCACTCCACCCCATGCCCTGTGTTTCATGGTGACGCCTCTGTGGCTTGTCTGGGCAGGGGGAGAAAATGCTCTTTGTTCCTGAGGCAGCTTTCCCTGAGAGTCTGGTGACAGGCTAGAGTGGGCTGCCAAGCAGAGGGGAAGTTGAGTGGTCGAGTAGGCAGGGCTGTCAGAGCCCTTTTCCTTCCTGACCAGGATCTAGGGCTTCTGGTGAGAGTCCGCTTGCAGCTCTTGGTAGCAGCACCGCAGTTTCTCTGGCACCAGCCTCTGGGGACTCTATAAAACCTAGGTCTGCCTCAGTCAGGCCAGGAGCCAGAATCTGGTCTAAGGACACACTGGGGCAGGCTCAGACCCCAGTGGGTGCCACTGCATTTTGGCATCACCATTAAGAAAGTTGTAAGCTTAAGGACCTTCCTTTGAACTTGGGAGATCGGAGTCCTCCAAGCCACTCAAGGGCAGGAGAAGCAAAAGTAGGTGGGAGTGTGTGTGGGCATCTGGGAAGGAGTGTGTCAGGCCTTCTGGACCGCTTCCTGCGTTAACAGCGCCGTTCTGGTGTGGACACAGCCTGGCACGGGATAACACACCGATTGCCTGTGGGCCCCAGGTTGGCCAATAGGGCACTTTGGTCTCCTTAGCTCGCTTCCCAAACTATGCTAACCAGTGGCCCAACTGCAAGGGCTCCCCCAGGGAAAACAGACGGCACTGCTAGGATGATAAGGATAAAACATAATTAACATGGCCTAATTAGTGGGCAGGTGGCTGCTTGCTGGGCCCCGCTGTCTGTCCCCACCCCCAACCCCCCTCTGCCTTATGCCAGCCCTTTGGTTGACAGAGAAGTCCTGGATTAGGCTAAGGACGTATCTAACAGGAAGGACACAGCACAGCACAAACGCACACCACCACGGGACACAACCCCACGACAGTAGACAAGGAGAGGCCGTACTCGGTCTTTGCTGGTGCAGGCGAAACAGAGCTGTCTGCAGTGGAAGGAGCAAGCTCAGAGGCTTGTCCACTGGCCCCAGCGGCGGGAGCAGGAGAGCCCAGGGCTGCAAAAACATCCTTTGCAAGGTCAATATCTGGGGTCTTGAAGTTCCCTTCGTCCATTTTAAAGTCCTCGCCCTGGGCAGGGTTTGTGGTGCTGACGGAGGCAGCCTCGCTCTTCAGGCTAGTGAGGGCTGTGGCTGCCTCGCTCGGGCTCTTCACGGCGCCGGGCTGGGTGGGGTCAGGGTCTGGGCCTTTGGTGCTAGGGGCCTCCTGCTTGGCCTGGGGGGCTTCTGTGACAGGGCCAGCCGCTGCTGCTAGGGGACTGGCTGCCCCAGCTGAGGTGGGGGCCGGCGCAGGGGCTGGCTTGCTCACTGGAGGGGCCTTGGAGGCTTCCCCCACACTGGCAGGGGCGCTTGGGCTGAGCACAGCCCCCTGGTTAGCCAAGACACTAGAAGACAAATTGCTGGCAGCAGGGGCTGAGGTCGGGGTGTCGCTCAGGTCAACGAGGGGGGCCACCTTGGGGGCTGCAGCTTGGGGTGGGGAGGAGGTGGTGACACCAGACCCCTTCGAAGGGGTGGCCTGGCTGAGGGGCACAGAGTTGGAGTCGGGTATGGCCGTGGCTGGGGGGGCAATACTGGAGGTCAGGGTGGTGGTCTCACTGGTGGGGCTGTTCTGAGCAGTGGCAAAGGTTTCGGTGATAGTGTCAGAGTTAGCGGTCACGGTGGTGACAGAAGGCAGCATGTCCTCGACAGTGGCTGTAGTATCAGCAGGCAGCCTGTGGAGAGGACAGGAAGTAGAAGAGAACAGACAATGAAGCTGGGACGAGACAGAGAAGCGGGGGAAGGGCCGAATCCAAGGAGGGGGCTGTGGGCAGGGCATGCAGTTATGCACAGGCATGGACACAGGCCCACAGAGAAACAATGACTTGAGAGGAAGCACATGCCCAGGTGGGCAGAAGAAGAGACAGGAGACGACAGAGAACAAGGCAGTCTGTCTAAAAGGGACCTGTTGGCCCTTTCTCCCTGCTGACTCCCTCCAGCTTTCTGCACAGGGCTTCCTTCCCTATGCCTTGCTTGCATCTCGGCTCAAGGAGAGGCAGGTTTCATTCAGTTCAGCGTCCCCCACTGCAGGCATCCTAAGTCCCCGAGGAATTGGGCGCAGCTGCCCTACAGGGCTCCGTAGGCAGTGACGGGGAAAGTCAGGAATAAGGCAGGCGATGAATGCTCCAAAGGGCCCCTAAGAGTCACAGGATCCTCAGCCACAGATTTTGTTCTTCCATTAAGCTCCATTCCCCATAAGACCCATGATAGCCAGGCAGTCATTACAACCACAGCCCGACATGGCTTCTGACTGAGGGTCCCTGAGGCTTCCAAGAACAGGAGAGCCAGGGAGCTTTACCAGGTCCCAAGTTCCCTCACCCTTTTAGGAAGAATATAGAAAACCCTAGAATTCTTGGAAATCCTAAACAGAATTTTTGAAGCCTCTCAAAGCTCAGCCTCTCTCAATGACATTTCACCCCCTTAAGCCATTTCCAGGATATGTGTGTGTGTGAGTGTGTGTGAGAGAGAGAGAGACTTGGGAACTGGGTCTAGTGAATCCCACTTATGCAGGGAGCTTGTTAAGGGCACCTACAGCCACCCTAATAGAACCAAGAATGCCTTCTCTCTAGGGAGAGAGGGGGGTCAAGCATTTCTCAGCCAAGGCATTTCTGGCCAAAGGCTCCAGAACTCTGGCCTGCAATGTCTGGCCAGGAGCTGTGGATGGGGAGCATGGGAGGTGTAGGCAGGGGGTAAGGTGGGTGTGGGGCTCTGCTGCGGAGCTAGCAGCCCCTCCCCAACACGTACTCAGGCTCTGTCAGTGGTGTGGTCTCGTTGGGCTCTGTGTGCTTCCCTCCGTCGTGGTTTGGGGTTCGTTCTTCCTCGGTTCGCACCTCCACAATGGGCTCCTTGGACTCATCTTTCCTGCAAAGAGAGCTCAGCTCATTCAGTCCTGGGGGGCTGTGGGAGGGGAGGGCTCCCAGGGAAGCTAGCTGTAACTCGGGCACCTAGGCCTGGTCCGAGGCGGGCAGTGGGCCTCTAGAGCCAGACCCAAGTGCATCACCCTCAGTCCCCACTCTTGCTAGCTGTGTGGCCTTGAACATCTGATTTGCTCACCCTCGTCTCCATTTTCTCATCTGTAAAATGGGGCAAATAACAGTATCTACCTCACCTAGCTGTTACAACATTAACTGACATAATGACTGTAAAGTGCCTGGCACAGATAAATGCTCAAATGATTTATACTGATATACATATATGTACACATATATGTTCCTGTATGTATATGCATGTGTGCATGCATATGCAATGCCTGGCATATGGTGGTGCTGAATGTCTTATTTCCGTCTGTGCCCCTTCTTGTCTTACTCCAGTTCAGCCCCACCCAGTGACAGCCTAGGAAGGCTCCTGCTAACTGGCTCAGGACCTGTTTCTCCAGAGATGCTGGAGGGGATAGCATCTGGATTGTCCGCTCCAGGCCAGGAATTTTTATCTGTTTTGTTCCCCACGGTACCCTAGTTCCTGGGAACGGTGCCTTGCCCATAGTAACTTTTCAATAAATATTTTCTGAGTGGTGCACGAATGAATGAAGGACAGTACGGCGGGTGTCTCTCAAATCTTGGCCCCTCCATGGCAGGCCCTGCAAGCTTGGCTCTGAAAATTCCCCTCATTTTGCCTGAGGCAGGGATTTTCAAACTTCCGTGAGATTCTAGAACACTAGATGTGGGGTTGAGCTCAACAGTCTGATGTTCAAACAGGGACTCCCCAAACAAGAAACATTTCTCTAATGCTTGCTTCCCCTTGGGTTTTCAAATGGGAAAGCTGAGGTCGCTCAGCGGCTGGGCCCCCGGGCTGGGGCCGTGCCAGGGCTCAGCGACAGCGGGTGTGCACTCACGAGAAGGCGGCTTTGCCCTCCTCCACATCCTTGCCCTTGGCTCCGGGCCCGGCCTTTCCACACAGGTTGACAGCGATGCACATGAGCAGGCCGCACTTGTTCAGGAAGTAGCAGGTGATGTCAACAACCACCAGGAGCAGAACAAAGACGACAATGAGAATGCCCACGATGGCCCCGGTGCTCAGGCCTGCGGTGGGGCTGCCGTTGGCTTGAGTGGGAGGGAGAAAGAGGGACGGCTGATGGTTAACACACTGAGATGCACACCCCTGGACCCTGCAGGACAAAGGCCCCTGAGAGTGGGGTAGGGCCCACAGGACAAAGCCATGGCATGTGTGTTCAGAGTGACACCTTCCCTGGTGTCAGATGTACTGGGACAACAGGGTCTCTTTACATTTTCAAGAGGGAGGGGTGGCAGCCTTATCTTAAAGACCAGGGGACAGGGGCACGAGGCACCCACAAGTCAGGACGAAACTGGGGACGGGAAGTGGGTTTCCATCTCTGCTCTCAACTTCTGGGCCTCCCCCACACCCACCCTCAGCCATATCCCTGTGAGCCCTGGAAGCAGGTGGGCAGGCAGTGCTCACTGGTGTCAGGCCAGGCTATGGCTCCTGGAAGCAGTGAGGGACAGGGTCCCAAATGGGGTGGCAGAGGGTCCCCAGGGCTTCCTTTGGGCTTGTGGTGGTAACATCAGGCACAAAAAGATGCCCAATACACTACCCCATTTCTCCCCTCTTTAGGAATAGCTCCAGAGGACCCCAGCATTGGGCCACAATGGCTTCATTGTTTATCCTTCTGCATTGCACCCAGGACGATGAATGAAGTCATTTACTCTGGAGACATGGAGTTCTCCCCAGGCTCCATGTGGGCAAGGTGAAAGTTCTGGGAATACTCACCATCTGGGCGCTCAGGCACATTTAGATTAGACTTTAGGAAACCAGCAGACTCACCCAGAGATGCCCACCCACATGGACAGGCTCGCTCACATTTAGGACAAATGTTCACCACAGATAGATACATTCCCACATTCGAGCAGCTCCCAGCATCCCCTCTGGCTGGGCTCACTGTGAATGAGTTGCTCTCTGTCCTAATCCCTTGTTGTCCACCTGAAATCCCCCAGGGCTCTGGACTACTGATGGTATCACAGAAGGACCCCCGGCTCAGCTCCCTAGAGCCCCCTCATGATGGATGTTACTTGCTTAAAGTGGACCCACTGACCAGTGTCTGGGAGACAGCAGTCATGCTGCAGGAAGAAGAACCCATGCAGGGCTCTGCCTCTAAGTCAATATGGAAACAAGGACCCCAGACTGAAATAGGGGCACTTCTGCTGTGTTTTTCTTCTTCTGAAAGGAGAGAGTTCCAGAACTGGCAGCCCCATCTCACCACCAGACCTTATCTGAAGCTTCCTATGTCCTTAGGACTCACTGGAGGCAGACGTGTGGCCATACCTGGATCTCACCATGCCTTTGCCAAGACTCAGCGGCCTGCCGGTGACGACCACACCAGATAATGGAAGTGTAACTCAGGGTAACGAGTGCTGGGGATGGTCACACATTCTTCTTTTTTTCTTGTAGTCTGTGTTCCTGGAGGGGACTCCTTTGTCTGAGCTAGGGGTCTCTGCTGAGGCCCTACAACCAGCAGCAGTCTCATTCCACTGGTCCTTATTTCACACTTCAGTTCAGGCTACGGGCTACCAGCCTCGCATGACAGAGATGGCCACTCGCAACCTAATTCCTAGTGCCCAGGGCGCAGCTGGGCCTCAGTCAGAGGAGACTCCCAAGCTCTCAAATATTTTCGGCCCTTTTGGGACCTTGGTCTTTCCTCCCAGCCTTTCCTGTTTTATTCTCTTGTTACTACTATCTGCCATTTTCTGTTCATTGACATGCTATGTATTTGGCTGCACCCTCCAGAATGTCCTAGCAGGTACCATCTGTCTTATGTCTCCCCAGCATCTAGGACAATCCAATTTATAGGAAGTGATCGAAGAACATTTGTTGAACAAATGAACAGGTGTTTAGCCTGGAGAGGAGAATGCTGTCTTCAGATATTTATAGATGTGTTGTGAAAAGGAAGAGTAGTCTTATTTAGTTTTACCAGTGGATGGAGTCTATGAGGTAGGAAGCAGAATTCAGCTCCATATGAGAAAGAACTAGCCCACAGAGCTATTCAGACGTGGTGTGACCTGCCTCAGCAGGTGAGTGCCTTGCTGTCGGAGGCATTCCAGCAGCAGCTGGACACCCCTTGGGAGGGATGCCACAATGTTCTGGATGAGGTTCCTGCACTGGGCAGGGTCTGGGATAAAGGGTGTCTTCAAGTCGTCGTCAATTGTAAGAGCCTGTCATTGCACATTGCCATCCTACAGTACCTAGTACATGGTACAGTCTCCTTAATGTCAATCTCCTCCAGAGTGTAGGCTAAGACAGACTTTTTCCTGGAAAACTAAAATGCTTGGTAGGTCCCCTCTTTATTCATTGATTCTTGTGATTTTATTTTTACATGAAAATAAATACGTCAGTGTAATGTTTCTCTACCTGCAGCAGAATTCCTGGGGTGCTTTGTTAAAAATTTAGATTCTGGGGCTTCCCAATTCTACCAAATCAGAATCTCTGGGGTTAGGCTCAGGAATCAGGGTTTGATCCAGCCCCCCAGGTGATCCTATGTAAATTAGAGTTAGAGGACCACTGTTTCTAGCTCTTCTCATCCCTGCATTACAATGTGAAGCAACTGTTTCTATGACTCGCCACCCAAGGATGAGTTGTGGAGTCCCACCTGGGGGCCTTGACCTAATTGATGTACTAGATTGATGAAGAGAAAGCAAAGACTATCCCCAAAGGAAAAGGGACAACCCAGAGCCTAGACTTCTAAAGGAAGTTAGTGCTCCTCAAGCTGGAGAAAGAGTGTGTGTAGCTTTCACAAAAAGAAGCATAAATAAGCAAAATACCAGGATACAGATGAAAGGTATTCAAGTCAAACCCACACTCATTATCTCTCGGTGGATGTTACAGAATTCTTTAGTGCAGGAAAGCTAGAACAAAGGTCATCTCCTGCATCATACATAACATTTTACAAAAGGAAAATGAAAATAACCTTTCGGGGCCTATCTTTGCACCATCTTCCTCCTGACCTCCCTTGACTGACTCACTTGCCCACCTGCATGCAAAGAGTGCTTCTTGGGAGCAGTTCCTCCATAACTTCTGGGGCTAGAGCTAACCTGAACAGTGAGGGTACAAAGCCAGGGCTGTCCATCTGTGGTTCCTGGTGTGGGACAGATTGGCACTGAACTGGGAACTGACTTGCCCCAAGACTGAGACCTCCAAATGCCTACTTTCTTAAGTGCCTTGGATGGGAGTACAGGTCTCACATTTACAGATACCCAGGGGGCCTTGAGTCATCATGCCACAGGATCTTGACGTAGCAGAAGTGTCCCCTCCAGCCCATGACTCTCAGAACAATTGAACTGGGGTACTAGTTCACTCACAAACCCCTGACACATCTGCTTGAGACTGCCAGGAATCTGCTAACCAGAAGGCTGGTGCTGGGGGCTTTCAGGCAGTATCCAACCAAGTGTGATTATAAACAGAATAGGGTTTGCCAGTGAGAACTTTCTCTCAGATTCTCTCTACCACAAGGTCACTTGGTGCAGCCTCTGTTAGAGTTTTAAAGGGAGCTGTGAAATTGGGAGGCCTTGCTACAGAGTTATATATTTGGTGACCCAGAGTGTGTGCCCCTGACTCCAAAGTGACCACCTCCGGGTTCTGCAAAGGCATTTACCATCCCCCCAACCCCCCACCTGCTGGGGACTAGGAAAGTCTAAGGAGGCAGTGACCCACAATGGCTCTTAGGATAGCTGAGAAAAGAGCATAGCTTCTCATTAGGAAAGGAAAGCATTTCCTTTTGCTAGAACTCCACTCAGCAGGCTACAAGTTTGGGGTACAAGCTCAATGACCCTCTGGGGTAATCAAAGTCACCCAGGTACATGTAAGGTGGAGGGAAAGGGCTTTTGACACTCGGTGGGACACACACTGTCAAATAAAAGCAGAACACACCGGAGAGTTCACATGAACTGTTATTTCCTTTAATAATGCAAAGGTGTAAACTTCATAAAGGCCTCGCTGATTATCTACACAACAATGTTAGCATTCTTATTAGTAGAAAAACGTGATCCAAACTTGCTGTATAAATATTCCCCAAATGAGCAGAGGCACCCCGTGACATGTGGAGCATGGGCAGTGCAGACACAGGGCGCGGAGCTAGGCAATGAGCGCTCAGTCCTGCAGGGCTCTCTGAGGGCTACTATCTTAGGGATTCCTGGAGGGGCTGGGGGCCCCAGCTATGACCGAGAACTCAGTGTCTAGTGGGAGTGGGTGTGTTCTCGCGCTGTCTCCCGAAGGGCATCCCATTATAAACCACGGGCCTGTCTCAATGCGGCCACTGTCATGACTCCAAAGGTGCTTCAGCTGAGGCCTGCAAGGCCCCAGGGTGTGTCGAGGGGACAGGGCTGTGTCAGGCCTCCCCTCACTTTGGACTAGATCTCCAAAGAGTCCTTTCAGAAACACCGACACTGTCCCCCACCTGTGGGTAGGTCTGGGACCTGAGTGGGGCAGACCTGAGATGGGTGCTCCTGGGTGGACATGTGACTGGTGCCCAAGATGATATCAAGAACAGGCTGGGAGCCAGGAGCACAGTGAGTGGTCATCTGTGTGAGGACCAATCTCTCCCTCCCTTGCCCTCTCTGCAGCGCTTGCTAACTGGGATTCCCATACCAGGCCCGGAAGCACCATGTGCCTCTCCTCGATGCTCTGACTGGTGCCTAAGAACCACGCTGCTTCTTCTGCTGTCCAGGTGTGAGGAGGTCAGGGAGCCCAGATGGGGAGGTTTGAGAGCGTCCGGAGGCAGCGGGGGCTGGGCTGAGAGGCACTACCTGCCTGAACTGTTGGGCAGCATTCGGTGTCTGCACGTGAGTCTCTAAACTATGAGTGTTGGGCACACTGGCAGCTCTGCCCTGCAAGCTATGGGATCACTTGGATTCCCAAAGGGAAAGGCTAGTCCTTGAACATTAAAAAATAATAAAAGAACTAAAAAATAAAGAGACCAAAAAGAACAAAAATCAGACTTCTGGGGAGATGCTCAGAGATGAGATGTGTAGAATGATATGTGACCACAATGGAGGGAGGGAGTTTTTATTCAGCAGAAATTCCATCCCCAGGCACACACACCGATGTTACTCAGCAGGACTCACCCTAAATCTCCATGTGGGACTTTTGCAAACACCAGCCCATTTCCTCTCCTGGGCACTTGGGGAGATGTACTCCCCAACAGCACAGAGGAGCAGCTGGCTTTCACCAGTTTTAAAAATGTCAATAAAGCCCCTGACCAACAGGGGGCTTGGGGCATTTGGAAAGTATGACAGGCTGACTGAGTTCTAATTTATCAACACTCCAGGTTGAGCAGGCTTGGAGTGTTCTGTCCCCTCCCTTCTGCCTGTGAACATGTATGGGGAGGGAGCAGGGCTCATGCCTGGCTCCGAGTGGATGCTTCCAACTTGGGGGACTGACCTGTGTGATAACGTGCGTCACTGCTGAACCACAACCCCCAACAGGAGGCTCTGTGCTGAGCTGCAGTGGTGCAGCAGGCATCACCCCCTGGGACACATGCACCTGGGACCCAAAGCCAACAGACGTCGGACACAGCACAGGTTGGCCCTGTTCACAGAGCCACATAGGGTGCTGATTTTAATACCAGGACCAAAGCGCCTCCCAGAATGTTTGATCAGCCCCAGGAAATACTCAAGAAATCTAATTTCTTCCACTACATGGGCAACAGAGTGACTTAATTTGCCATTATGTCAGCAGAATGTTCGTGAATACCAGTGATCGGACTCCCTTACCATGGGCGCTGAAATGCAAGCAAAGCCAACTACGTATTGAGCGTGGGGCTGGCATGGGGGGCATGTGGTGATTTTAACAAGCTGATTTAAGCTTTAGGGCTACTAAGAAATCTTCCTCTGCTACGTCCTTTTCGGGTCAGAACAACAACAACAAAAATGCAACAAGTAGCAGATGTACAGAAACATCTCTGTAAACCTAGCATAATGTTTTTTAAAAATACTGTTTAAAGAAAAGAGCTCCCAAATATTTTATACTGCCACTCAAGGGGTAAACTCCTTTTGAAGTGGCACAAAAGTATATGTAAATGGAAAACTGTCTGGAGGTTCAGCCTTTTCTAATTGCCAAACCTTCCTCTTCCACATGGAGTGCGTGGTGGCGTGGCTGTGGTGGTCCTGACACATTCTCCCAAAAGGGGCACTGATAATGCTCATAGGAACTGGGCTTTTAAGCAAATTTAATTTTTTTTTGTGTTCTCAAGTTCCTAACAGAGCAAAAGAAGAGTCACTGCAGAGAAAAGCAATGAGACAAAGGTGTAGGACGCGGAGGAGCTTCCCAAGGTCGCTGCAGGTGCCAAGCAATGGGTCCCCACAGAGAATGTGGTTGTTTAAAAACAAAGGTGGCAGTGGGGATGTCCCAGTGACGTCCAAGGTGATATGTGTGACGACAGACACAGGGAGAAGGAAAGAGAAGGTAGAGACAGAAACAGAGAAAAAAATAGATAAAAAGAAAAAAAAATTAGGTCAAATACAGAAAACGCAAGATTCAAAGGTTAATTCAACTTAGTAAATTAAACTGACAAAGGTTAGAGAAGAGTTCAGTGCGATATTATTACCATCAGGCCAGTTCCGAAGCTCAGCAAGGCCAGAAGCAGCACAGCAGGGTGAATTTGGGGGTTAGGGGTCAGCGAGCAAATGAAATTAAAGTGAGAGAACAGAAGCCTCCACAGTAAAATACAACAGTTTGATTAGGAGAGTGTTACCTTTGACTAAGGTGAGGTCCCTTAGATTCAGTGAACAAGTCTACCCATAGCCTTCTAGTCACTAGAACTTTTACACGTAGTGGTAGAGATGCATTTGATCGCTGCACTATGTGTAGCAAACAGCATAAGGACAGGGGGTGCCTTTTCAGCCATAAATAGGACTCTTCTTCCTATTGCATGACACCCCCCCGCCATGGTGCTGTTAAAGAGAATCCAGTTCTGCGCCCCTCACCGTCTTCCACCTTGCTGACCACAGAATTCCAATATGAATGCACATTTCGTAATTCAGAGGTTTCATTCTCAGGTCGAAATGCAATGGTCGGGAAAGTCCAACCCAGAGCAGAGCCACTTCCCCCAAGGCCTGTGCAGGAGAGCCCCAGAGTCCTGGTGAACAAGGTGAGCAGCGCCCCCAACCCTCTCTGGGTTAACGGGGCTCCTGGATGACTAACAAAAAGGACTCTGAGATCTCTAGCAGGCAGGACTCTGGAGGACAAGGTCTTCCCAGAATTTCTGCATCTGACACACACTGCTCCCAACATCTCCAGCCCCAGAAGCTGATGCTGCTGGCAGTACCTAGCATGTGATCGCAGCATGTGTAAGCCACCTGCCTATGGGGTCTTACCCCAGGAAACAAATGCCACCAGGACTCTGTCTGCCTGCAAAGGGGTGACGCAGCCTGTCATACCCCCAGCTCCTCAATGTCCCATAAAGGCCGAGCAGATCTGGACACTCACGTCAGACTATCGATTTCAAGGGCAAACTGACTAAACAATGCAAAGAAAGAAGGGGTAGAGGATGGCAGGGCCACCTCCATTCGGGCATCCTAGTAGCAGTAATGAGAACATTCCTTGCAACCACACCCAGGGGCCTTGTCTTCGACACTGACCATTTGACCAGAGCCTGCAGAGACACGCCCACCCCAGCATGTGTTAAGGGGCCTCCCTGACAATGCAGAGGGTAGGACCAATCGACGCTTCCTCATCTATGGCTTAAGACCCCACCTGCCAACTCCTGGAGGCCCCCACACATCTGTCAGACACACACATTCATGCACAACCGACCACTGGGAACCACACACTGATCTCATTTTGTTGCTGCTTGAATAACCCGCTTTCACACATACAGCCCTGTGTTGTAGGCAGCCCACATCCTTTCTGGCCTCTCTCCCGCTGGGAGGAGCAATCATGACAACTGAGCCGAGAGCCTGGGCAAACACTATAAACAGGGCAAGCAGGAAAGGGGCCAGACCTAGACCACTGGGAGATCAGAACATCTTCCTATCATGGCATACAGTTTATGGGGCCCTCTCCAACAGGCTGCAGCTATATGTTCTATGCCCAACTCTCCTGCTTATGATTGGCATTTGGTTGCTCTGGATGTTGACGATCTCTTTCTACCCTGAGGGATTTGGTCAATGAGGAGACGGGCCATCAGCAGCAAGGTAGCTGGGCCACAAAGCAGAACTCTCACTTTATTCCCACACTTGAATTGGTCCTGCATCCCTAGAGACAGACCTCCATCTCCTAAGAGAACTGCTCCCATCATGATTTCTAGCAGACTGTGGGATTCTCAGCATCTACTTTCTCCACTTGTTCTGTTGCAAGCGGTTCAATTTAATCTTTATTTCGATTGAGAGGCCCTTGGCAGATAGGATTTTTAACTAACGAGGCACCATGTCTTCCTTCTCTTGGGATTCCCACAGAGAAGTGATTTGCGCCATGGCTGTGCAGGTAGCAAGCATCAGATAGAAAGCACTTAAAATAGTTATGGGGTCCTTGTATGAAATGGTAGATGGCAGATAAGGTCTCAAAAAGGATCCTTACTCAACCAGCTTCCAAGGCTTGGCTGGAGCTGGGGCTTTTCCCATCCGAGGGGTCCCAAGGACTGGCTTAGCATCAGTCCTTCAAGGCCGAATGACACAGGACTTTTGCCCCAGGATGCTTGGCCAAGCCTTCCTGGCAGTCCAGTACATCTCAACCCACTGCACAGATAGGTACAGAGCAAAACTAAGCTTTGCGTGGGCAACCAATCATGAGGATGGCTGGAAGCAAGCAAGTTGTCAGGGTTGTTCAGGCACATTAGGAGGGGCAGCACTTGTGCATTAATTCAAAGCGGGAAACTCACAGAAAGCAGAGGCACTCATACCTGGGATGGCTGTGGGCTGGGCCGAGGTCCTGAACACAAAATGAGCCGCCTTGGACTTCCCCTGCTGATTCTCAGCCACCACGTAGACCTCATACTCAGCATTCCAGTCCAGGGACTTGAGCAAGACGTGGTCACTGCCAGACGGGAGCCTGATCTCTGGTTTCCAGTCGGAGGAGAGCTTCTGGGAGAAACCGGCAGGAAGGACACAAGATCCCAGGAAGCATTAGATGAAAACACTAAGATTAGCGACAGGAAGAACTTAGGGGAGTCAATAACTATTGGTGCAAAATAATAAAAATAAAAAAACATGATAGGACATGGTGTTTATTCTTTACCAGCCTGAAACACCCTAAGGATTACATAGGTCTGGAGGTCAACCCTATTTGTTTGCAAATACAAACAGTAGCAGGTGCCAGTGTGGCATGGGGCCAACTCTTCAATGTCCCATCACCTTCAGGGCATACAGGGACCATCCATCCCCCAAGCTACATTCTGGAATGCTAGGCTCATATGCATAAGTATGTCCTAGAAGAGTAATAAAGCAAGCATGTTTCTTGTCCTATTTCAGAATGTTGCTTACACTCAAGTGTGTGACTCATCTCCCTGACATAGAACACTGCACAGATCCGTTTTATTAAAAATAAAAACTACCATTTATTGAGCACCTACTATGTGCCAGGCACCTTACTAATAAAGGCTTTCCACACATTTTCTCAATGTATCTCGACAACAAACCTGCAAGGTTTTGTCAGGCCCTTCCTAAACCTGATAATGGGGAAGTGAGATATTAGGAGACTTCCCAAAGCCACACAGGCGGACTTGGGTGGGGCCACGTGCCTTCTGGGCCCAAAGTTGTGATCTTTCCTTTTCATAGCAGGGAGTTCAACAAATACCTATTGAACTGAGCTGAATTTTTCTATTCTATGCAGTGTAACCTGGTCTCTATAACTGCAACTGGAGGCATCTCAGGTGTAAATTCTGCTGTTAGGTCCAATCCTGGGGCACTCAGAGTGCCCACAAGGAAGGTACACTCAGCTTTAGCTGAGTACTGACTAAGGCCAAATTTGCAGCTGTACTTATGGGTGTCCCTTTTTTCTCATCGAATAGTCTTTCCAGTTAGATGCTACACATTCTCCTCCTACTCAGCACTCCAGTCCAGGGACTGGAGCATGACGTGGTCACCGCCAGACGGGAGACTGATCTCTGGTTTCCACTTGGAGGAGAGCTTCTGGCCAGAAGGACATAAGACACCAGGAAGCATTAGATGAAAACATTCTCCAATGAATTTGTTCTGAGTGGGGATTTATCAATCCATCATTAGGTGACCACCTCCCTAACTCAGTGGAAGGAGGTTGTAAGACTTCCCAAGACGTCTTCAGATGGTTTCACAATTGCTCAGCCTGCTTCTTCATAATCGTTGGAGAGGTATATGCTGGGCACACAAGACGGTTTGACAAATGTTTACCAAATGATGGGCTGCTCTACAGAAGGCTGGAGGAAGAGTTATCTTACAACAAAGCTATCTTTCCAGGTAAGATGATTTGTATCTGCTAAAAATATGTCTTTCAGAACATGACAGTGCTCATATCATGGCCCTAACTATTGTGGGGAAATGCTAGAAGGGAAATGCTAGTTTCCTTAGAATCTAACCGGGGAGCTGGGCTATGTTATAAGCTAGCTTGTGCATATGTCACCATGTGGCCCCTTTTGACTTCAAAACAAAGAAATTCAGCTATCTTTTCCCTTTTTTCTCTGAAAGGCTTCTTTCCTTTTTATAATGGCAAACATCATTATAAAAAACATAACCAGAATATAAAGCAAATATTTAATAAAGTAATCATTATGTTACATCATACATATTAATAATATGCATTAATAATAGTAATAACTGGTAATAATATTTAGTAAACTTTTTTTTTGAAGTGGAAGAGAGAAGACAGTCAAGGTTACTGAAATCTAACATATCTCAGTGTTTGCCCCAGTTGTTTTTCAAATGCAGACCTGCCTGGCACAGGCAGCTTTCTTCTGGAAAACTGACATCTGAGGTAGCCTCTTATGGAAGGTCTTTCCAGCCCTAGGCATCTTTGCAGTAATTACGATATTTACCATGTATAGAGGTTTCCAAGTGTCAGGCACATTTCAGGTTCTTTGCATGTAGTATAAATCATCTTTACAAACCCCTGATAAACTATTTTGTTGCTATTTTACATAAGGAGAAATGGAGGTTTTGGACGATTGGATACTATATTCTGGTCACCTGCTGGTAAATGGTAAGCTGGAACTGGATCCCATGTGTTCCCAGGCCACATCAGTGTGACAACAGCCAGAGGCCTCCCATCCTACCACACTGTTCACTTTCAGTGAGCTGTGTGGGGCCACCTGCCCAGTCCTTGCTTCTACTCCACAGTGAGGAAGCCTCCCACACAGTGCTGCTTGTAGGCTGAGCCTGGGGCAAGCCAACGGAAGCTCCTCCTCTGATATCAGCTCATGTCTGGCTTTGCAATGAAGTGGGAAAGGGCTGAGTAGATTGACAGGTCTGTCCACCAGCTGAGAAGTGTGCTAGGTAGGCCTCTGTGCTCTACTGACTCTGTGTCAGGTAAGGGCTCACTTCACTGGGGGCTGATCAAAAGGCAGAGAGGGAGAAGGTCAACTTCCTGGGAAAAGCCTTTTTGGGGGGCTATTTGAAGAGAGACAACTGCCCTCTGTTTCATTATTTCCCACCGGTAAGAAACCCCACCAAGAGGCTATTCCCAGTGCTCAGAAACTGCCTCTAAATCTTTCAGCAATTGGTTGTCGTTAGCCATGGCCAACTGTATTCTACAACCATAAAAGGAAAGACTAATACTCAATTTGGGGGCTGAAGATGAATGGTGGAACGATAGAAATGTGATTGGTGGTGAGCCAACCAGAAGAAAAGGCTCAGGGCCAGATTCATTGCTAGCAGGATTCGAACAGTTCAGGTGTGGGTGCAGAGCAGGTGGAGGAAGCAGCCCAGTCTCTTCAGTCAGATATCTGGATTTCAAGCCTGGCTCACCCAGCTGTGTGATATCAGGCAGTCACTGACCGCATAAGCCCCAGTTACTTCCTCTGTAAAGTAGTGATGATCGTAAGACCTACTTCAGAGGATTCTAGTGGAGAGAAAATGCACGTAATCACAGTGCCTGGTCCATAATACACACTTTATCAAAGGTAGAGATTATTAGTTATCAGTATGTTATTTGCAAAAAGTACCAGGTAATGGCAAAATAACTGTACAAACGTTCAAGAAGCAGAAAAATCAATCATGGTGTGAATTTGTCACTACCGCAGTCATTTAAGGTTTTAGAATGGTCCCAGTGTGGACATGAATTCACAGCTGTAGGTCAGTCTTGAGATTTAAAACCATGACCAGAGCTCAAGACACAGAGTGACTCTGTCCAGGCCCCGTGCGGCCCGGGCTTTGAGTATTATTACCCCAACAAGGTGTGTGCTAAGGTTGCAGGGGCAGGGGTGACAACTGGGTGACAACAGGAGGTCACTCACCGCTCGGTACTTGACCAAGTAGTGTCTGATGGGGGAGCCGCCGTCGTCCTGCTTGATCAGGTTCACCTTAATGGAGTTGCCATCCTCTCCCATCTGCCCTTCGAGCTTGGGAGCGCTGGGTTCCCCTGAAACAGCCAGTTAAATCTCATGACGTTTTTCTCCTCAAAATGAAAATCCAATCCCTCAGAATAGGATGTAGTGATGTGGTGGGGCTGGGCTCTTGCTTTCTCAGAAATTCAAATGGTTAAAAAGCAGTAAATATAAAACTCTGGATTTCAGTGAGATGCCTCAGACTTAGCCCAAATGTAGTGTCTTTTGGGAATGTGCGGGAACCTCCCCCACCCCATAAACATAGTCCTTTTACCATTCTAGAAATGGGCTTTTTGTTTCTGTCTCTCAGTTGTATTTGCACTTTCTTTTAGCTCCTCTTACAACCACAGATTTAACTTTTATAAACCTGATACATTTTGAGAAACAGCCTGACATATGGGGAAATTTAAGAAAGCTTACATGCATAAAACAGTTTTTCAAAGCAGCCCAGTTACTTCTCTGGATATGTAAGTAATTTTATTACTTAGATTCATTAAAAAAATAATTTAAGTTTCCGGCTGTGATTAAATAAAGCACAATTTGCCATAGGCGAATTTCTTGTAAGTATCCTGCATTTATGGCTCAGCTGACTAAATGATAATCCTTGGCATGTTGTATTAAGGTAACAATCATTAAAATCTTTTTGTGAGGAGAGTGAAAGAAAAAAATGTCTGTAGCATTTCTCAACAGAGAAAGGTCGATGTTGCTCTTTATTTGAGGTAAGCAGTCAGCTTGTAGCACTCTGAATACAAAGTCAAGAGGGAAGATGAGCTGGTACGTGACAGACCACTAGGGCTGGGGATGGTTCTTCAATGCGTAAGAGGCTGATTTACTTTAAGAGAAACTATTTCATTAGTATATGCTGAAAGCAACAAGGTGAGAAAACGTCTGATATAAAAAGTTAAAAAGAAGATTTAACACACTTGGGAACGCTGCACTTCCTGTGGGAACCATCTCTGAATCTATTTCATAACCTCAGAACATTTGGGAGAGTTTATAAAACAGTTACTTTCTGGGTGAGCTGTCCTGGCTTGTTCTCTGGAAGATAGGTGACGAGTCAGGAAAGGCTTATCATCAGCTTTTGTATCTAATTACCCCAAAGTGTACCTTTGGCCATTTATGAGAAGATTGCTGGCAGGCGAGTCTAGCCCACCCCCCTCATTCAGCTACACTGGGATCCTCAAAGTGCCCCAGTGTCCTGCTTTTCCTGAGACAAGGAGGAAGCAGAGAGAGAACGCTACTGGAGAGAGAGCCCTGCTACTCAGCCTGGGCCCGTGTGCACATCACCTGGGAGCTTGTGAGATGCACTTATTTTAACACGATCCCAAGGTAACCAGTGTGCACATGTAGGTTTCACAAGCAGCAGCAATAGGCACACATAAAAGCTGCAACAGGAAAGATGCGGAATGTCTGAGACGTAAAGTATTTAGGGAAAGCCGTGCTTGTTATTTGTTTTCTTCAACTATATAGTAATTAGGGAAAAACAATAATAAAAAGGTAAATGGGCTTCAGGAAAAGACTTGTCCTGTTTTTATGCCAGTATATAGAGACAGGCCCCAACTATTCAGTGGAAAATATTTAGAAATTTGGTTTAGATGTCAAGACACATACGCTTTTCAAATTCTTGTGTCATAGACAATAATTCAGTTAGGTCTAATATCATCATAAATATGCAGTGATAAGAAGAAACTCAAAGTGGAATACATTTTAGAGTAGGGCAGGTCTGCGTAGGTTCACCAGTGCCGAACAAATGGAAGTAGGAGGCGCAGAAGTTCACAAATCTTATTCTGTGACTGAATTAAAGTCACCTCTAACCAATTCATCTCGGTTAGCCTAGGACTTTCCAGGTGTTAGCACACCAAGTCTCACACCCTGGAAAAACCCTCAGTCCCAGGCAAAGCAGGGTGGCTGGTGACCTGAGCCTGAATGCAGATGGACACTGATCATTATAACTTTCTGTGTTCAGAATCGCAACACTGACCCTGTGATGAATCGTCGATTTGCTTTAAGAAGGAGGGAAGGAGGTGGCATCAGTGGTACTTTCAACACACCTACCAGGCAAGGACCCGGCCCTTCCCCCAACGCCTCCTTGGAAGGGAAACAGAAATTAATCCACTGTGGCTGCCGTGGTTGCACCTTCTTAATTATTTCCTCTCAGAGCAGTGTGGGTTCCCAGGCTGAATCAATACCACCAAACACAGAACTCTGCTTCCGGGGGGGATCTATTTGAGAAGAGGCGCTCTCTCTGAGGTCTGTAAAGATCCCTTTAAAACTGACTGCTAATGATGGCACAATGGAGTCCAGGGGGTCTGTTGCCTCCGTCTCCATATTTGCAAAATACTGGACCAGATGTTCTCTAAAGCTCCTTCTTACTTTGAAATCACTGTGACATCATCACAGTCACTGCTCTAGGATGGACTATCAAACTCACCATGGCTACTTTCATGACACTGTACAAGACAGAACACAAAATACAGGATGTTCAACTACATTTAGGGAAATTTACCCCCAAATCAACAATTCCATATTTCTAAGGCACAGAGTTGCCCATTTTTTAAATATAATTTTTAAAAAGTTATCTCAAGAAAGTCCTATCTTTGAAAAGAGACCCAAGTTTCTGCAAAGACATATGAATAAATATCCTGTCAAGGAATCCCTGCGGAAACCAACAGCCCTGATGAAGGTACTGTCCTATCTTTGGATTTGTTTCTGAAAAAATACAAATGGAATCACAGAGAAACCACTAAAAACTATACCACAGTTAGAACATAGTTGTAACATTGGCTAAAGTTGGAACACTGTAACACTATCATTTTACCTGAGTGACAACCACCTTACTCTGATATGTGTGTATTACTTTCTCATAAAATTTAGAGCCTTTTATACCAAACAATATTCAGGTGTGTCATTTGGAGTGCTTTAAAGATGATTTATTCAACAAATGGATATTGAGTACCTACTAGGTACCAGGTAAGCTATTGGCATTGGAGTCTCAAAGGTGAATAAGACAAGGTTTTGTTTGCTCAGCGAAAAACCTGAGCTATGATCTATAAAAATACAAATGGTGTGGCCCTTGCATAGAAACATAACCCTTCCTATGACAGTATTTCTAAAGAAAGCTCACATTCAACTAACATCATGGGGAGGGGATGAGGCTGAAGAAATAGAGGTCTTGGCATTCTGGAGGCTCACTGCTTTATTGAACACATTAGGAGAGGAAATTGCTTAGAGGGTCCCAATGTGAACTCTGTTTTGAGATGACTGCTCTGATTGAAATCATTATGGGTAATTTCAGAAAAACCAATATCGTAATTATTTGTAAATGTTGGTTTGCAATTCAGCAGCAATCGGCAGGTTGTGCCAAGAAAACTCCTGGGGTTAATTACACCCTCTGAGTTTAGCTTCAGCCATGAGTCAATTTCCCCCTCCCCCGCAAAATATTTTATGTAAAGACTAAAACAGTGGTGCCTTAAAAATAAACCCTGTCAATAACAAATATGAAATATTAGGCAGTTCTGGTATTTTCAAGAATGTAAATCATGTATACAAGAGAAAAAGAATGTACCATAGAGACAACATACAGTCAGAAATATTATAGGCAGGTCCTATGAATTCCCCTTAGAAACTGTAATTGAAATGTATATTTCTGGCCATGCAGATTGTAGGTTCTTCTTTGTAATTACTGTACTATTGTGCCTAAAATTGGAGTCAGCTTCATGTCCTTCCCTCATCAGCAGAAGCCCTGGGGTCAGAAAACTACTGTTGGATATTTGAATTCCACAACAGAAATTATAGCAAGCCCAGGGCGTTCAGACAGTGAATTTGAGAAGGAAAACAATATTCTACTTCTCATTGAAAAAAGCCCAAGTACCAAGAATTGTATCTTCTGAATGAAGTGCTGAGGGGCCAACAGACAAGCCTGAGAAAGGAGGGGTAGATTTTGGATCTTTCTTCATCCACTCTGTTTTCTGTTTCAAGGGATATGCAGAGTTTGGGGCATCTGAGTATAAACCAGTGATGGATGTAGGGGCCACATCAGAACCTTTCTCTTTTTCTAACAAATAGGATTCTCTGGCATTAAAATTACTGTTCCTTGTTTATACTAACTGCTGTTCCCTTTGTTGATTATTTCACAAGCAACGTGGAACTTGTGTATGCCTTTCTTTTGTTTTTAAAAGTCCAAAATGTATGATTTAGCTGTTCAAATGTGAGGCCTACTTGATTTTCCCAACTCAGGAACATTCACAATGACATCAAGAGGTTGGAAGTTTCGCTGGTCCTTAGGCGATCAGCAAACTACGTAAGGGAATCAGAATTTGGAGTTAACAGGCCACTGAGTCTCCTTCCTGAGGCTCAGTGCTTTGCCCTAGATGCCAAACAAGCAACTCTAATGTGATCTCTGCTGCATGCATTCTTGGATCCCCAAACTCTCCCTGATGCCCTCTGACAACCTACTTGGCTGTCCTAGGGGTGCTGAGGTGGCTTTCTGACCCCTCAAAGAGTGCTCGACAGTGCGAAGATGGGCATCAACTGTCTTAGGTTTTGCTCCTCCAGATCAAGTCTTGGGAGTAAAGTGTACTTTTTCTCCTGAGCTCTTTTCTCTTAATTGTTAAGATTTGCTCGTGTTAGTGCGACCTGACTCTGCATCCTGGTGCCTGGCTCCGGGGAGTGTTGTGATACAGAACGGGTGTGTGTGGGCATGCCCAGTTCCAGCTTTTACAAACAAAGGATGTCTAGCTCCCTGAGGCCAAGGTCACAGAGGTGTCTTGTTCACAGATCCCTCCCAGCTTCTGTTTACTCAAGAATTATGAATGTGAGTGTGTGTGCTGGGGGTGGGGTGGGGAGGGAAATGATGGCATGAAATACAAATTAAACAGCAACGAATGAACTCTGACAAACCAAACCACAAAAAATACCAATTCCCTTCTCACGGGTGACATGAAAACGCCAACAGACTAATTGACCAATTATCTTTGTTTCATCATCCTAAAAAGAAAATATAACCACGAAGGTATGGCTTGTGGTTATGGGGCTGATCCAAGCTGAGGAAGTTATGACTGAAATGACTGCTCTCACCAACAATTAATATGCCTCTGAGGCCATGAGGTGGGGGCGCTGTGCACACGCTCAACACTATCTCATGGCCGTCAGATGACTTTTGAAGTACGAGCCTCCTGGGATGTTCCAGCTCTCGCCCTGGCGAACCCTTAAGGACACGGGCACAGTCCGTAGCCCCCAGTCCCTTGCCACAGGATACGTGCTGGTCCCCATTGCTGCCTCGCTCTTCAGTCCCCTCACGCTAGCTCTCTACCATGGTAGCCACAGTGCAGGGAATCCTTAGGAATAAAGGCAATTAGAGCAGTACCCTGGGTAGAAAGTCTATGTCGACCTGCCAGAGACCGTGGCAATCCAGACACACAGCTGTAAAAAATAAAGGAGGGAGTGGACGGGGTGGTTAGTGATGTTTTCAATCTAAGAAGGAAGAGTGGGTGTTAAAGAGTTTAGTTCATCAGAATCAGCATGTCCTAGAACAAGTCAGTGTCAGTAGCTACATAAAAAAAGATCATTATGCACGGGGGGCGGGGGGGCAGGACCCATGCTCCAACATGCAGCACGCCGACAGAGGGGGTGCAGGGGCTTCTCATCACACATGCTGGTGGGGGAGGGAGGGGGCGTCCCATTTACACAGAGTCCTCAGGAGCTGATGGAGTCACTGGAGGAAGAGACCCTGCCCTTAGGTGATGCCATGGCATTAGAAACACACGTTTGTGTCAGGGGCATTTTAGCCCACCACAGCAAATCCACTCCTGGGCTCCTGGGACAGTTGCCTAGGTTTCCCTGTCGTGAACCCCGACATGCAAAGCTCTGTAGGCTCCAGGAACCAAGGGAGTCTGGTGCATGGTACTCAATGCCTGTTTTCACATCTCTTCCTCTAATTCAGCGCTGGGCTCAGTAAACACTGTGGATGGGAACCTAAGGTACATGGCCCATCCAGCATATGGTCAGTGCATCCCTGGCAAGTTTTTTTCTTTTTTTGGGGGTGGTGGTGGTGAGTGTGGTGAACAGGGAACATTGGATTTCAGACTGGAATGTGGTTTGATGAGGGAATAATTATGCTTTGGAATGCCATAGGCTCTCAGGGATTTTTTTCAGTACTGGCCACATTTTTACTGATAGCCAAGACCACTGCTAAGGTGTGTTTCTAGGGCAACTGCAGGAAACATCTTCAAACATGTCTTGCCTGCTTAAAATGTCTGGAAGAGATCTCTCTTCAGAGGTATGAGTTAGTTTCTACCTTGTTAACACTGTGCCTTGCTTCATTCTGAATTACAGCATTGCACAGAAATGACCAAACTTGTTTTTAAAAAAGAAACCAACAGGTTTCAACGCAACATCTGCTCACATTTAAGATTTCAGGGGGAAGGTCTAGGCTTTTCCCCATATACCAGCCCTGAGCAGTCACCACAAGTCTAAATGGGCCTGGTCCCCCTTAGGGAAATACAGAAACCACAATGTTTGGGGTAAGACTCGGAGTTAAGAAAATCTTGGCCTCCCAATATTCTCTGCCCGAAGACTCACAGATTTGGATACTTTTTCAAATAGGTGTAAGTTCTAATCAGATGTTCCTTGGCTTTGCGGACATTCCTACTTAATTTCATACAATGTAAACATCAAACATCTCTGTTGTGGAAATGGAGAGGGCTCCGAGGCAAGACCTCTGTCCAGGAGTCTAGTTGTAAATGGGACTAATTAAGGGCACAGTGGCCATATCGAGAGAGCTGAAGTCCTCAGAGGTGGTCAGTGTGGAGGGCAAGGGGAGGGAACACACACAGGGCTCACACATGTGGGGAGCACACAACAGAAGGACAGACCAGGAACAAAGAACATGCGAGACGAGCTGTCAATGGTTTTGTCTGTGTGGATGTCGCCCAATGAGTTCTCAGAGAAGAGAGGTCAAATAGGGAAGCCCTTGCATGCATGGGCACACTGGGCGGTTATTGGTGTTAGTTTTGCTTTCGTGAGCAATGCAGCCTATATGTGTCTCAGGTTGTGATTTGAAGTAAAAATTTTCAGTTAGAAGAGAATGGAATGCATATGACTCCCAGGGCAGGTTTTGAATAGGTGTTTGCTTTTACTGGGGAAAGCTGTGAGCAGAGGCTACCTTTTCTCTTTACAGTAAGTGTGAAATATTTTCACAAGGTTGTGACAGACACAATATTAACTAATTATTTTGTCACCGCTATGCACTTAATTAGGCTATAATTTTATCTCCTTGGCTGCAAGGGTCAATAGTGTGCTTCTTGATGACACAGAGATCTCCACTCATGGTAGCTGCCAAACAACTTTTGTTTTGATGTTTTCCCCCCTGCCCGGGAGAGGGTCACTCTTGAAAAGTGACACCTCAGCAATCACAGCCAAACTGCTCTAATTCAAAATTCTTAAATCTCTCATCAGAAAGTCCTCAATTTGTAAGAGTTTTATAAGGCACTGTCATTGGTTTTGAGCAAATACAACCTTTGCAATTGATACATATCTCTCTGTAATGTTTCCATGTTGTGAACAGATATATTTTCAAGGAAATGCAAAATGCCACTCATTTTAGAGCAACTCTGATTTTTAGAATGACTGGATAAAGTTAAACAACATTACTATAAAGCTAAATTACAAAACTGCTTTCTGGGAAATAATTTTTGTGAGCTATATGGTAAAAATTCAAGTTTGCAAACTGTGCTGTGGTTAAAGTGGTTTTACTGTAGATAGCAGTTTGCAAGGCCAAATTTCTTAGGGCACAATATTAAACCAAAGGCTGTCGTGGTATCAAATTATCATGTCAAGCCTGCAAAGAATGATGATTTCTGCATGTGAATTGAGAACAAGAGGAAGTCTCCCAAATGGCTTTGCTAAGGAAATCCGAGACAGGAAGAAATGAGTGGGCTCTAGGTGCCAGGCTGTGGTCCCAGATTTATTTCACTAATCAGAACAAAGAGTTTTACCTTCTGTTCACCAGCGTGGACGACATCATCAGCACCATGCAAGCCACATGACAAAGTCACATGATACGCACGCACATGATTGGTTGAAAGGAAAGTGGAGAAGGTCACATGGAAAATACAAAAAATTAAAAACTGATGTAAACAATGGGCAGGGAGAAAAATCAACAACAAAATCACAGACTAAATAAAAGGAGAAATCAAATAAATTAGCAGCATATATAGGAAACACTGGGAGGACGGTAAAACCGCCCAGAAATAGGAGAATAATAAATCATAAAGAGCATTTGGTTAACACCAATAAGCATTAGATACAGCTGCAACACTGGATATTAATAACATGTCAAGAGCATGTAAAACTTGTTTGAAAATAGGGAGGTGTTTCTGTCAGGACCCAGGTGTCAAAGTCAATCCCGGAGACTGTTGAAGGAAAAGACAAAAGCAAGTTATTATTCACAGATTCCAGAAAAGTCTCGGCATCCTTGGGAAACAAGGGCAATGAAACAGACAGAACATGGATCATGAAAGGGAAAGTCCCATGATTTTTAAGGCGTAGACTGTGCGCTCTGTCAGAACAAAATATGACATCACATTAAGAAAAGTCATTTCATGTTTCCTTTTTGTCACAATGAGGAGAGGGGGCACGGACTGAATGAGGTTTGGTGAATGCAGGCCAGAGAAGATGGCCCTGGAGATCTTTCCTCACTTCCCCATTTATCTTCCCGTGTTATCCCACAGGCCCAGAAGAGATACCCAGTAGAGACACATATAAAGGAAGAGTTCCGGGCAGAAAGAGAATAGGTTTCCTTCTGGGCGTTGAGACAATGGCTCTGTCAACAGTGAACAGCAGAAACTAAACCCCTAATCCAATGAGCTGAGAGCCTGACATTAAACAAATGCTTGGGCATTTGTGGATACAGTTATCGCTTTCGAATTGTGACTGCACTGATAAGACACACATTTGATTTTTACAGTGGAAAAACTAGTTTTCTTGTTTGGATTGATCCACTTTCCTTTTTGTCCTATGTTGTATTTACGTTCCAACCTGTCACTTAAATATAATACGAATGACCTTGCTTTGTCAAAAGGCATTTTGGGTTTCCCACCTCAACTTTCATAGGCCAAGCAAGTTCTGGCTATCACCAATTGAAGCTAAGAGAGAAGAAGGGCCAAGAAAGGAGGTGAAGATACTTCTCTGCCCAAAGCACACCACTATTTACAAATAATTCAAGAGAAATGCTTTAGCCAAGTTATATGTTCCCTTGCCCTTGTGAGCCGATAGAATGTGCGCTTCTTACTGTCTAACGTTGCACAGGTTCTGGCACATTCCAACCATCGGTGCCCTGCAGAAACTATATGCAACTGAGAAGTTTATCCTTTGATTTTATTTGGAATACTTTCATTCATAATGGACCAACACACACTCACACTCACACAGACACACACACACACACACACACACACACACACACGCAAAAATAGGAGACATTATTTTCAACCCTATTGACTGATTGATGACTGATGCATTTTTGTATGCTTCTAGGTTGCTATTAGTTCCACTGCAATTCACATGTGCAACGTTTTGCCTTACTGTTGAGTAATACATTCATGCTAAATACAAGCCGCTGCCCAATTATGACTGTTTTTCCTTTATCCCACTATCTACCGGGACTTATGTGAGTCAGCAGTCAAGTGGTTCAAAATGAAAAAAGACTCCAACTTTCTTCTCTTTGGAAGTCACTACTAAGAATTTTATCTGTGGGTAGAAACATCTGATATTTAAAAATTAAACATATGTCAGGGGAGAAACACCTAATTCCTCCCTGAAGAAAAATCTGGATCCAAGATTGTATTTTACTTCCAGAGAAAACCAACCTACAGTGAGACACATTAAACATGACACAGGTTGTGCAAATGCATACTGTAGTCTTCTCCTACTGTGCCTGGCACACACACTGCACCCAAGTTGGAAAGGACAGGAGTATCACTGTTAGAAAAAGAAAGGATGCTGTTAGTTGCATTCCTTGTCCAAGTGCAAAAAAAAAAAAAATCATCTGAATTAAACTCATGCGAGAGTACAGTTCATTGTCATCTGCTCTGCTCTGCTGACAAAATGAAACCTCAGAAGCATTGAGAATTAAAATTCATTGCAACACACGGAGAGAACACCAAGAAAGCTATGTTCTATAGTTGAAAAAAAGAACCATGTCATGCAACACACAGAACCAGGAAACTTTTCTTCTCTGTTCAATTATGTATTGGAAACCCTGGCTCAGGGAGCGGAGCGTGAGTGGGAGCTGTTGTGTGCACACCTGCTTTCTGCCTTCTCGTTCTGAGTCTTGCTGAATGGGATGCATGTCACTTTTTCTGTGCACTCAGAATTATAAAATCTAAAACTCCCACACAGTAGTGGATGCACACTGTAAACATTCACGTACACACACACACACACACACACACACCCCACTACCACCACCAGCTCCAGTTGATTTGTCAGGGGATTTAAGGCCTAACCCACAAGCTTACTTCATTAGAACATTACAAAGACTAGCTTGGAACATATTACAGTTGTGATGAAGTGTAAAGTTTTCCATGATGGAAAAGATGATATAGTCTTGCCCTGACTCCATCATCAGATGAATTCCAGAACTTTCATCTGGATTCTCAGCATACAAACTTGAGCGAGCCTGGTTACACTTTTTCGGACCATGATTTTTCTTGCACTGAGGCCTGCGAGGGGATGGAAGGATGTCTCCTACCCAGATGTGCTCTGTGTACACTCCTCCTCCACTCTACAGTCAAACAAAGGAGGGCAGGCTGTCAGGAAGCAGCGATTCCTTACAGCCATTTTCTCCTATGCTTCTCCTCGTTCTCAATCTTGTAGCTATTTCTATATGAGCATCTGTGTGTGTTTGTGTGTGCATGGGGAGGAAAGGGGAGGGCAGGAGAGGGCCAACAAAAGCTGGGAAGAGATACTATTTCTTTTGCCTTACAAGCGTTTTTCTAATCCTTTCCTATTTTTAACTTGAGGGTAAATTTGGAAAAGTCTCCTCATGCACAGAATATGCTTTAAATAATCACCCCAGTTCTTTTGGTGATGCCGAGTCTGCTCTCCTGGCCAAGCAGACAGCATGCTTAGGAAACCACACCAGGCGAGGGGCCGCCATGCATTCACAACTGTTGCTTTAATACAAGGGAAAACCATGGGCAGCGCTGTGACCCAGAAGTCAGCTCTGCAACAAGCAGCCATCTGGCCAAGAGCAGCTCAACTCTGTACTCACTAGATGGTTCTGTGGTTGTAAGGACCGGAAGAGGCCAGGTTGCTATGGAAACATGGAGGACAGAAAGGGCACAGAAAGGTGAAGGAGAGAATGGAGCTAAATTCATAATTAAATATGTGTGTATATATATTGAAGCCATTATTATAAAGAAAAAACAGAGATGGTGTAGGAGATATTCTCTCACTCCCTTCTTCCTTGATTTATCAATATAAATATAGATATGTTAAAGAGATTATCAGAGATTTTGCTGACAAATTACTCTCACACAGTAAGAAATAACATAACCCTCGTTCTTACCATGAATTCCAGCTACTACATGCTGGGCATTGTTTTGTGTTTTTCATACTTGCGAATTTAGTTTTCACAGATACCTACAAGGTATTTGGGAGATAAGAAATCTGAGGTTTGGGGAGGCTGAGTGACTCATTCCAGATCCTCGAGTTGTATGCAGAGGTAGTGGAACTGGGATTTGAACCTAGAGCTGTTTCTGCTTCCCAAACCTGAACTCCTGCTGCTACAGTACACTGCCTGGAAAGTACTGGGTGGGGTGGTAGGCTTGTTTCTAAGTCAAACAGATACAATAGGGGGCTTCCGAGCTTGGGGCTTGTGTTAAGCTCAAAAGCCCCCTATTGTATCTGTTTGCTCCTGTGGCTGCTCCCAAAGGGTAGGTGGGGACTTCTGATGTACTAAGCAGAACACAGCCAGCCAAGCGGCATGGCTCCGCCTGCCTGCACCCTTCTGCTGCTCTGAGCATGGGATGCATGACACCCTGGAACTCACTCAGCTGCTGGCTCACTTTGTTCTTTCCTCCCAGAAAGATAGGTTCAATACTCCAAACAGTGGCAGGCCTGGGGTTCTCTCTGCTCCCGAGGATGCAGGGGAACAAAAGGACAGGACAGCCAAATGAAACAAGATTATTAGTGAGCGGGGCTCCGGCAGGACGACGAAAGCTGAGACTGACCAGGGGACGTCATTGTCGGGCTTGATGGTACTGCTCCCGGGTGGGCAAACACAGCTTAATAAACGCTGTAATGCTGGTTGGGTTTTTTGGGCAGGGGGCCAGGGGGAGGGCAACCACTCATCCTATTTTATAGAGGAGAAAACTAAGGCTCGCTTGTGAAGGGTTAAATAATTTGCCTAGGCGCCTGCCTCCAGGCATATCTGCAAGCGGATACTGTTTATTTTCCCACAAATATTTACGAGAAATGTATGCATTTATGGAAAAAGTGAAAACTATAGGCCTCACTAGCTAATTTCAATGTCTGAATCCAACTGTGCCAATTAAAATGAGGGTGAAAACACAACCCCCCAAAGCATTTCTTATGACCATGCAGAACTGACGTTTTTCTTGGCCAATTCCTCTGGCTTCTCCAAATATCAGCTTTGGTCCAGCTCACCAAGAATCCCAGCAGAGGGCTGGGCTGCAACAGCCTCCGGGAGCCTGCACGCAGAGTTTTCTGTCCAGAGCCATGCTTTACACTGGCCTCCTGTTCAGGGGAGTGCTGCCTCCCACGAACCTAAGAGGCCCTGTGCCTATTTCTCTTCATATTTTCTTCTCTACAACCCAGCACTGCTTTCTGCCAACAGAGTTGAATTATCACCTGGTGAAGGAGATAACATTAGGCAGACCCACTGTGGCTGGTGGAAAGCGACCTGCAGAGAGATGGGTGAAGAAAATGATACTCACTATCTGGATGAGACAATGGAACAGGGGTGGAAGAGCTAGCAGGAGCCACTGAGGAAAGAAAAATGAAGGTGAAAAAAAAAGGGATAAAAGATCATCAAGATACACAGATACTGCATGAGAAAGTGGAAGAGCCAACCTTGGGATGTCAGTACAAGAAGCTGAAGCAAGTTAAAGTGGGGAAGAGGAACAGCGTGCACAGAACAGGTAGCCAGCAGACCAGTAGAAAGCAGGACTCTCTGACTTCACACCATAAACCTGTGCACCTGCCACGCCTGTGGTTCAGGCAAGGGATTGGGCCGGGAAGAATTGCAGAGGCCTCCAACCCTGCCTGAAAACAAACAGCCAATTCAACGGGACCAGGTGTCTCCACAGGGTCAGACGTACGGGAAGAAAGGGGAACCTGGACCCCAGCTTAAGGTGAACAAGTAAAGGAGAAGACGACTTTGGCTTTTCACATTAGATATCCCGTATGTGCTTATATAGAGGCATGTGTTTACACTGATGGCACATGTTTGTAACAAAACTTATATATCTCACCCCCTGATTTTAATATCCAAATAAATGGAAAGCACCATCCTATTTATTAATTCTTACTACTGGGTGAGGTTCGTGGTTGTTTGCCATCTGGATGATAACACAATCTCTGCTGCCTCCAAAAATACCCCAACAGAATGCAATTCTCTGGATACTGCTGTGTGTATGGAGACTGGTGCAAAGAATGTTGAGTGTTATTCTTGCTAAATGCGTAACTCTAACCAACTTTGGGTAGAAATGGTGCATCTAAGACAATTTGGACAGATCCTTAGTTTTCCACTGGCAAATACTAACAAGTTGTCCCAACCACAATCACAAGACAAAGTCCCTTTCAGAGCTATACAAACATTTGGAAAAACATCACCGTCTCTTCAACATTGCCTCGGCACTCATGGTTTGGTCTTCCTTATACCTTCCAGATGGTACCTCATTAAACCATGAAAATACAATGTCACTGGAATCCGAGCAACATAGGCTACTAACTCGTCATGATTTGGTGGTCTGCTTAATTCAGGTAAAAGTATATAGCTCTCTCATTTATTTTTTTGACTTGTGTTGTTTGCATAATTGTCTGTATTATTTGGCAAAGGATGGAGTTTTATGTGCTTTAACCGCCATATATCACAAAGCATTTCACTTAGACCTGCAGTGTGCCATCTAGGGGGCAAAATGTGAAAACAGAAATCTCAAGATGCCTCTTTTAAGAAATAGAAACTCATTCATACATAATCTTTATACCCTGAAGGAAATCGTTTACTTCATGCCATAGAAGCAATTAAGAGGCAATATCCAGGCAATGAAATTCTGAAGGTGTGTGGCTCAGTCATGAGGAAAAGACTCATAATAAATTGTGACATCACCTCTTTAGGGTCTCAGCAGCCCGGATGAGGAAACAGCCCCTCCCCAGGCACACACAGGTTGTCAGCTTTCCACCTAAGAGTGTCTCAACAGCATGAAGACATTCGTCCTAAATATACATGACACAGGGAGGTTGTCCCAGGTTGGAGTTCTATGTGTTTGGAATCACAGCTTCCTCATTACCTTCACACACACATTTATGAACTGCACCCATGAACCTGCAAATAGGTGAGCCGTGCTTTCTAATCTGGCAGCTCCGAAGCAGGAGTCTTTGCGATGTTTGTGGCTTTGGCTAGTTTCACTCACTCATCCCTGCTTTGACATACTCATGCCTCTGCATGTGGAGAAGTCTATTAAGGAACCACGAAAGCAACTCCATTATTGAGACATTTCACCAAACTTCAAGTGATGAGCTCATGTGAAATGCACTAGCTCTCACTTCGCCTCTCCCAACCCAGGTGTCTGGCAGCAGCCACTGTCTGTCTAGTATGCCAGCTTCCGCTGGTCCTGGACCTTTTCTCCCGAAGGCCACGGTCACAGGATCAGACTGCACACCTGCACCCCAGCATTACAGGAGGGGAGTGCGCTGTTGGTGGGCAAGGTAAGCCAGTGTCAGGAAACACACGTGGCTGCTTCCTGGACTTGGCATGAGCACACAGCTAAACTGCTGTAACTGCTGACGGCTGATTTTGTTTACCCAATTTCAGACAACTTTTGTTCCTTCCACGTAATGGGAGTAAGAACTCAGAGAAGGTCCTTTCTAAAACTTGACCTCACTTCCTGGAAGCAGTAAGTGGGTGTTGTCATGGTGATACCAAGCTAAGGTCCAGCTGCCTGTCACTTGCAAAAGTTAAAAATTGAGAAACATGGTTGGTGGAAAGAAAAGCAGGCTGATTCAGAATGCCGGCATTCTGGGAGGTGGTCTTTGGACAGGAGTCCGTCATCCTCCCAGAAAACAGGGTGTCAGTGGCCGTGGTAAATGCTGGCATCTTCCGCCCAACGATATCCTCTCTCAGGACAGATCTAGGAGCAATGCGATACCCCTTGGGCTAGAACCCCCACTTCAGCAACTCTAGGAAGGCCATGACGGTGCGAGAAGAATAACCAACTTTGGTGGGAATATGATGTTCCCAAGTATTTCCACATGTGTAGCACCTATTATCCTGCTCAAGTTCTTGAAACAGGCACTCTCAATTCCAAGGCCGTGCCATGGGTCTCCTTATCTAAAAGAAGTTTACTTTTTAATTCTTTAAACCATAACTTTTATTAAATGATTGAGAAAACTGATTTTTCATGCCACTAACAATACCTGCTACTGTATTATTCATGATCTGCTTGGCATGGAGAGGTGATCCTACCATTTTCCAAAGGGCTTCTTGGAATCTTGGTTAATTACCCATTTTCATACTACCAGACCACAAACAAGACCTAGAGGTCTCCCTTTTTAAAAAATTAAACATTGGCTTTTAAAACAGCAACTGCTACAGAAATTCTCACCCTTACAAAGGCCGAGCTGCCAAGGAGTGAAAAGCACTTACAATCTTTGAAGTCCAAGACCCAGGTACTCTGATTCAGTTCTCAAACCCCAGTTACTGGTTAGAACCTCAAAGGAAGCTTCACCACAGCCTTCCTCTCTGTACCGTAACTTAGCCAGCATTCATGTACTGGTAACCTCTAGAAGAGTGGAAACAAGACTCAAGCTAAAGACCAAGCTTCAGGATCTAGGAGGAAGGCGTTCTCACGCCCAGAGCTGTTCTTCTGCATTCACTCACGGAAGCGCTGCCAGCCCAGAGCAGACGGCTGTCAGACCTACCTGACAACTCCACCCCCCACCCCCATTTTGATTCCTTCCCGAACTGGTTCATTCAGGAACCAACTCTGCTGAGATAGTGAATTTAGGACTTGCTCAAAATCTCAAAACGCCTACACCGAGCTACTTAGTTTCTGCTGTAGCTGCAATATTTCTGAATAAATTTGTAAAAGATAAGCTTACCCGAGTGCCTTTCAGGAGCTAGGAGCTTTTTATGACACGAGTGTGCAGCTTTCTGAATACCTTTTCTTCCAAGTCTCTCTGGGTAACATTTCCCTCCACCACTCTGAGCTCAGTATAGGAGGAAGGAGCCAAGCCTTAGTGGAAGTGAAGCTTGGGGGTATCTGTGCAGGCCGGGGAGATCAGACCACAGTTCTGCTCCTGGAATAGCAGGCCAGCTTCCTCTTACCCTTATTCCCTATGTCTGCTAGTTACAGCTTATACGATTAGGGGAGCCCCTCCGTGGAGAATCACACGTCTCTACATGTTTGGCAGTAGAGTTACTAAGTAGCTAGTTAGTTTTCCCAAACATGGAAACAAACGTTGGAAGTACCTCGTGCTAAAGAACAGAGTTGACAGTATCCTGCCTGCAGGATGTCCCCATAGCTTAGAAACTTTGTGCTCCTCTTTACAATTGCAGCTGCTGCCTTCTCCACCAGTCCTTCCAGTGCCCTCCAGCTACCACCCTGAGAGACTAAAGGGAAGGCACAATGAGCTCAATTCTTTTATCTCCCAAAGGCAAATATGAAAATCCTTTCAGGTTTTCTTCCCATGAAGGGATTTTGAATAGGGGCCTGGTGAGGATGTGGTCACTTTTCTGGCATTCTGCCTAAATGAGAAGTGGTGTTATTAGAGACCATCTGCAGACCCCACTGCACTTGGCTCAGCAAGCATCATTGTCACAGGGTAACTGTCACACACAGAAATTAATAAATAAACTGAATTTCAAACACATAAAAGTTGCATGCTCTAAAACAGGACGAGTGTTAGCCTCTCGGAGTAACCTACGGACATGAACAAGACTAGACTAAGGTCAGTGTGGTTAGGGCCCAGACAGTCATCTACTTCAGCCTCTAGGGGACAAAAAGGCACTGGAACTAAATTAAGAACTAGGACTAGCAGATGTTAACGCTATAGAAACAGGTAACGAAGTATGAAGAGGCACTTACGTGGAAGAGGGCTATCTGCATTTCCCATGGATGGAACACAGACGAAAAGACAAGAGACAGAGCCAAGAAAAAAAATAAGATGTAAAAGAAATGAATAGGGTCGGCAGAACACATGGTGCTGGAAACTCAAATTATCAAATTACTTCAAATCCAGAAAGAAGCAATTCCTGTAGAAGGAAGATAAGACAGGCTTTCTACTTCTGGGAAGAGGTAAGGGGATCACTTTGCAGGTCCCTGGCTTCAAAGAGAAGGAAGCAAAGGAATCCCCCCAGGTGCCTTTTACCTCCAGGAATTAAGAGAGGGCCCAGGGAGCTCTGGGACCCTCAAGGAGCCTGGTCTACAGCGTCTTCTTCAGCTGGATGGACTCGTGAGCCATCCAGGGCACCGATTCAGTTCTGTGGAGGGATATCACTAGAGCAGGGTTCGCCAGAGCCTGGCTATTTGTGGGACGGGAGGGGAAAGGATGGCAGGCATAGTGTAAGGACAGAGGGAATGACGGAGGAAAACAGAAATGCATCCCTGAATGGCATCAGGAAGAAGTGGCTCTTCCAAGAGGCTGTGAGGAAGGGAGACGCTGGGGAGTGCTCCTGGTGTGGGAGGGAGGAGGGGCAGACAAGTCCAAGGCCTTTTGCATTGTTGGGGCGTTGCTTCTGCTCCGACATCCTACAGCAGTCTCCGCTTTTCTACAACTTAATATCTCTGCTGCATCAAAGGTCCCACAACTAATTATGTGAACTGTCACTGCCGTTACCCTCTTCCTTCAAGTAACAAGCTGCTTAGGGACTTTGTGACCTGTGTCAAAAAGCCAATCTCCCAATTCCCTCCACAACACCTTGCTGTGTTTTTTCTCATTCCCTTTAATAATGTGCCGGTGGTTTTCCTCCCTGGCTGTTATTCTAATCAGCTGGATCAGCTACTATGACAGAGCCACCAAGCCCTTTGAGAAAGAGTATAAAGGGACTGGGTATCAGCCATCACTGAGGGCCAGAAAACTAGGAGGTGGGACCACCTTGAGCAGAGGGATCTGAAAGACAAAAAGCTGTCATCTGAACAATGGTCCGGACCAGCTCAGGGTCCCCCATTGCCCCCACGAGAAGAGGGTGGGCGGGTAGAAGAGGCAGGGCAGCTGGCTTTACTTACGGACTGGCTGCGTCTTGAACTCAGAGGCTGCGCTGATCTCGCCCAGACCCTTGCCATTGAGGGCTGCCAGTCGTACCGCGTACGTCGTCTCAGGCTTCAGCCCCATGATGGTGACGATACCCTCCATGCTGGCTGTTGTGAGAATATGGGAAGGATAACAAAGGATCAAAAGCCTATTGGTAAAATGGTGCAGCCGCTATGGAAAACAGTCTGGCAAGTTCTCAAAAACTTACACATAGAATTATCACCTGATCCCGCAGTTCCACTTCTGGACATATACACAAAAGAACTGAAAGCAGGCACTGGAGCAGATATTCGTACACCCATGTTTACAGCAGCATTGTTCACCATAGCCAAAGGGTGGACACAACCCATGTGCTGATGGGCACATGAATGGATAAACATGTGGTATACACATGCAATAGACTATTATTCAGCTTTAAAAAGGAATGAAATTCTGACACATGCTACAAAATAGATGAAACTTAAGGACATCATGCTAAGTGAGATAAACCAGACACGAAAGGATACATTCTGTATTATTCCACTTATACGAAGTACCTAGAATAGTCAACTACACAGAGACAGAAAATGGTTGCCAAGAGTTAGGGGAGGAGGGAATGGGGAGTTATTGTTTAATGGGTAACTGAGGTTGGGATGCGTAGTGGTGATGGTTGCACAGCAATGTAACTGGACTTAATACCACTGAACTGTACACTTCAAATCGTTAAAATAGTACATTTTATGTTGTATTACATTTTACCACAGTAAACAAAAAATAGCTAGAAGTGATGTTACAAAAAGAAGCCTGTGGGACAAATTGTGACATGGAATCGACTCCACAAAGTTGGTGTGAGGTTTCAGAGGAAAGTTAGGGTGTAAAGGGATTGTGCTTTTGTAGTTCTAGTCCTGATTACACAGAAAATCCTTCCAGAACCCCCCTCACACTTCCCCAAAGCTGGAAGAGTGACGGAAGCTTCTGGTGGAACGAACTCTCAGCAAAACTGGGTTGATAGATGCCTCTGAATAGCTATGACACCAGGTCCTAACTCTACTCTCGTTACTACCTACCAGCCAGGATTACAATTTTCTCAGACACAAAACATACTTCACTGAGTTATTCCAATTCACCCCAAAGGAAGAGTTAGACAGAAATATACTCAATCCTTAGGAAAAGATGGTCTGGGCTCAGAATTTTCAAATTGCAGGCTGCCAAGGGTCATTTGAAAAATCTTGAGTTGGAACTATGTCGTGGGGTTGATTTAAGAGCAGATTTGTCTCGCTGGTTCTGCTTATTTGGTTAATACCATAATGATACGACAGTCCCTGAATACACCCAAGCAGGACTGGCTGGGTGATGGCAGGGAACCGGCAGCACATGTAACCCACATACGCAGAGTGGAGTGAACTGCACTTGCCTTCTGCTTGCAATGTGGTGGAGGGGGCCTCATCTGTCCTGGCGGGGTCATGGAAACCGAGTTCTGAAGTACCAGGGGACAGAAGGCCCACGACTCTGCATGAGATCTGACTGTACCCTAATTCTGGGGGGACGGTGATGGTGCTGCAGCACAGAAACGTGAACAGGATGGCAGGTGAGGACATCTGGCGTCCCCCAGTAGGTGAGAGCGGAGTGCTACCTCACCCAAATGGGCAGTCAGGTGCCAGGATCCGGTGAGCGCAGAGGGTGAGTGCGTGCCCAACACTTTGTGCCCCACTCACCTTCCTTGGCATCATACCACTTGAAGTGCCACACTTCCTCGCCCACTGCTCTCCACTCAGCCTTGTATTTGAGGATGGGCACTCCGCCTGTGGCCTCTGGCTCATCAAACTGCACCTGTGCTGTGCTAGAGTATGGCTCCACCTGGTCAATGGATGGTGAAGATGGGGTGTCTGTGGGGAGGGCACATACGGAGACGCAGGTGAGCCCGATTTGGTCCAGGACACAACTCACAATCACAAAGCACATCTCTTATTCCTGTTCACTCTCAGAATCTTGTTGCCTGTATCATGTCCTCCCAGCCCGCCTCACCATACGATTCTCTCTGAACATGCCCCGTGCCCAGATGCTCAAGCCTCTATCCCTCCGCTTCCTGACCCTCTGGCTTTGCCGAGCCTGGCCCTCTTCTTCCCACTCTCCTGACATCACCAAAGGACACAAAATGGGCCGGCAAGGGTTTTAAGTGTGGTGTAGCCCTAAGGGGCACTCACCTGCTTGGACGAGGATAAATTCCAAAGACTCCTGTCCAATGCGGTTCACTGCAGTGCAGTTGTAGTTTCCAAAATCATTTTCAGAGTCTGGGGTCACCTTTAGAAAAAAGAAGCTCTTAGGTTACATGTCTCATGGGATGGTTGCAGCCTCAGCTCCTTATTTATTAGATTAAATTAGTAAAGAATAGAACCAGTAAAGCAGGACTCATTAGCTCTAGTCCAGCCTTACACCAGAGAGAACAGACGGGGGCTCATGGGGGCGGTACACTCTGCGTCCCAGGCCCTGCTCTCGCCTAGGGAGAGAAAGGGGCTGACCTGAGGTTCAGTTTCTTCTCTAGCCAATGGCTCCTGGCTCGGAACATGCCAGAGAAGCAAGAGACATTTTAGCCGCATACAGGAGCCTACCCATAGCCCAACTGCCCTTTCCACCCTGCCCTTTGCCCCCCCGCCCCACTCACCTCCAGGTAGCTGGCGGAGGGGGTGTTGTAGACCTTGATATTGCTGTAGTTGGAACTTGGCAATAGCTGACCATCTCGGAACCACGAGATTGTGGCACTGGGGTAGGCAAACACCTCGCAGGTGATGTTTACCTGGTTCCCCTCCCAAGTGTACACAGCCACAGGGCCCTGCAACTTGGGGGCATCTGCAATGAATGCAAGTGACTATCAGGAAGACTGCCACTATTGTGGAGCCCCACATATCCTGTCTTCTGGCACTGAGAGGCGGGTCGCCCCGAAGCACAGCTAGTGCCAGGGTGCAGTAGAGGTCGGGGCCATTTCGGCAATCCTGTGAGCTGTGTGGTAAGACAGAGGGCATGTGGCTTGTAAGAAACCTGGGGATGGTAAGCTGGGGACACAGCTGTGAAATGGCCTAGGGCCGACTGCCGCGGAGACGGCGGGCAGAGCTCACAGGGTGCAGCTCAGGTCCTAGCTGCTCTTTTCCCCCTTTTCCCCGACCTTGCACAGTCCCTCCCCTCACTGTGCCTCTTCGCAGTTATTCCTCACATTGCACTTCGAGGTACATGGATTGGGAGTCCTGGCCGATGGTGTTGCTGGCAGTGCAGATGTACTCCCCAGCGTCTGTGTACTGGACGCCCTTCAGGGTCAGGGATGACACTCGGGCGTGGCTGCGCACCACCATGTGCCCGTCCAGGGTCTGCGGGAGGGAACGGAGAGCGTCAGAGCCCGGACAAGGCGGGAGCTAGGAGACCAGGCCATCGCTCGTCTGTGACCAGTCTCACATCCTCTCCCCTCTCTCTGCCAATGTCTACGTCTCGCTTTAGGTACCAACTAGCGGGGGAGGCGGCAGAGAGCACCACAGAAACTTGGGTGTATCCAAAACAGAAAATGGGATTCAGTTTATGTCAAGGAGCCTAACCTATGTGCCAAGATTGGTTTGGGCAAGGACAACCAAGGTCCCCCAAGATGACTTTGCTTGGCGTGTCTAATATGGAAGCAAAAGCCCTGACCAGCAGATATTCCAGCAGAAACATCCTTGTCTCATGAGATTCTTGGAAACCTGCACTCCTATCCTTTCCTTCCAGCAGTCTGCCCATTTGCCGGTTCACAGTGCGTGCACACATAATGGGAAATCCAAATGTGCTAAAATGTAAGAAATTGTGTAAGAAACCTGTATTTATGCAGATGTCTTGCTTTCCTGGATGCTTAAAGTAAGATAATTTCATTTAAAAAAAAGCCCAATAATTCAGAGCTCAGGAGCTGCTGAGCTGGCGATGAGGGTACCTGGTCCCCTCTCTGGGCACCGGGGTACAGGCAGATCTGGCATCCTTGACACCAGTCACTACCATTTTTCTAGCCCTTGATCCTATAATTGGCTTTCTGAGTCTCTCAAATTACAGTGACTGGTCAGAAAGGAAATAAGCATGTGATCCCTAGGCAGTGGGTACCAAAATATTTCCAAAGTGCCCCTCCACCTCCATCCCTTTACACTCTAAGTACAATGATTGCTGGCCTAGGAAAAGTCTGGGCATGTGGCTCAAGTCCGGGACCTCGAGGAAGCTGGTAATCTGGAGGAGTTTGCTCCTCAAAGGCTGGCTCACACTCTATCTCCAGCACATGGTATTCCGCAGGGATGGACAGGTGAGTGGCCTGCAAATGGCATCTGCCACCTAAAGGGCTTGGGCCTTTAAAGAATGAAAGGACACCTGATTTCAGACGCTTTTGATAAAATTTAGAACGGCAATGTCCTACAGCAGCCTGTTTGGGAAGCTCTGAAGCAAGCCTTCACCAGCTCTGTGAGCAGTCTCAGCACATCTATGACGAGAAGTCCCTGTACCATTACTGGTAGGCCTAATCCATTTCAGCCATATCACATTTCACCTCTGGAAGCTAGGACACAACTTCCAGCAAGGAGACAGAAGAGCCAAGCCACATTATCCCCAGCTGCTGCTGCACGTGCCACTTCTCTCTGAGAGGAGTGTCCAATGCCCGTGGCTCTCGGCTCCATTTGACTTGTACGTCTGTGAGGCTGACTGGCTGAGAAGCTGTACCCCAGGAGACGCCCCACACATTAATGAGACAAGGCAACAGACAGGTGTGGAGCACTTGGCTAGATAGCCTTGTCTCAAAAGTCTCCAGTTTGTTGAAGACATTGGATCCTGGGCCCCCGTTCTTGTGAGCTGACAGGGTTCTGCCGGTGGAGCCCAGTGGCAATTTTCATGCGCCATACAATATCTTTCCCCGTCACTCTAAACTAGTGGCATTGAGAGCGTGAAGCCATCCCTGCAAATATCTCTGAAGGGCTGACCTGACCTGCTTGTTACCCGCTTTGACCCAAAGACAGTAGGACAAAGGCAGAGATTTGAAGTCCACACCGGCTTTCTGGTTATGGCAGTGAGAACACAGGTTCAGCCGACAGTGATGCCAGCCAGCAACTGAACTAGGATTCTTTGTCACACAGACGTGTCCTGGGGCCATCACACACAAACATAGAAAACTGACCAGAATCTTTGGGAAGTCAAGAGAACATTTCCATAAGGGAGATATTGCAGCAAGAGATGCCAAGAAAGTCATGTAGGTAAGAGTAGGACATTAACAAGTAACAACAAAGCAAGGCATGAGCAGTCTTTACTCAGAATAATCTAGGAAATGGTTGAATTGACAGCCACACTTCCCCTCCCCCCTTCTATCTGATCTCTTTCCTACATTTCTCTATGTGGAAATTTTTCTCATTTAACGATGTCAACAGACCAGTAGGCAGCCCTCTATAGAGAATTCTAATTTTGCAGCGGCTCATGACAGGATTGATGATGGGATTATTTGCCAGATGCCGAATTCTCTCTCTGAGGGGACGCAGAGACTCCACTGAGACTGGACTATCTGCTTCAGAAATGTTTTACTCTGGCACCGGGACAAAGTCAGGGAGTGCTGTGTATAAGCCATCCAGACCAAAAGTCACGTTGATAATTCAGGCTCTGGAGGAGGAAACAGATAAACTCTGGGCAAGAACGAAGAGATCATTATGGCAAGAAGACCCTGTTTTGCAAAAGACCATGAAGGGTAAATATAATTATTCTTCTCATCAAACCTTTTTCATTTCCTTTCTTCCAGGTAAAAGTGTTAAGGCTTTTCAGAGCTTACAGAATGAAACTGGCCATAATCCAAGCCATCTTCTGAGCTCCTCTGGACTTAACGGTTTTCATCTCTGAATGAGACAAATAAGAGGGAATGGAACTTCTGAGCCCCAGGGGTGGCAGTCATTTGAAAGTCAATTATGTCCACTGTAAGATACTGAAGATAAGGACACTTCTGGAAAACGGAGTGACGTGTCTGCTTTCCTGGGAGTAAACCTATTACTTCCACTTATGGTAATAATTCTCTTAACATTTCCTTACTGCTCCTGATAAATCTCAGCTCCGCCTCTAGCCAGGTCTAAATCACAATGACAGGGGAAAGATGTACAAGGCCAAGCAGAATAAGATCTGTATCTGCTCAGGATGGCTCATAATTAACCCTTCTCTCCCTTTCCCAGTCCCAGTAGGTCCATGACTTTGGGGCCATAAAACACCCAGGCTGTGATGGCACTAAGAGATTCCTGTGCCCCAGGAAGGGAGTATTTCACTGAGGAGGTGCCCTAAACCATAGTCCCTATGACATGGAGGAAGGTCTAATGCAAAGAGAGCATATAATGGAACTAGATTTGATGATGGCAGAGTGTTCCTGTGCAGAAGCTCATATCAGTGCCTGCGGACAGGCAGTCAACTTTTAAATATTAAACAGCATTAAATATGTATAGCTATGACCTGAACACGAGTTGTGTGTTCTGAATAATTATCATTTTTGAAAGACTAAGAGGATAGAAGATTACTATACTAAAATTCCATCTGGAGAAGAGAGAGTTATTTTTTAAAGAAAGTATTTATAGATTAGATCCTTGAACCCCATCTAAAGTATACTGGTTTTATTTCACTATCTGTTACTTAATGACACAAATTGAGTAAAAAATGATAGGCATCAACATGAGCAGGATCTTAGGGGTGTAAAAATTAAAATCTAAAGATTAATATTTACCTTCAATTTTCAAAATAAGTCCCCTGTTACCCAAACTAAAGCAAGTAGTCACAGAAATTTCAAAGGCTAAATGCTACCAACTTTTAGAAAACATAAACCATTTGTTCCAAATCATTCTAATCTCATAAGTTTAATGCTCTATGAAAGTAACATAGATTATATTTAACAATTTGGGAAAACCAACGAGAGATGTCATTTGCATTGCTTCGAGATGAAATGTGATGTGATAATTTATTAAGACCAATCATTTAAAAATAAGTGAGCAACAAGATGAGTTGAGCTGGAAAGGAAAGGGCTGAGTCAGTTTTTAGACCACGAACTCTGTGACTTTATGATTCAAAGCCAAATCAACCAGGTGAGAGTCAGAAAATTTCACCATTTGAAAACGCCTGGCATGAGAATTGGGGCGATTTACTTCTATAAGTATAATTACCTGGATGTGATTTTACCAGCACCAGCAAGAGAATAAGGTCCAGTTTTAGGAAATAATAAGGATTTGTTCATCCACTCCCAACACAGCTTGCTTGCTCATCCTAAAATGACACTATTGCTAAGTAACGTCTACCACTATTGACCTATTCTTTAATCTAACTAAAGTACTAATTAGTTTAGCATGTCTGGTTATTAAACTGTAATGGTGAGTTAAACTGCAATGCTTTCAAAACTAAAGACTGGCTAGTGGTCAGGTAAGCTATACCTCTTGCTTCTCTGGTCGAGTCCACGAAGCCTGGAGAGAACAAGATATAAAACACAACAAGAAAGCAGTAAAATTTTACAACATGTTGCTTTAGAGAATTGATGTATCACACTGCATTCGTGCACATGCAGCTTCTTTTTAATTCAGAACTTTTTCCAAAGCCCACTTTCAATGATGTGTTTATTACCCAATTTAATTTAGGACTTAGCTTACATTCAGCCCCCGCCCCCACCTTATGAACACTGAGATGATATAATTCAAAGGTAAAGGCTTTCCTGATCTTTGGTAGACATATATATGTATCGCAGCAGACATATGGGACTGCTCCTATCCCAAAATGTCTTGAATATTCCTCATAGTAATTGGTGACATTATTAGCTCTAACCACATAATCTAGAGATACTTATAGACTAATTTTCCCCCTTTGGATTTTATTAGACAGCTTATCACAAATACACTAATGCCATTTTGTGCTCATGCATTTTATAACTCTTTGCATGCATACTATTAAAAATCAAATTTTTATTTTTATTTTTTTAAAAAAAGGAACAGAAAAGGAGCAGAGAGGCACATTAGGAATGAGAAGTATGAAATCCTTCTTAAGACTATGGGTCAGGAAGCTTTGAGAATACTGAACTCTGAATGCTGTGTGAGGGCTCCAGTGAGTTCTCAGAGGTAGGGGAATGCCCACATGGCATGCAGGCTCAAGCGTGCACCATCTTTACCAAGCATGGCAATCACAAAAAGTGATCCAACTCAGGGACACAAAGGTTGGGTTTTTCCTACCCACATCTAGATTTTTTATTTATCTGGCAGTTGGGAATCTACTCTGCTTACAGTTTTTCTGTTTTCATACCGGAGTCAAAAGCATCATACCTGCATTGTTCTTTCTATTAGATGTCATGACTGCCTGATTGTCTCTGATGTTCAGATGGAAAAAGGACAGAAAAGATGCCAGAGACACAGCAATGCAATCCAGGAAATGCAAATGAGTTAGCAAACATTTAGTAAGAGTCCACTAAACGCAAGGAGCTCTTGTGAAATATGATGGAAATGTTGAATTATATCACATGATGTCGGAATAAAGAAGAAAGTGAGAACAGAGGAACATGCATAGACCAAAGTAAGAGTGGGCCAACATGTCAAATGTGGTTGCCAATTCCACATCACTCAAGCTTGTCTGTCACATGCCAGGGCTGCATGAACCAAAAGTTTTTTACGGGCTGTATCATATGGAGTTGTTTTTCAGATCTGATTTTTCTTGTGTCCCTCTCAAATCCTTGTAGTTTTGTGGCTTTTAGGATAAGTTAGTTGCTAGTAACACAATGTTTCTAGTAGCCTGACCTCCCATCTGTGCTGGGTGTAATGACAGAATATGCTTTGCTCCTCACAATTTGATAAAGGTTGTGTGGCCTCCTTTAAGACAACCTGATATGCAAATACACACACATAAAATAAATTAGGATTTGATTAGTACTATTTCAAGAATTGTTGGCTCCAGGTTCTTTTCATAGTCACAAGTTTTATTATCTTACAAGTCTGCAGGAATGTGTATATAAACTAAAGGGAAACATCCCTCCACTTATTCTAAAGTATTCCCTGTTAGACATTTGCCCACACCTGGATAAGCCAGACTCTGAGTGCTCAATGAAGGTAACTTCTCCAATGTTTAAAGTGGACGCCTCGTTTGTATTGAATGAGGGATTCTTCCTGGTGATAAAAAGCTCCAGTTTGCAGAGAATCCAGGATTTCAAAAGGTCTCTCTTATTTGTGGGCTACTCAATCAGCTCAAGATTCAAGGTTCATTAAATGCTTTTCTTTTTTTTTCTGTTTATCTCTTTTGATCTCAACTCTTCACCCCTTTCCTTTCCCTTAAGCACTAAGGCTTCACATGCCTTTCTTCACCAGTCGTTTCAAAGGCAAGTACAAATAAGCACACAGTGCATTTGTTCTGTCAGGGATAGATGATGCAAATCATCATCCAGAGGTCTCACTCAATATGCAAATGGTACCTGGAATTTTGTACCACTCACTTACATACCTGGCAATAGTTAAAAGGAGTCTGGGTGGGAAGACTAATGAAATAATGTGGATGCGCACACTTTTTGCATTTGTTATCACAATGGCTTTCATACACATTGATCAAACTGACCCACTGGGATGTTCAAATATGTTGTGTTTTTTTTGTCAACATAATAGTGACCACTAATAAATGAATTAACTTTCAGACAGATGATCTTTTCTAATGATCTTAATGACCCAAACTTAGTCTAACTATTATCAGTTGTTGAGTAAGACCAACTCAACTAGCTGAAGCTTAGCAGATTGACAATAATTAATCTCCAATGCATAATGGGACTAAACCTAGAGACACGGACAAAGATGAGGTGTGGCAGGCACTGTACTGGTCTTGGCTTTTCTTTTTTTAATGAAGAAAAATATCAGCACATCATTAGAAAGTCACTAACTACATGTCTATGGTTGAAAGCCTTTTCCCCCCTCTTCTCTTAAGAAGGGTAATATCAGCTTCAACTAAAGGAAGTAAAAGACCAACTTGTTTTAATTAGCTTATATTGTAACTAACTTGATTAAAGGTATCATTGAGCCTTCTACCAACGTCATTAAAATCAAGAGAGAACACCACGGCATTAGGTATTCTGTCTTCTGAGCCAGTGGCCCAAAGGGAAGCTCTGGTGGCATTCTAAGGGCTCTGTACTTGACCCTGTCCCAGTCAACGTTTTTACCAGTGACTTGGACAAAGATATTTCAAGTATGTGTTCATATAAGGTTGAAAGCAATAGCTAATACAAATGCTAGATGCCAGTTGCATGGGGAAGACCACTGAATTGCCTGCCGTTAAGACTCGAACTTAGATGGGGGTCACCATTGACTGCTAGACCTCATTACTTTATGAGTATATACACTATATACATATATATATATATATATATATATATATATATATATATATATATATATATATATACCGGGGGTGCCAAAAATGTATACAAGGGGACACTTTGGTCAACATTGCTCAAGCAGTAGTTCACCGTAATCAGAACTGTCTGGACGCTGATGGTAACCACTTTGAGCTCCTCTTGTAATTGCAGAAGTCAAACGTGACTTGTATTCATCTTCTGTTATCGGTATATATTGAGTATTACAATTTTAATACAGTTTTCCTTTCTTAAAATGTGTATACATTTTTTGGCACCCTCTGTGTGTGTGTGTGTATATATATGTATATATATATATACACACACACACACACAATAGCGGGGTATGGGTGGGTTGAAATTCCCTGGACCCACAGACCTCTGAAGGACAGTTCTGATGAAAACTACTCTTGACTATCGGAAAGAGGGACTCAAATGGTTGTTCTTAAGCCAGGGAGCATCTGTACATGTGGAATTTTTGGTAATCACAAGCATTAGAGGTGGCTACTGGCATTTAGGGAGAAGGGGACGATGGTGTTAAATATCTTGCAATGCACAAGACAATCCCGGCTAAAGAATAGTCTTCCCAAATTGTCATAGTGATCCCAGTGAGAAACACTGGGTTGCAACCAACAAAACACAACTTTTCACAGAAATAAATATAAAATTCTGCATGCTTGGTTAAAAAATCAATTGTATAAAAACAGGATAGGGGATATGTGGCTTAAATGCCATTCACATAAAAAAGACCTGAACATTTTAGTTGACCGCAAGCTCAATATGAGGCCACAGGATGAGGAAACTGCTAAAGGCTAATGCAAATTTAACTGCATTACAGTGTCCAGATCAAGGGAGCAATAACCCACTGGAAGTCTGCAGTAGTGACACTGGGCACCACAAAATGTTAATGGTGCACTAACGAACTAGTATAGGACAACTCTGTAGTAAGGTAAAGGGTGAGTTAGAGGGAAGACGAACAGACTGACTAAAGGAAAATCAAGCAGCTACTTTAATGACTCCCATGTAAAGACTGAGTGGCAGAGGCAGGAAGACTGAGACGTGGAAGGGGAAGGAAGCAGACTTTCCTGATCATCAGCCTCGGCCGGCTATCCTGCAGAAGACTGACACTGACACCTTCCAGGCAGGGGCTGAGTGACTTTCCGCAGATGTGCTAGGAAGGGGAGCTGGGTAAGACTAGAAAATCTCAAAGTGGGCCTTCCTTCCAACCTCCTCTGATTCTAGCATCTTATGTGATCTAATTCTCAGGAGTCTTTCTTACCTTGGCAATTAGATACAAATGTCTATTCTTATCTGCTTAGCATATCATCCTGATTTTAAAAAGAAAATCGTTTTCTTCACTCCTACAATTCAGTGACTCTAATCATCTTGATATCTAATTATATATCATGCTACTTCAGTTGGAGGAATAGATGAGGAACAGCCGCCAAAGTAACACTGACATTTATTATTTGGAGTCTAACACACCCATGAAGAGGCCAGCTTTGTTTTCCTAATTATTAGTTGTTCATGGTATAAGATGAACACCATGCCTTTTTGATGTCAATATATAATTAGTAATAGAAATGGCAACTTTTCTATTCAGGGTTTCACTTAGATATGTTAATTTGTAGTCACATCACTGGCCGAGTTGGAGGGCTTGTTCTAACATCGATTCGCTCATGTTCCAGTAATGTCACTTCAAGTAAACCTGAAGGCAGTCCATGGTAAAAGAAACCACAGTACAACCTATGTGGTTGGGCTTAAATAATTATCTGATTGAGACAAATGACCTACACTGATAACTGAATTATACAGAGTCTACTTGGCTTGATATGGTCTCTGCTGGACACCTTGGGTCTCAATACTTGGTAAGTATGAGTCTGTATTAGTGCCTGGTTATTTGTTCTCATTCTATAAAAATGAATTCACAGATACAAGCCAGAAGTGCCAACCTATTGAAGGACCTGCGGTAGGCACAAATCTTAATAACCTTTCTGGGTCTAGCTTGGCTGTTGAGCTATTCCTAGAAAACATATAGAATTTAAAAACATTGTTCATCTGGAATAGATATTATTTCTGTCCTTCACTGCAGGTCAAAGACATACACTAGGTCATTCTGGACAAATCTACTCTGAAGCCTGATGTAGAAAGATCTGTCAAGCAGCAGCCCAGTGTTTTAAGCCCTGAAATGTACATTCAATCCATGTAGCACACATGATGAGAGCTGAAATCTGAGCTGAGGGCTTAATCCAATGTTGATAAAGAAAGCATCCAAGTAAACACCACATTTCTTAATCCAGTTGGTTTTCACAATATCGAACAGCATATGTGAGTTTCAAAAATACTTAGCAGTTCCTTGGTTGAGGTTTTGTTAAGTTCAATTCAACTCTGGAGGTAAAACTTACAAAAAATAGTAGGGTTTTGGAACAGTAATTTCTGTTCCTTTTGATTTAGTTTTGTTTTCTATTAGTGAGACAGAAATCAGTTTGTTAAATGCAGATTCCAAGTTTGGCTCTGGTATCTCACACTATCTTTTTTGGGGGCTTTATTTTGAGTTTACCCTCTCTAGGGATTTCCTTTAGGCAGGCAGAAGAGTGAAGATCTATCATTTCTGACATTCTGGTCAATAAGCAATCCATTACAAACATCCTTTAAAGCTAAGCCCATTACTTCTGAATAGGTGACAAAGCTTTGGCCAACTGAAATGAAGCCCATTACTACAGGATATACGAGATGAGATTGGAGAAGTGCCATACGACGGTTTAAGTTGCTTTAAACCCAAGCTTCTTCCTCCTCCTGCTTTTGGCCCACTCAATAGCAAAGTGCTACATGATGTGGGGTCACCTCAATTTTTATATATTGTCAATAATAAAGATAGCTTTCCGGTGGCCTATATGTCCGCATGCTTTAAAGTTAAATCTTCCCAGTCATTTAAATTTGTCGGGAAGGTTGCTACTTTGTTCGTACACTCTCGGTGACTGTGTTGTAGAGCCCAGCACAATCATGATCATGTAGAAACTGCTAATTATTTTTGCCTTTAAATCAAAATGATATACAAATGTGACCAAGAACACAGGCAGACTCATGGGCAACCAAGCTTTTGTGCATATAGTGCATTTATAGCATGAGGAAACAGAACACAAGGGAAAGGGCTCATTCTGATCCCTATGATTTCCAGGAGACATTTCCTTGGGTGCTCCTGAGATGAGGATGAAATCACTTGGAGCAGCAGGACCTTAGTTTTGCCTTGTTCCTCACTGCCCCATAACCCTGCGTTTGAAGATCACTATCCCCTTCCTCCCCAGAATGTCTAACTTGACCATACCCACTAATATCACACCAATGCAAATTTATGCAGGGAACTGTGCCCCTTCCATTGCCAGGGGATGCTGAACAGGCTGCATCCAGGCAGGCTGGAGGAGGGAGGCCACCTCCCATCTTCTGGCTCACCGAAGAGAACTGGGCATGGGGCAGACTCATTAGGCTTCGAGTATGCATTCCACGGCCCTGAAACTCTTGGGTGACATTATACCTTTTCTTCGCTGCTGATGTTTCGGGTGGCAGTTCTCCAGGTGATAGAGGGAATAGGGTCTCCTGAGGCTTCACAGGTAAGTGTGACTTGTTCCTCCAGTTCCATGGCAGTCTGGTTCTCTACATAAGTGATTTTGGGTTTTGCTGAAAAGACAAAACATTCCTATAAGTTCATCTGAGTTTTTCTTTTACTTTCCAGGTTTAAATGATATCATGTACCCATACAACAAAGGTTATCTACTTACAAAGTATAAGGCTCTTTTCTGGGTGTTGTATGAGATAAAGGGCTGAACCCCCAAGGAGCTTCCCATGAAGCAGGCACATGACAACATCCTGTATGTTAAGAGCGCTAAGGGCAGTGAGTACAGGGGCCCTGGAACAGAGGGGGAGTCCTCATGACGACACAGCGTGTGGGCTGGGCAACAAGATATTCAGTAGGTGAGACTTTGGCATGGAGATGGAGTCATATAGAAAACTGCTTGAATAAAGAAAGCAAGGAAGCAAGAATGTGTGAAGAGAGGATTGGGAAGAGAATGTTTGTCATGATTTGGGTGTTTGTGTATCAAAGCAGAGGGAGACAATGCTCGACCCAGGCAGAGAAAGTCTTGATTGTCTAGTTAAAGCTTTTGCTTGAATTTTAGCCCATGGTAGGCAGATGGCCACTGACAGTGTTTGATCAGAGGAATGAAATAATTGTTTATATTACAAGAAAGTAAGTCTAGAAAAAATTCAAGATGATTTATCATAGAGAAAACCTTGTGGTGGGAAAACCAATTAGGAAGCCCTGGCAGTGCCCCAGATGTGATGTAACACAATCCTGAATGACGTTGTCTCAGGGGAAACAGAAAGGACAGCTTCAAGAAGATGCTAAAGAAAGGTTTTATGGAAAGTGGAAAGTGAGCAGAGGTCAAGCAGGAATGGCAAGAAACAAAAGAAGGAGCCAATGACTCTGAGATTCTTCATGACTAGAAAAGTCACGTTAGCATTAACTCAAGTAAGGAAAAGAGGCGAGTAACTGGTTGGGGTTGTGGAGTGGGCTCGGAATGGGAAGGAGATGAGTTGAGAGGAGTTCATTTCCCAAATGTTTTGGGTAATGCAAGAAAACACAAGCATTCAAAGCAGAGCTAAATGCTAAAACATTAGAGAAAATTGAATTTTCCCAATTTAAAACAATTATACTCTGAAATTGCTAAATCTTCCATAGAGAAAAGATAACACTGCACGAGTGTAACTTATTTCATTAACAGAGAAAAAGGCCAGGCTAGATAAATAGAAAAAAAATAAATCAGCATTATGCATAAATTTTGAAAGAAATGCATTTCCTTTATATTCAAATTCATACAGTAACCCCAAGTAGGCTAATAAACTACTGACTATATACATGCTCCAAACTGAGGCTCTGGATTCTGCTTTAATAAACACAAAACATTGATAGAGTGGTTCATCTAGAAGAATCTGTCCAGGTTTCATGTACAGATGGTACTTGCACATCTTAATTGACCTCTGCTGTGGGCCCTTGACTTTGGATATCTGGTCTATTCTCTACCTGCCACCATGGGGCCTAATGTCTCCGATGGTTCCATTGCAGTTCTCCCCATAGACCCCACTGTGAGCACAGCTGTCCTAGCATGCCTGCTCTCCTCTTCCAGCATGTCCACACCGGCCTGACCTTCAACCCTGCCACTGAGATTCAGCCTTGTCTATTCTCACCCCAATGTAGGTTCCTGCAACTCCAGAAGGGCTGCGGGGCTCTGCTTCTGTGAACTGAGAGGTTGGATATGACCAGGTGCACCTTCCTTCAGTCCTGTTTGTCATTTGCTGTAACTCGCAAGGGTCCTCAGGGGTTAGCTAAGCAAAGCTACTGCCCACCGGTGAACTTGCCTTAGCCCTCAGCAGACCTTAAGGAAGTGTATACGAGCATAATAAGAAACTGGAGAAAAAAATACTTCTTCAGATGGGCCTGAGGGAGAGGAGCAATGGAAATTTTAAGGTAGATAGGATGCAAATAGTAAAAAGGATGCAATTAATAAAAAGAGCATCTGGCTGACAACCAGAGCAATGCATGCTGGACTGTGTCCCCTTGTTAGGAAAAAATGATGTCAGTTAGGTGCAATTACAGTAGTCTGAATTTAGATAAGCCCCTTACATATTAATTGCCATCCCTTCTCGAAGCCACAGGATTTCTGAGCACTTCTTTACTAGCTAAGATACAGGTTTTTCTGCTCTTCTACCTCACTGCTGCAGACTCTGCTGCTACTGGGAAACCTGCCCCATTTCTCCCCCTAGTGCTGGTAAACCAAAGGAGGTGGAGAGAAAGGGTGGAAGAAAGATGAAGCCCTGGCTAGTTGGCCCTTTCCCATCAGGCCCTTGTATCAATCTCCTAAACCAATGGGGGAGGCCAAAAGTGGCAGAAAGAAAGGAGGTTTAGAACATGAAATGGAGAAGGAAAGGAGTGCGTGCATATGGAGTATCGGGTTATTTCAAAGAGGCTATGTGAACTGTCCTCTAGATATGATGGAAGAGGATTCTCATTCTGAATGAGGGCTACATTAGACATGGACCCTATGAGCCTATGGTTTTCTTACCTGTCTCGGTAGGAGTCTGGCCACCTCTCCTCTGTTTGCTCTACTGGGCTATCTAAGGTATATCATCCCTGCTGTAGTCTTGGGAAAGAAGCTGTGGTAGTGGAGAGTGTGTGTGTGTGTGTGTGTGTGTGTGTGTGTGTGTGTGTGTGTGTGTGTGTGTGTGTGACAGAGAGAGAGAGAGAGAGAGAGAGAGAGAGAGAGAGAGAGAGAGAGAGAGAGAGAGAGAGAGAGATGCAGGAGGGATATGAGGGGACGTGTGGTGAGGGAGGTGGATGGAAAGACAAACCCTGCCTTGCCACAGTTCCTGCAACCTTCTTTTCCTACCTTGTTACTGTGTTCCCTTGACCTTACCCACTCTGTTCACTCTACATGAGCCCTACATGTCTCCTGACTCACTCCCCACACCTCCTTCTTGGGGTAGCCAGAGAGGCTCTCCACTAGAGAGGCCTGAAGAGAAACCAAGATCTGTTCTTGACCAGTTGAGTTAGAATTGAGTGTACTTTCATAGTGAAACCATGTTATCCATGGTGGTAAAGGGAGAGTACGCTAATTTTGGTATTATCAATCATTCCATATATAATTCAGATAGAGTATGTGTTAAATTGGGTTTCATGAAGTACTAACTACCATTGCCAGTTCAAGGAATGGATTTAAAAGCCTGCATTTCAATTCTGGTTCCTTGGGTAGGGCACCTAACCTCTCTGCTGTTTCCTCATGTGTAACATGGGGATAATAATTCAATCGACCTGAGGATTAAAAGAGCTAATTTATGGAAAGCACTTCACATAGAGCTTGGCACACTGTAAGTGCTCACTTTGTGTTTGATATTATTAGTAGTAGTATTTTATGGGACTAATATCTAAAAGAATTTCCGAAGACAAGTGATGACCCATTTCTAGGCTTATCTGTCTGCCACATACATTATGCTTCATTCACATAAAACTAACTGATATTCCCTCATTTATTCAAATACAAAAGCCTATTATAAGTCAAGCACTGTCCTGGGCACTGGAGATACATCTGTGAGTAGAACAGACACAGGTCCCCGTCCACAAGGAGCTCGTATTCAGCCCATGTCCCCTTCCTGCCTCTGCTTGTGCATGTGTGGCCTGAAATGCTCACCCACCCTTCCTCTTCTGGGAAATGCCTGCTGGTGAAATAGCTCATCGTTTGCAAAGACTTCTCTAACTACTGTCATGCAGGACCAGACAGAGATTTTTTCTTATAAAACACTGCATATTGCTATCTTGAAGTCATTATAATATACTGTCATTAAAAATTTCAACGTTGGCAATCTACATTAGCCTGTGGTCCCACAGATGAGAACAGAATGTATGTTATTCATCTTTGTAATCTTGGCAATGGCTGGCACTCAAATGTTGTTGGTGGACACTATTATTATAATTCATATGCTTATATGTTTGCCTTTCTCGTGCATCTCAGGGTCAAAGGGCCATATCTCTGTAGTGGCTCTGCCTAGCAGCAATGGTGCTCAATATACCGGGGGTGCCAAAACAATGTATACACATGACTTGTATTCATCTTTTGTTATTGGCATATATTGAGTATTACAATTTTAATACAGTTTTTTCCTTTCTTAAAATGTGTATACATTGTTTTGGCACCCTCTGTATATTTGTTAAATGAAGGAATAAATTAACAAATGCATCTTTCTCTATAATATGGAAAAACTTACAATCAGAATGACTGGAGAAGACTAGTCAGAATTAGAGAAAAGACTGTCAAAAATGTTTTCTAAGAAGTTCAGCTTTCACTCTCAAGTATATACAGTTAATCTGAACCACACTGACAACTTGTTTCTAAACCCAATAGTTATTAATGAATAAATAGAATTCCTCTGTGACTGGCAAGTCCAATTGCACGTAAACACTTGATCTTCAAAGGTGTGTGTTCATAAACACAGATCAGTTCTCCTAATCAGGTTAGACAAGCAGGTCCCAAACAGGTTCCCAGGCACACATTGTAACCACCTGGAAGCTGCATGCACCCAGCTTCCTCTCTGGCCTCTGTTCTAGCAGCACCATCTACCGTGGATGCGCTTATATCTGTGGTTTTTAAAAAGATGAACAGAGAGAGTCGAGGGCCACTAAGTCAAATATTTTTTCTGCCACAGATTCTTTTTCCAAGGTCAGGTCAAAATATGTTTCAGTTCTAAATGAATGAAGTTTACTGAATTTATAAAGACCAAGCGAGTAGAGAGACATAGGGACACATAGACAACCAGTTGGTCACTCATATTTACCAAGGGCCTATTATGAGTCTGGCGCTGCTTGGAGTGTCAGAAATAAAGCAATGTATGGCAGCCAGCAAGCACTCTGCCATCTTAGAGTCTATACATTTAGTGGAGGCGGGAGACAAACAATCCTCAAAACAAATATGCAAATGAGATCAGGGCTGGTACTGATCGATGAGTGAGTGACAAAGACCGTAAGATTAATGCAAGAGATTAGTGGAAGTGGGTGGGAGTTGTGGTGATACGGGGGCTGCATTAGGCAGGACACGGAAGGGAGAATTCACTGAGAAGGTGGTTGAGTGGAGATCTGAATGATGGATGAGAAGAAGGCGGCTAGAAGCAGATCTGGGGAATGATATTCCAAGCAGAAGAAACATCAAGTGCAATGTCCCTGAGGCAGGGAACAAGCTTGATGTGTCTGAGGGACAGAAAGGAGGCCTGAGAGGTTGAAGAGTTTTAAATGTGGAACAAAGTGGAGGAAAGATGAGGTCAGAAAGGAAGGTGGGCTAGCTCAAGTTTAGTCCTGTGGGCCATGGGGGGTAGTCTGGGTTTTATTCTGGTCACAATAGGAAGCCATGGGAGGATTTTAAACAGAGGAGTGGCACTTAAGGTCATTCTTGCTACTGTGTGTAGGAGGGGTTGAAGGGGACCTATAGCTGGCAGGGAGACCAGCTAGGAGGCTGTCTCATTGGCCAGGAGAGGTGGAGGATGGCTTGGTCTAGGGTATTGATGGTGGAGCTGGCAAGAAAGGCTGCATTTGGGATAGATTCTGAGACAGAATTGACAGGCTCTTGCTGATGGATTGAGAGCATAGGGTAAGAGGAATTGTGGCAGAGCAGTGACCTTGACCCCCACGGTCCTTACCAAAGACTTTGAGGTGAATGGACGCATCCTGCTCTCCAGCCTTGTTCTCGGCAATGCAGACGTACTCAGCCTCATCATTCTTATCCACCTTCCTGATGGTCAGCTCCGAACTGTCGTCGCTGAAGAGGTACTTCTCGTCTTCCTCATTCTCTATCTGTTCTCCATCCCTACAGAGTATAAAAATGCAAAGTACCATGATTTTGACCACAGAGGTAAGATATTTATTTTTAATTCGTTTTCATAAAAATGCAGTCCCAGCCCATGGGAAAGACTCAGTCTTCACAGAAAGTTCAGATACCAAATATATTTCCACGTATACCTTTGATTCTTCCACCCAAACCTCTGATTCTGTCCAAGAGCTGTAAGCTGCAGCCACCAACCTTCCAAAAAGGGTCTCCAAGGCCATGCCCTCTGGCCCACAAACTGAAAAGGAAGGAATCCAATGCCCAAGGCAGGAGAACCATACAGTTCATCGTGCCCCTAGAGTTGATATATTTCTAAGCAGTCCATTCCTGTTCCATTGCAACGCCAACATGGAGCAGGCCCTATGCTGTCCCCTTCTCCACTAGACCCCAATGAAAAGCATGTGTCTTACTTTGTCCAGCTCATGGTGGGCTCTGGGAAGCCTTCGGCATCACACACCAGGGTGACAGACTGGCCAAGGTTGGCGGTGGCATTCACTATGCTCTGCCTGGCCTGGACGGTGGGTGGCACTGAAGGAGAGAAAGACTATCAGGGGAGGTTGTGAAAACTTGGAAGAACCTAGTGGCCTGGAGAAGAGGTACTTCCAGGGTGTCCAGGTCAGAGGGTCACTGCCTGGCGGCAAGAGTCCTGGGCAGCTGTGCAGTTAGTGTAAAGGATCTGAATTCAGGCGTGTACTAAATCATTACTGTAAACTGAAAATAATTCACCCACAACACACATTAGTGTTTTATAACACTATATGATATAGTTTTTCAATAATATAGCTTTAGAAGCTATATTAATAAGTTTTATTCATTTAAAAATGGTATTTAGTTTATAGTAGCCCTTTATCATCCTATATTTTCTCAACCAATGTGTACTCAACTTACAACTACCACAGCTGATGGAAGCTGGTGCTCCAAAGGGTGCTGCTGATACTGGAAAAAATTGAAAACTCCTGCTCCCACTGGTTAAATGGTTAATATCCATTCGAAATACACCAGCTCACCAGAGTGACATTTATCTGACATTGTCATAAACAACCCTGTGCACAAACTGTTTTACTGAAGGAATGAGAGGGGGAGAGTTTGGCAAAAAATATAATCAATACCCAAAACAATTCAACCGTGATTTACTTATTTTCTTAGTACTGACATTATAATTTCCTGTAAACATCCTGTAAATGTCAGATCGATTCCATGGGTGTATTTATTTGACATTGCAAATTAAGATTAATAAGCCCATGGACTATGATCCTGACTATTCTAAGGCCTGAGTTGATTATAATATTTTCTTTGAACATTGAACCAGCGGACTAACTTCGCAATTACGGTAACATCAAGGACAATGAAGGATGATTATTTACAGAGTTATTGGTTCTTACAAAAATATGTAGTTTTCCCAAGGAAATACTAAACTATGTTCCCTGTGACTTCTGTGTTAAGTATATTTAAATAAAGCCCAATCTATTGAAAAAAAAAAGAATTTACTAATAAGCATGAAGAAAGTTTCTAGTGCTTCAAGACAATGAAGGACATGCAAAAACTTCACTAGAAGTCCCCATAGCTGAGGGACACCCAAAAGGAAAGAAAGTACATTAACAACAACAACCACAACAAACCAAACAGAACCAAGCCAGAGGCTACCAGAGGACGGTGTGGGGTTCAACTGAGATAGACGAGTGAATCAGCACTGGATATATTTTATAGATCAAAGAGGAAGTTAAAGAGAATGATTTTGGGGACCACAGCTACAGCACTGGAGAGAGCAGGAAGAACAGATCACCTCACCATTCACAATGACCTGAATGTCCTTGAAGTTGATCTCCCCCCGCGCCAGAATCCTGCCCTCACAGCGGTAAGTGCCTTCATCTGTTTTCTTGATGCTCCGGATCTGCAGGTAGTTGTTGGACAGGACTATGAATCGGACTAGAAGAGACAAGAGGTAGGTTCATCCAACGATCAGTTAGAAACTCTTGTCTGTAGGCAGGTCACTGAGACTTTCCTTTCCCCAGCTTCAGTCTTATGGGGTGGGGCTTTAAGCTGAAGTTAGGAAATGTGTCCCTGGCTCTCACATACAGCCAAGAGCAAATGTATACTGGAAATTTTTCTTTTCTTTTTTTAAATTAAAATATAGCTAAACTACAATATTATATTAGTTTAAGGAGTACATCATAGTTATTTAACACAATACACCTGGCAATATACAGAGTTATTACCACATTATTGATTATATTCCCTATGCTAAAGAAGTGATTACCATAAGTCCAGCAACCATCTGACACTGTACCACGATATCATAATATTATTGACTATATTTCTATGCTGTACATTACATCCCCAAGACTTATTTGTTTTATACCTGGAACTTTGAACTTCTTTTCTTCTTTATCTTTTACCCTCCTTTTTAATTTTTCAATTAGAGTTGATATTCAATATTATTTTGTATTAGTTTCAGGTGTACAGCATAGTTGTTAGACGTTTATATAATTTAGGAAGTGATCCCTCTGACTAGTACTCACCTGGTACTATCCATAGTTATTACCATATTATTGATTATATTCCCTATACTTTACATCCTCATGACTATTTTGTAACTACCAATTTGTATCTTAATTGCTTCACTGCTTTTACCCTGCCCCCAACCCCCTCCTATCTATCACTTCGATAGATCTCGTACCCGTTTGACACCATATATAGTTATTACAGTATTATTGACTATATTCCATATGCTACACCCTACATCCCCATGACTATGGTGTAACAACCAATTTGTACTCCTTAATCCTTTCCTCTTTTTATCTACCCCTAACCCCCTTCCATTTGGCAAACATTAAAATGTTCTCTCTAGCTAGGAGTTGGTTTCCATTTTGTTTGTTTGATTTTGTTCTTTAGATTCTACTTATAAGTGAAATCATATGACATTTGTCTTTTGCTCTCTGACGTATTACACTCAACACAATAACCTCTAGATCCATCCATGTTGTTGAAGATGGCAAGATTTCGTTCTTTTTTTTTGGCTGAGTAATATTCCATTGTATATATGTACTACCTCTTTATTCATTCATCCATTTAGGGACACCCAGGTTGCCTTGATATCTTGGCCATTGTTAATATGCTGCAATGAACATATGGATGAACATGCCTCTCAAAGTAGCATTTGGGTTTGTTCGGATAAATACTCAGAAGTGGGATTACTAGGTCCTTCTTTGTCTCTTGTTATAGTCTGTTTTAAAGTCTATTTTGTCTGGTATAAGTATTGCTACCCCAGATTTTTTGCTTGTTTGTTTATTTCCCTTTTCATAAAATATCTTTTTCCATCCCTTTATTTTCAGTCTGTGTGCCTTCTGATCTAAAGTGAGTCTCTTGTAAGCAGCATATGTAAGGGTCTTGTTTTCTTATCCATTCAGCTCCACTAACTTTTGATTGGAGCATTTAATCCATTTTCATTGAAACTAATTGTTGATAGGTATATAGTTATTGCCATTTTATTATTTGTATTTTTTTTTCTTTTTTCATCTTAAAGAAATCCCTCTAAGATTCCTTGTAATACTGGTTTGGTGGTGATGAACTTCTTTAGCTTTTTCTTGTCTGGGAAGCTCTTTATCTTTGATTATAAATGATAGTCTTGCTGGGTAGAGTAATCTGGGTTGTAGGTCCTTGCTTTTCATCACTTGCTTTTCATTACATTTTGTGCCAATCCCTTCTGGCCTACAAAGTTTCTGTTGAGATATCAGCTGACAGTCTTATGGGAGCTCCCTTGTAGGTAACTGCATTTCTCTTGCTGCTTTTAAGATTCTCTCTTTGCTATTAACCTTTGGTATTTTAATTATGAAGTACCTTGGTGTTGGCCTGCTTGGGTTCACCTTGTTTGGGACTCTCTGTGCTTCCTGAGTTTGTATATCTATTTTCCTCGCCAGGTTAGGAAAGTTTTTTGTCGTTAATTCTTCAAATGAATTTTCAATTCCTTGCTCTCTCTTCTCCTTCTGGTACCTGTATAATGCAAATGTTGGTATACGCTTGATGTTCTCCTAGAGACCCCCTTAAACTATGCTCATTTTTTGGACTTTTTTCTTTTTGCTGTTCTGATTGGGTGTTTTCTGCTATCTTATCTTCTAAATCACTGATTTGATCCTCCGCTTCATCTAAGCTACTGTTGATTCCCTGTAATGTATTCTTCATTTCTGTTAGTGTATTCTTCATTTTTGATTGGTTCTTTTTTATATTTTATATCTCAATTTTATGTTTCCTATCTCTTTGTTGAAGTTCTCCCTAAGATCATTGAGCATCCTTATAACCAGTGTTTGAAACTCTGAGTCTGGTAGATTACTTTTCTCCATTTTGTTTAGTTTTTTTTCTGGAGCTTTGTTGTATTCTTTTATTTGGGACATGTTTCTTTGCCTCCCCATTTTGGCTGCCTCCCTGTGTTTGTTTCCATGTATTAGGTAGAGCTGCTATGTCTTCTGGTCTTAGTGTAGTGGCTGTATCTTGTAAGTGTGCTGTGGGGCTCAGTGGCACAATCACCTGGTCACTTGAGCCTCCAGGTGTGTCTCTTGTGTGGGTTGTGTGTGCCCTCCTATCATATTGCCCCGAAAATAAGACCTAGTCAAACAATCAGCTCTAATGCATCTTTTGGAGCAAAAATTAATATAAGACCCAGTCTTATTTTACTATAAGACAGGGTCTTATATATTATAATATATGATATGATATGGTATGATATGATATGATATGATGTAATATAATACTGGGTCTTATATTAAGTTTTGCTCCAGAAAACGTATTAGAGCTGATTGTTCGGCTAGGTCTTATTTTTGGGGAAACACGGTATTGTAGTTGAACCTTGGTTGCTATTTGCACATCAATGGGAAGGACTGACCCTCCGGATATTGGTTGTGAGGAATGGGCTTGACTACAGTGGAATTGCTGTGGTGCAGGGGCTGACCCTATAGAGCAGGATCTGCCTCAGCAGGACTCTGGGGACTTCCCAATCCGCCCCTTGGGTGTGTCATACTTGGAGGTAGCTGGGTAATGCTCCAGCTTGTTTGGAGGATGGCCACTGGGAGCACCAGTCCTAGGCCCACCTGGGAGGGGACCCGCTGTAGGTCAAGTTCAGCTGCAGCCTGTGCTCCAATTGGGGCAGATGGCCATGGCCCTTGCCATGTGTGGAAGTGCCTTGAAAGGCCAAGCCGTGAACCAAGACTGGCTGCCATTACTGCCAGGCTTAGGGCTGCTCAGCCAGAGGTACAGGGCACACACAAGACAGATGCTGCTTGTCTGCATTCCTCGAACCTTTGAGAGACCCTAGGAAAGTCTGCAGCATGAGCCAAGACAGGCATTTTGTATGCTAAAGCCACTGGAAGAAACTTGGGTGGGGGGCAGGGTCTCAAATCACCAGGGAGTAGCAAACGAACAGCATTCGCCAACTCAATGGAGACTCAGACATGACAGCTGAGAAGGAGAAGGGCTCAACAGAGAAAAAATGGTCTCTGCCACCTCCTTCCTCCAGGAGAAAGCTGCCCCTCTAGCCCCATCCCAAGCTAGACAACTCAGTTACTCCCATATGTCCCTGCTGTCTCTCCATCTTCTTCCCCAGCACTGGAGCTCAGAGCCAGTGATTCTGTTGGTGGGTCAGTTCTTGCACGATCCTTTTAAGAGGAGCGCCTGTGAGTGCAGCTGCCCTCTGTCTCACTCAGTCATAGCCTCTACTGGTTTCCACAACCAGAAATTATAGGGACTTCTCTCCCCAGCACTGGAATCCTGGGCTGGGAAGGGGCTGGGATCCCTTGCTCCTCTGCGGGGACCTCCACATCCATATTATCCCTCCCGATTTTTGATAGTGACACCATCAAAAATTGGGTGTGGGACCAGGTCCTATTACCAGTCTCGAGGTGGCTTCTTCTGCATGTCCTTAGTTGTAGGGCTTCGGTTCAGCAAGATTTGGGGCAATTCTCAATGATGGTTGTTTTGTAGTTTAGTTGTAATTTTGATGCGGTCACGAGCGAAGGTAAGCACAGTGTTTACCTACTCTAATATCTTGACTGGAAATTAAAATTTGTCTTTTTCTTTGGAGGGAAAGTCAAGAGCCTGAATATACAAGCTACAGACATACATCTATTCAGGACCTGGAAACTGCATGTGGTTCTGAGACACTGGAATCTGAGTTTGGGTTGGAATACCTCAGATGCTGGTAGAGGTGGAAACCCTAGGGGATTTTGTGTCTCAGGGGAAAAGGCAGCTGCAAGGGAATTTAGGTCTCACCATCTTTTTTCAGGATGACATCACGACCTTTGTGTTTCCAGATGATGGTTGGGGGGAGGGAGCTGACGACATCACACACAATCACGGCATCTTCCCCCTCTCTGAACTCCTGAGGGGTTGGTGCATTCTTAAACATGAGCTTCTCTGGAAAATGAGCAAGAGAAGAGTCAGGGAAAACAGTTGCTTCTCCCACAATGATCCCTTTTCACTGGACCCATATTGCCTGGATTCGAGTTGCAGGCAACTCTCAATCCATATATACAGTGGTACAAGAAATGGTCCTACCCAGTTCTTGGCGAAAGATGTCAGATGGAGCGGCTGGCGCAGTAGGGGAATATATCATCAAAGTTTGGAAATCAACATCTATTCACTGAGTGCTAAATTTTCACACTTTGTACAGAAAAGGGTCTATGGAGGGAAAGGAGTATCTTCACCAAGTGTCCCTTGCCACGTGGGATGGTGCCATTGAGACACAATGCAGAGGTAGGATGAATTGGTAGAACACCTATTCTACAATAAAGAATAGGAGTCATCAATCCTTTCTCTGTCTCCCACTCTGTCTGGCACCCCAACCCCAACTTTCCTACACATAGAGAATTGTGAAGAACAGTACGGAAGAAAAGCAGGCTAATGGCAGTAAATACTGTGACGATCAAAACCATTCCATTAGTTGTCACACACCATTACACTGGTCAATGGGACAGATGCATGATAACAAGGTAATGTGATACCACCTCAAGACCAGGTTTTAGTGGCAATGGGAATTGCTTGCTCTGAGTGGCACAGACTGTTCAAATAATAATCCCCCACACCCCACTGTGCCTTTGGACTCCATTACCAGCAGGGGAGAGTGAAGCAAGAGGGGAAAATCTGAATTGTACAATAGTTAGTTAACACATGGGGAAGAAATAGGGGAACCCAAAATAGACCTCTGGGAACTATGTAATTTGAATTTAGAGAATGGAGGTCAGTGGGACATAGCTGTGACCAGCATGAACCCAGGCTGTGAGTTCTGAGTTGGCCAAGAATCATTTAAGAGCATATTGGAGCTCTTAGCTCAATTTAGAAAATACTCAGGGTGACGAAAGGAGGAAAGGGGTCCTGCCAAGCCATCAATTGGTCCTTTACTGCCATCCCCCTCTGTCTGTTGCTCATGTGTCTTCCTGGCAAAAGAAGAGGACAAGGATATAGAAGGAGAAGGAGGAGGAGGCTCTTACGAAAGATTTTCACGTTGACCGTGGCCTCTGACTCACTGCCATCCTCGCCAGTGACCACACACTTGTAAATGCCAGCGTCATCAATGTTGGCATTGTAGATGGTGAGGGTGGAAGAAGAGTCATCATTCCATACCACTGAGATCCGCTGCTGGTTCGGGGTGAGCTTTTCTCCGTTGGGGGAGAACCAGGAGATGTCTTTGTCTTTGGCATCTCCTGCCACTAAAGGGGAAGAGATTATTTTCAAACCACAGAAGTTGAAAAGACAAAATCCCCTCCAGGGTGACAGTGGGTACTCAGGAAGAGCTACTGAACAACAGATCACCAGGCTTGATGATCAGAGAGGAATGACCACTTACATTAGAATGTAAGTGGTCACATAGAATGCTTCTGTATTTAATTGTTACATACATAACACCACTTACAGTATTCGGGAAGAACTCAACAATCCCTTGCGTCAGTATTTCTCATAGTGGTCCTATCCTTAATGAGCAAAGGGAAGAGATATTTGCTGAGGACCTACTGTGTGCCAAGTACTCAGGAGGCTACTGGGGGAAGGAGCTTACAATCTAGTCTCACAGAATGGGGACGGGGACAGGGAGTTAGTATATCTAGGGTTTGAGCTCAAGGGCCTAGCTGGTTCGAGCCAACTGATCAGCTTGTTTTCCAAGGGCTTAGATTATGGTCTCCAGAGCAGAAGATGAGACACCAGCTAGTCCAGGAGTGCAGACTCCAACCACTTTTATTCTAGCATCTGCCTGCACCAACTGGCATGACTGTCATTTCAGCACCCCCTGCCTCAGATAGACAAATTCATCTCCATAATTGCTGTGAAGAAGATAGAATCACCCATGCTTCCTTTCCCCAGGCACCTTGGAGGGGCAGACGCTGCTGCTGAGCTGTCAGAGACACTGAACTGGAGTAAGGGCTCTTGGACCTGGGGATGTGGCTTTGCCCTGCCTCTCTGCACAGTGCCCTGCCCAGACCCACACCACCCAGCCCTGCACAGATGCTTAGTGTGGAAATGAAGCAGTCTTCCTTTCAGGGCCCATCATGTTTTCAATAAATATCGCTATTTGCAAGATGTGCTGTGGGCACCATGGCTGCATCTCCAGATCATCTAAATTGCTGTAATGAAGGCAAAGCTGGAGTGACCACATCTGGCGGCCACAAGCCACCTCATCCAATGCAAATCATGATAGCATTTCAAGACCCCCCTGCTAAAAGCTGGTTTCTAAATGTCACAGTTTACATCTAGCTCAGCTCTTTCCTGGTTCTCCCATGTGCCAAATCTCAGTCATATTACATATAGAAACATCCAAAGCCTAAAATGAAGACTTTTCCTCCACAGGACATCATTATCTGAGCTGTGGAAATAAAGCATAATTTCTAAAGGAAAACCAAGGACACCAGGTCTGATAAATCCTAGAGCTCTTGTGGGGACAACGGACCCGATACTGGTATTCACAACAGACCTGGAAACCTAGGACACATGTCCTCACAGCAAAAGAGATGCCAGTACTCAATTTTCGTGCAGGCAAGTTTTAGATCTTTGATTTTCCTGTTCTGGGGGATTCTGAGAAATAAGCCTTATACTGACCCACTGAAGCATCATTTCTGTTCTCCGTTGTCATTTACAGAACTCTGGATGTGTACAGAGTAGGGGACCTGGGTGATTCACGCTTCTGGGAATTTTGTTGACTTTCCTAAGGCAATCCCTGGAGCTCCTCACCATGGAGCAGAAGTCCAGATGACACATTTCACCGTGTCAGGGCCGCCCTTTGAGGGAAAGGAAGAGGGCCTGAGAACTTCCCTGGCTCTCAAGTCACACTGTTGATACTGCAGCAAAGCACTGCCAAGAATTCTAGGTGCAGTGCGATCAGCCCAGCACACAGCCCACTCACTGGCTACTGCTCTGCTGGGAGGGTGTCCTGAAAGGCACCGGGGCCCGGGGCACTTGCCTTGGCATAGGAAGAACTTGGACTCTCCAACGCTGATTTCCCCTTGACTGGGAACAATATCCACTTGCAGAGAAACTGAAAAAGACAAAGTCTAGTTTAAGTACACATTCGAAATTTTGTGAACAAAACCCAGAGCATCCATCCAAAATCAGGGTCTCCTGCTCACTTTAAGAAAGAGTGAAGGGAAGCAGTTTGTTTGGGTTTTAAGATATTGTTACCACAAACGAATCCACAGGTCCCCGCACTGACGCAGGGAGTGGACACAGTCCAGACCACTACCTGTGGAACTGCTGTCCTCTACCAGATAGTGCAATGTCCTCTGGGAGGTTTGGGGTGACCTCTGCCCTAAATGTTCTGACCCCTTGAGAAAGCTATGGCCCTGCTCCAATCAGCAGCACTTCCGAGATGCACAGAAATTAGCAGCGCAGGTAGTTACTTCTGGAAATCAACCTGAAGTGTCTTCGCAGCTGTTAAGAGGGAAGCCCGCCACTCTGGAACTGCACAGGCGTCTCCTGCCAATCTGCCATATCACCGTGCTTCATAACTACAGAGAAGGATTCAAAGAGATGGTCCAGATGGATTTTGAAGCAGGGGATTCCTAATGTTCACCTTCCCTGATGACTGTAGGACCAATATACCTCTTTCCATAACAGGAGCCAGCATCATCACCCCTGTTAGTCAGACACTTCTGAAATGCTCTAATGAATCCATGCCCTACAGAATTCCCCAGGTCCCTTGGCTACTTGTACTGAATTTTTATTTGAATACCCACCTGCTCTGTCATTCCACTCCACAGATAAGACAAACTACATTGCTCTGGATCTCACAGATTCCTGTATGCACTCAGTTCCTTGTTTGTCTGCTCAGAACAGATAACGGTTCCTCATGAAAATACAATTTTAGGGTAGAAAAAAATGCTTTTATTCATTTGGATTCAACTTCCTTCTGCCTCTCCTCCTCTTAGGTAAAGTAAATCTGAAGGCTAATGGCTAATGGATGTTTGGTTCAATGCATGTAGCTTCATAAGGCCAGTACGAAGGAGGGGCCTGGACAAAACAGCCCGGTAATAGACTCAGTGAGCCCTTCCTTATAACAGCCATTTTCTCTTCACAGTAGAACAGAGGGAATGCTGGTTGCCATGGTGACTGACTTGCAGGCTGAGCTGCTGCAGGTCTCAGTCTGTGCTCATTTGATGAAGGGACCACAGTTGTCCTCAGCAGAACAGAGGGATCAAAAGGCCTGCACGTGGTTGGGAAGGGGGAGCGTTGGGACACTTCAGCTATTGCGAGGGAGGGGGGCACAGCCGTCCTAACTGTCCTACCAACAGACAAAGCACATCATAGAAAAACCCAGCAGAGGCTGCAGAGAGAAAGAGATGGCTTGGGAAAGACAGGAAAAGAGAAGCAGCCAGGGTAGGGGTAGGAATCCAGCACAGATCCAGGCCAGGAGAGGAAGCTGAACACTCCATGATGAGAATGAGAGGAAGAAACTCATAGATTTCCAAATGCTCGTTTGGGAGAAACAGTATAGTAGCTGAGGGGCACTTGGTCTCTCCCTCACTTTGGTTAGCTGCTGATTACGCATTTGAGGCCAAAGACTGAATTCTTCCTGAGATCAATGGAAAGTCTCCCTGTACCTTGTATGTGTTTCGTCCATAGCACCCAGAGCTGCAGTGGAATACAATACTGGACAAGAGCCACTTCACCCATGGCACAGATGTGACTGGCTGTGGCTGCTTCTTTCATCACTCTCCTCATGATGGAGCTAGGTACCACTCAATTCTACACTGAGGGAGCTGGAAGCAGTCTCAGCCATCACCATGTCCCACCTCTTTTTCTGGATGAGAAAAGGGAGGTAAAGTGATTTCCCTATGGTCACTTCTAGTTGGGGCCTAGGGTGGTCCCAGAGCCCAGGTCACCTGGCTTCCAGGTAAATGTTCTTTCCATTATACAATGCTGCCTCTGCAAGTAGAGAATAAAATGTTTTCACTCCGTTTAACAAACAATCTGGCCAACCAGAGAAGCAATCTTAGACTCACCATCCCCTAACAGACAAGAGTGGCCCAGAGCTGATAGGGCCCACAGTATTTTGGGGATCCTGGGGCCTTACAGAGAGGGCTACAGTGCCATCCATCTTAAGGCCAACCAGGACCTTTTCTATCTCTTTCTGTGGCTCAAATTCCAAGCAACAATGGGCTTGTGAAGCCCAGAAGCTGCGCTTAGGGCACCGGTCACCTTTCTGGAGTTGACTGGGGCATTCTTTAGAGAAGTAGAGGCCTAGCTCTGCCTGCGAAGTTCACAGGCCATATGCTGAACATTAGAAGCAGCTTCAACATCTGGATCCTGTTACTCTCACTGAGCCCTTACTGCTTTGAGAAGGATATTCTTATTCCAAGTGAAAACACAGCCTTCATTTTCTCAGCTCTTTTCAAACAGAACATGACTCTCAAGGGGCAGGAGAACACAGCAAGGCTGAAGAATTTTCATACCCAACTGTGGCCAGTATCTACCTCTGGGCTGTGGAGAGAAATGAGAATTTCAAAGGAATTCCCACTTAACCAGATCCCGTGCGCACACTGACCATCACCAACCTTTTATAAAGAAGAGATATCCATTGAGAATCCTGACCTTTTGCACATATGGAAAAGATAGTGAGATTCCTCCTTCAAACAGTAGAGTCAAAGCTGGGCCAGAGGAACCCCAGATGCCTGGATGTTTTCCACTGTAGCACAATGGCTGGTTCCTCTTCCGCAAATGTTAAACCTCGAATTATTAGGTTTAATAATAGTAAGTGGAACTCCTGCTTAAGCTCCAAACTTTTTCCCTCCACTTCCTGGTACCCTTTTCTTTCTTACTCTATTAGTCCTTTTACTGTTTCCAATAAAAATTCTTACCTCAACTTGCACCTTCCTCCAGTTGCAAAAGTAGGTGAGATTTCCTAACCAGGCATAACTCATACAAATAAAGAAACTTACGAAACCATTTCTCCCAGAAAAATATTTCATCTCCTGCTTTGCATAAACACTCTTCCTAAACACTGTATTATATGTACTTCATCATAGATGTATCTAAAAATACCTCTTCTAAATATAGATGTTTGGACCTGGGTAGGACCCTGAGCAGGGCCGAGAACCCCTCCATTCCGTGTGTTCACTGTCCTTCAACAAGGACTCATCCTCCAACGCCCTCTTGCAGCCACTTCACACTTTCCAGTTTATAAGACACTTCCTTATTAATCTGATGCTCACGATATTTCTGAGATATAAAAAGGCCAATATTGTCCCTATTCTACAAAAGAGGAAATTAAAGTTCAGAGAAATGAAATAACTTGCCCAGGGTAACCCAGCTAATGACTAGTAAAGTCAAGATTAAAAGTCATTTGATTCTAAGGCGTTAGCTCTTCTTCTACACTCCACAGCTGCCACTACTTTCTGTTGGCTTCCCAACAGGCTTGTTATTACCTATTAGTTACCATTTGCTCTCTTTCCAAATTATGGGCTAGAAAGAGCAGAGTGTACAGACATCTTATAATCAAGTTGCTGCCATCATTTCTACCCTGCTTAACTATAACGGGCCTCTTTGTTCATCAATAATCATACTCGTAGCATTATAGTTCCCATTTTACAGGTGGGGAAGTGGAGGCTCAGAGCCAAAATTATAGTAACAAGGTTGAACAGAGACCAAAGGCCCAGCCATTTCCCCCATATTATTTTATCCCTTGTAAACAGACAGAAAAATGTTTATCTTGAGAATGGAATGATTCCCCTTTTCCTTGTCTCATTTAGAAGTAAAATAACCCTGTGGGAAATTTATATGTTTTAAAATGTTTTTTGTTTAAACGTCTTTGAAAAAAAATAGATGCTATATTCTGAAAGATATGCTAACTTGTGTACTAGCAAATAGCTTCAGGTGTAGCTAGAAGTTTTGTAACTCCCAAAACCCTAGCAGAAGCAAGCTATAAAGTTTTAGTTGCTAAAGAAATGGGAATTAACATTTCAGTTCATAAAAGATGCTAAGAATGGGTGGGAATCTTTCGAAGGCAAAGCAACAGAGAAAAATTATTTTGATTTCAAAAAGTAGTTTATAGATTTCACTTGAATCAGTAACTTCTTGCAGCAGTTTAATTTTACTGGTGTTCTTTTTAGATTCTAATGTGGCTGAGGAGGTAGGAACTGAGAGCAGAAAGTGAAGCCAGGTCTGTCTCATGGCTAACTGAAAATACTTTCTTGTTAAACGGTTAGAAAGACACTGTTTCTAAGGAAGACAGCAGATGTGCAGCAGGCCCAGGGCCAAGACAGACCTGCCCGAGGAAGATGCCCTGGTCATCAGTTGAAGAGATGGGTGAACTACAGAGGATTAATCTGATTGGTGACTGTGCATCAGATGAGGGAATTTTCTAGAACCTATTTATTAACGGCTAAGGATTTTTGGAAAAGGCATCAAAGTGTCACTATAAGGCATCATAATTAAGGCATCACTATACCTTAATTTTGTTAGCTATTGTTCTAGAAATGAGCCTTAAATATCACTATACTTAACCATTTAATGGACAGTTGCTTTTTAATTTTCAAAGTATAACTGAATGCTAAAGTCTCTTTCATTTGACATACCTGTGGGCAATCCAGATGTTTGAACCAGGAGCGTAATAACTAAGGCACCCGCACCTGCCTGCAACAGTTTGCTCTCATTATTAACAAAATATGCAAGGGAAAATAAAGGGCAACTTCACTGCTAAAGCCACCAAACTCAGTGAATGTAAAACCCAGACTATCATGGCAGGACTGCAGAGTGGTTAAGGCCAAGCACTCTGGGCCAGACTACTGAGTGTGAATCTCAGCTCTACCACGTACTAGCTGTGTAATCTTGGCCAAGTTATTTAATTTCCTGGTGCTTGTTTTTTTCAATCTGTAAAATGGGGAAAAACAGAATCCTCTATAGTATAGGGCTGTTGGAAAGATTAAATGAATTAAAACACACAAAGTCACTTAGAATAGTGTCTGGCACATAACAAACATTTTATGCTTTTGTTTATTATTATTCTTAATAAACTTATATCAACAGCCCTTCCCAAAGAAATCATTTGGTTACTATTTTTGAGGGAAGCAATGTTTCCGTTTATAGCTTAAAATAAAGTACCATATTTTGCCATGTATAATGTGTACTTTTTTTGCCTAAATTTGTGAGGCAAAAAAAAGATGCACATTATACATGGGTAGTACTAATGTCCTATCTATATAAATGTTTTTAATTCTTTTATTTATGCTTATGAGTTAAAAATGTAACTCTAGAAATCAGTAACGATATCTGAGTGCAAAATAATGCCCTGGAGTATGATAATTGGTTTTGTTGAACTTACAAAGAACTTGCAATGACCAAGGGTTCTTGGCCTTCTACAATGAGTAAATATTGTAAATTTGTGACTGGTACATAAAATTTCTCATACCTTGTATCGGTTATTGTGTTTTGTAATTATTTGTTACATAAAATGTCTTGTACCATAATATGTTAAAAAATAAATGCTAAAATTCCTTTATAATACAAAAAACAAGCACCTAACAATAAACAAATAAAAATTAGAATTAAAAAATTAAAACGAAAGGTTTTCTCCCTGAAAGTTTGGGTTCAAACCAAAAAATGTTGGGTTCGCATTATACACAGGAGCACGTTATACATGACAAAATGCAGTACCCTTCCCTAATGGTCCAACAGATGGTCAGGTGGCCTGGTTCCACTCTTCATTAATTTAAGAAATTTTACTGGCCAGTCGAAACTTTATTGGCATAAAGTTTCTGATAACTGAATTCAATCAAAACATTATTTATTGGCATAAAGTTTCTGATAACTGAATTCAATCAAAACATAAAAACAATATTGTAGGCATTCTAGGCACGTCACTTCACCTTGGTCTCAGTTTTCTTGTTTGTAAAATGAGGATGATAATAAAACTGAATTCATGTGGTTGGATTGTCATGAGAATTAAGTCGTCGGGAAATAGTCAGGATCTGGAGTCCAAATTCCAGCTCCAACACTTATTAACTCTGGGTTCTCAGCAGACGCTCATAGCCTGTGTTCCACATCTGTAAATGAACATGACAACCCTATCGATCTCACAGGGACGCTGAGGTGATTTAGTAAGGTAATGTATACAAGCTTCCAACAATAAGGTCAAGCTGTATCGACTGGTTTTTATATGACAGTACTTTGAACTTACACACACATGCACACAAACACACATACCAATCAAAATCCCCAATCATGCTTATAATGGGATTGAGACAGCAGGAACTTCTTTAGTCTACTGGATTCAAACTGTCCAAAATCTATTAAGGTGTGTGTGTGTGTGTGTGTGTGTGTGTGTGTGTGTGTGTATGTGTGTGTGTGTAGAATAATGCAACTTGTCAGATTTCTACCGTTGCAAGAAGCAGCTGGACATAGGTAAATTTACCTCAATTTTGGAGGAAAAAAAATGAATTATTAGGGATGACAAAAGAGTCTCATCTATACTGGACATGAGTCCTACAATTCTGGCTTGGGCTACTGTTGACAACAACTGAGTAGAAAAGGAAAATGAGGTACACTGTTTTATATTCAAATATTAACCCAAAGCTAGATGTGATTTTAAAAGAACTGTTAAATATGTGTTCTTACAGATTTTGGCTTCAGGTTCTGTAGAATGGCATCACAGTTGCAGAACATATTCAAATCGCCAGTGAAAGCATCCTCGTTGCTTAAAGCTGGCTCACAGCAGCAGCGGAAATCATCTGGAAGTCATACCCAGGGCTGCCAATCCCATGGACAGCTCAGTCACGGCCCCTTCTATGTATGCTGAGAATTCTAATCCCCATCTATACCTAAGCACCCAGGATAAACCTAGCTGGGGTTTCCAAGCCATCGGAGATGAGTTTATAAGCCAACCCTTGGGAAACCCTCTGTGTGAAGTCCCCACAGGATCCTGGAGTTCTGGCTTCCCCCAATAGGTGAGCCAGCCTGAGAAGGACGCCCTAAAGAAAGCTGGGGTCATTCCTGACGGACAACACTAGGACACAGCGACATGTGAGAGCAGCATTCAAGACTGGAGGAGGACGGAAAGAGGACTCTCGGGGGTGGCGTTGGGTTTAGTCTTTATGCCATCGGAATGGAGAAACCAGAGCTTCCTGTATGAAGACAAACCATACAGACAAGTTGCAGATAGTACACAGACATTTCTAAGCCACACTCACTTGAAAAAGATGCTGGGCTCATACATCAAGCAGGTTCCCCAAGTCTTTCCTTCTCATAAAGCCACCCAAACTGGACAAGGTTTCGTTACAGAAGTGATGCAGTAAGTAGTCCTGGGGAAAATTCTCTTTAGCCTCAAAACCCATGACTCTTCCAAATAGAGTGATGGTGGGGGATTTGAGGTGGGGGGATGGAGAAGCTGAATATGGCTTCAGATTCTTCAGCTTTCTATGTTGTGATATTATAATTCGCATTATAATATGATAGTAAGGAAGAAAAAGTATTGAGCATTGCTGCACAACTGAGGCCTAGGTGATTAATCTGATATGCCCTATGACCCCATATATTTATTCTATCCTACAGAATTCTGGTAGCCAAACAACAGAAATCAACTTGCTGGAAGCAGGAGGCTCTATTTGTTAGTGTAATAAATTATGTGAGCTGCTGGGAATCAGGAATAATTGGGCTCTGTTCCATGGGGCTGCCTTCAAATCAGAACGCAGAGCCTCAGCAGACAACAGCTTCAGTGCTCTTCACATCCTGGGTTCCCTGGGTCATATTAGCATTTCATTAGGTCTGATCAGATAATTTAGTTTTATAAAAAGTCAGTGGTTTCAAACTATGGTTGTTGTCCCCTCAAACCACCAAGAACCTAGAAGACTTAACTAATGTCACATTGCACAGTGTCCTGTGCTTCTGGTTACAGGGCAACAAGACCCACACGTTGTTTTAAACTGCTCAGAAGTAAGAGATCCATGCTGTTCCCCAGCCCTCTTTCCCATCGCCAGCCGCTGTCCCCAAGGAAGTTCACAGTTCTTACTAGTAGGAGGCTCTGGAGCACCTTTGATGGGCAGTCGGAAGAAATGACGCAAAGGATACTGAGCAGAGCCATGACCCAAACAAGTCCCTCACCACATACACAGTCAGACACAGGGCGACAGCCAGCTGGGCTCTGATGAAAAAGAGCTTGTTTGTTTGTTTGTTTGTTTGTTTAATAGAGGATCATAAAGAAAGGAGATGCACTGACGAATACATTGTACTTTTGTTTCCAAAGCAGCAAAAAGTCAGAAGTATCCCCACAGAGTATCAAAAGGGCCCGATTTCAGGCCAGGGGTGAAATCCTTTTCGAGTGGGCTCATGCAGTCCTCACAGGGGGAAGGCAGGAATGTTCCCCAGGCCTTCCCAATGGGGAGCACACAGCCGAGGGCATGCGTGGGTGCCAAGAAGTGGCAAACGTGGTTTAGTGACACCACAACTTCTCAGTCTTCTGCTACATTGATTCATGGCCAAGACTGAAGAGACATTATTACCAAAGAAGGTGAGGGCTGGAAAGGACCTGACACAGTCTCCAACCCCTTCACTGTCCAGATGGGGAATGCCAGGAACAGAAGTCTAGGGTCTCCGCAGCAAAGTCTGGGAGCCACAGGGTGGGCCCCAGGTGCTGCCCCCGGATCTGAGGCCTCTTCTTGCTTCTGTGTCCCATTTTCTTGTGTGTGTTCAGTAGTTACATCAACAACTGTTTTCTCTTACCCAGTTTGCCCTAGTCTCCCCTCTGTCCTGAAAGAACAAGAGTAATCAGAGGAAGAGACTCATTCTGTTAAGTGTAGTGAGGAAAGCTGGACAAATGGCAGGCGCTCTACTAGTCCTGACCTAAAGCTGTTTAAAATGTCAGTACTCCCAACACCAGGATCACTTTTTAACAGCAGCTCAGGTTCTCTGCTTCCTTTTCAGACTGTCTTTCCTGTTGTTTCCCCTTCCCGGACAGACCCTGATGGGAGGACACACTTTGCATGAAGCTGGATTTCTGAAATGCAGGGCAAGGAAGCAAATAGATATTTGGAACTCAGCTAAGGTTTTCCAGATAATGTAAAATCTATCAATCTGCCCCAATAACCCAGGCTTTCTTAGTAAATTGCTGCATACTATCTGAATTGCTTCCAGGATGGCCCTGACAACGTTTTCTTAGGTTTTCTCTCCTGAAACCTTGGATTGACAAAATGACTCATCGAACTTCTTTTCTTCCAGCCATAAAAAGGTACTGATACAAGGAGAATCATTCTCCTTCCTCCCAACAGCTTTTGCCGACATGGCAAGAAGCTAGAATTATATCTTTCAATATTTGTCCAGCTGTTGTTTGCAGATGTTGTATTCTTTATACCCAGAAAATAGGAATTTAGAGAATGCTAGCATGCAACTTCATCCTGAGAATTTTAGATCCTGCCCATCTTTCAAAAATGTCCTTATGTGTTCATAGCTTTAAGCACATCTGGGCTATTGAAGATACAAAAGCTTATAATCTCTCAAAACCAGTGCAAAGAATTGTTAAATTTGGTTTCTGTCAAGTAAAAAATTCACATTCTCAAATGAATATATATATGTGTATATATATATATATATATATATATATATATATATAGAGAGAGAGAGAGAGAGAGAGAGAGAGAGAGGCTGTTAGATTTTCCCATCTATGGGTTACTCCTGATCTCTACCCACCCCACCCCAACCTCTGCCAATTTGGATTCTGGCTAAACCATATCATCCGTTATTAAATGTCTGTATTAAAATTATTCTTTGGTGACACCTAAGTTGTGACTGGTTCTTCACTCTGCAGGGTGTGCATTTGAAATGGCTTATTCATGTCACTACTCAATTGGTGCTCTGTGAGAGCAGTCCTTTTCCCTAAGAGGCCATCTGTAGAGTGTCCATGGTAAAGAAATGCCTGTTAAGAGGTCATACTCTTTTCTCTTGGATGCAGAGTCCATGCCCTAATCCCTTAGTCACCACCATCCCTATCAGATGGTGCCTGACCTTTTGGATAATACATAGAATCACATTATACAAAATTTTGAAGGGGATAGAACGGAAGAAAACCCAGCTATTTAAACAATAATAATTTTACAAATAGTACACCCATTATTCTGGGAAATAACTGTATTGCTTTCTTGAATTAGGGAACAAATAAGAAAGCTGTCTCTGGTACCACTCATTAGGGTAAGAGCTGAAATGCCATACCTAGCACTATGGCTTATCAGGAACTTAGAACAGAGCAGCCATAGCCCAGATAGGGTGGTGAAGAAGAGAAGGGAAGCAACAGATGGGTGCCACGCAGTGCTCCTAGCACATCTGAAGGACATCCCCACTCTGAATCTGTGGTACTACATCTGTCAACCTTCTGATCCATCCATCCATAGAATTACCCATAGCATTACTTTCCAATGCTCAGTGAAACGTCCTCGGTTACATTTATGGTCTCCTTCTATCTTCACTCAGTGTGATTTCAGGGACCCAGAAGAGCCCCACAAGCATTTCCCTAGCCCCAGGCTGGTTACTGACACTCCATCTTGGTTCTTTTGCCTTATGATTTATACTCCTGATAACAGCAAAGGCTTCTTGCTTTACTCTATGTTGCTATCAGTCTTTCTGATTTATAGTGAGTCAAAGATTTGGATCGTTTGTTGGGAGGTCTGGGGAAAATGGTCCACTGGGAAGGAGTAAGGAGGTTGGGAGAAAACAAGCAAATGCACAATGTTCACACTCATCTTAAAAGCTGGGACCTCTCCCATGTGATAATTATGCTCCTTTCTTGCCCAGAAGAATACTACAACCCTAAAGAAATGCTAATAATGTCATAAAGGTTGAATATGAGATGAGATTCTTATGATAGCCTTTATAGTTTTTCGTTTGGGTTTTGTTTTTGTAGTAGGATTTTTATTTAAGCAACCATTACTTAGTTCTTTCATTATTCACGTAGACTCCTTTCCTCCTCCAATCCAAAGCCAACTGTCCTTGACATCACTTTGCTTTATCCAATAGGCAGGACAGCCTTGGAGCCCCAGACTGTGAAATCAAAGACAGAAACATTAAAGAGCGTCTCCTGTGGCACAATGTCATCATGGGCTTTGATGTTCAAGGACTAAAATGAATAGGATCCTGAGGAGCCAATTCAAAGGTCAAGGGCAGCCACGAGGCTCACCCGTGAGAAACACACACAAACTGAACACATCTGATGGTGGCAGAGTCTTCTTTTAGGAAGGATTTCATAGGCAGAAGCCATGCTCCTTTACTTCCCCCTCAAGGTGACAAAATCTAGTTATGAGCAACTTCAAAGCCAAGTAACTAAACTTTCGTATTCCTGGATCCTTATCTCAGTAAGAAGGAAAATGCTGCCTAGAGACAAATTCTCACTTTAAGGCAGATAAGTGGGAAACTTCCTCTCTATTTCAGGAGAGCAAACCCCTTTCCTGGCAATGGAAGTTTACAGAGTCCACTGTGATCCTACCTGGCAGTTCCAGCACTAAGTCTAAATAAGGGACTTGGGTGGGACACACACACACACACACACACACACACACACACACACACACATTCTCCTTTCTCACCCTGTCTCCCTGGACAATGAATTCCCCTCTGGGAACTAACTTTTGAACTTTCAAATCAGTGTCGAGTCACAGTGACTAGGCAAAACCGGATTCCTTAAAAAGAACTCAGGTCACTGAATTTCCCTTCTTTAAAAACAATAAAATAAGCCTCAATGGTAGCAAAACTTGGGAATGCAATAGCTAGTTTCTATTCCACACTGGGCCGACAGCTACAAAACGAGAAGCCCCAAGACTAGCAGCCATCTGAACAAATTTAAATGAGTGGTGCTCACACAGGACGATGGGGTTTTGTGCTGCATTTAACTTTCAGTTCTCTTCTGTCTCCGTAAGAAACTCCCCAACCTGCATGCTGCATGGCTTTAATCATGCAGACAGCCAATGCTGCACTTGCTGCTGCCTTAGAAGTAGCAATACATCTGTCTGCTGTCGGGGTGCCTATGTCATCCTGGGGGTAACTCAGCAGGTCTCTCTGAAGCATAGATAGTGACAGAATGGGCACTCATTTCCCATGGGCCGGGATCACCCCCACAGGCCTGTCTTTTGTCTAATAGAGTCCCTGCCTCTATTCCCCTTCAGTCCACTCTTTCCCTGCTCCACCTGCCACAATTCTGCTTTGGCCTTCTGAATACTTCCATGAGACAAGCAGACAGCAGTCCACCCAACAACAACAGCAACAAACTTCGGCCAAAAAGAAAAACCTCTGCTACATATGAACACTCCTCCCCCATTCGTGCATTACCTTATTTTGTAACAAGGCAAGCTGCCTTTATTTCTACAAATAAGTCATAGCTGTCAGCATCACCACGTGGCCTTTAAAGATGTCAGTATCTTATAGAAAGCTATTAAACTTTGACAACCTAACGACCAAGTCTACTAAAGGGCCAGAATTGCCAGAGTAAATGGCTAGAGAAAAAAGAGGACACAATCTCAGCAGTGGCCCTTATACTCCCTCGGGTCAACGACTCCGTGTTTGCATTTCATCCTTCTCTCTGGAGGCACAAGCCATGACTCTTCCTCTTTTTCATCATCAGGTCTACACATGGATTTACATTTCATGAAGCATTTCTCACTGAGTCCATTCAGGCAAGGTGACGTATTTTGAATAGCCTACGTTGATGTTACCCCAAAACACTCACACACACTGAGATCCCCAATCGGTACAATGTCGGTCCCAAATGTCACTGGACTGCGAGTTATGGGTCTGCTTCCTAGGTAAGGGGAGGTGATGACAAAACCTAAGCTTTTCCTAAACTTCTAGGCGATAAAGCTGAAACAAACAACTACCACATTAAAGACTTCTTACCCTCTGTGTCCTGTACTTTTCCCCTTCAGGCAAGGCTATTAAACGACCAGAATGGGCTCAAATCTCCGGTTGGCCCTTGTCTTGGACCAGGATCCTTTTGTAAATCACAAAAGCGAATGACCCAGAGACTAAAACCTGCAGTCCAGAGGGTTCCCCACAGAGCAAAATCTGCGGGAGTCAAAACGGAGTTTGACTTCTTCTTGCCTCTCTGTGCAAGGCCTCTGTACAACTCAGAGATGCGACTCCGCTCAGAGTGCAGGACTCCCCTAGATACCAACTGCAAGAGGCAAGTCTGAAAAGGGGGTAAGGGGTCATGAAAGAGTTGAGAACTGGAGTCGAGAAGGAAAGTGCCATTATGGTAAAGAAAAGAGATGGAACTAACTGGAGGACATGTTAGTATAGTGTGACTGATGGCCTCTAAAGAGCCTCAGTAAGAAACCTCCCTATATACGAATTCTGCAGTTTCTCACAGCCTTCCAGAAACCACCACCAATAGCATCACACCCATGCTGTGTGTGAGTAGCCTTTCCCCTCCTGTTGTGTGATCTAGAGTCAGAGGCTATTGCTGGGGCCTTCCATGAGACCTGGGCCATGTGCAACGAGGGCTGGCACAGACGAGACTGCACGGAGTGCAGGATGTTCAATTACAGTTTTCAAACCTATAATTTTACATATATACATATATGTGTGTGTGTGTGTGTGTGTGTGTGTGTGTGTGTATATATATATATATATATATATATGCATATATATGTATGTATACACTTACAAGAAGCCCAGTAAGGAATAGAGAGGAATAGAGACAGTGGAAATGTAATGGCTCGGTGCGATGTCAGAGGGATAGTGGATGGGGGAGGGGGTCCACACAGTGTGAGGGATATAAATGATAAACATCTAAGTATTACTTTGTCTTGTGCACCTGAAACGAATAAAAAAACCACAAAGTAGAAGGCGTAGAGAATATAGTTAACAATGTTGCAACAACTATATATAGAGCCAGGTAGGTGGGTACTAGGCTAATCAGGGGGATCACTGCATAAATTATATAAATGTCTAACCACTGTGCTGTACACCTGAAACTAATGTAAAATAATACTGAATGTCAACTGTAACTGATAAAAGAAATAATTTAAAAAATAAAGGATGATGTGCTCACCTCAAAAAAAACCACAAAAGTGATGCTTCTGGATTCTTTCTTTCACGGAGAGTAAACCAGGACCAGTGGAGGGCTGATCTGGGACTATCTCCTGGTCTGAACTGTCACAATGTGACCCCAGGATCCTCTAAGGCCATGGAACCCACCACAGGAAGGGCATCAGAGGTACAGGGTCTGAAGGTCCCTCCCTCCTCCATGCCTCCGTAGCAACTAGCTTGCACCGCCGTGTTGGGATGTAATGTATTAACGTCTGTTTAAACGACTGGACTTCGCACCAATGCTCAGCATAGTGCTTGGCACCAACTGTGCCCTGAGAGATATGTGCTGCATTAAGCTCAGCGTCCTTTTCTGACTACTCTTTTCTGAGGGTCACACCAGTCTACTGGTTCCCAAATGCAGGGGATACATGGGTGCAGACCCCGGAATAGCATCAAGCGCCGGCTTAAGAATGACCTAGTGAGCTTATGAAAAGGAGAGATCCTTGTGGCACCCCTGAAGATTCTGATTTAGTACCTCTGCAGTGGGGGCCTGTGGTGCTAATTTGAAAATGCTCCTCAGATGATTTTCACATGCAGCCAAGTTACGGGTCACTGGCCTACCCGGGATAAGTGAAGAATTGCAAACAGTATCACTCTCATTTAAACTCTTCAAGTCCCTGCCTGAAGTTTTTGATTTTTACAGTCATTCTTACGTCGCCTGCTGTTTTGACATTTATCACATTAGCAACGTGATGCCGCCCTTCAGAAACTCCTATTTCATGAATTTATTTTCAAGTTGGTCACATCAATGCTTCAGGAACTATACCCCTCCACTCAAAACCCATATACATGCAATCAGCACAGTTTTCTAAAAGCAGATATGCTCTGCAATCAAAATGGACATAATAACAAAGGACAGAAAGTTACACGGCACCACGGCCCTTAACAGGCAGCTTGATATCCGTGGTCCATCTAGCCCATCTTGTAGGCCACAAATGGAAGTGCTCAGTAAGGGTCAGTTGATCAGTTCAGCAATCCAGCTCTTGCTTTGCTAAGCAGGTCAGCTGGCGTAGGCCATGTTTAAACCTCCCACCGATGAATGTGCTGGCCCCTACATGGATGTGGTGTGAGAAATCTATTCTGGACTCAGTGCGCATCCCTGTTAATCGGAAGAGAAAAGCAAAGTAAGAGGATGAAGGAGGCACCAGACACTATCTTCCTAAAATGTGACTTTTGTGTTCTGAAATAAAAAGTCTTTAGAAATTCTGAATTAGCTATAAATTGTAAAACAAGTTGAAAGACTGCTATAGTCTCTTCAAATTGGCAGTTAAAAAGGATACCCGGAGCTAAATGGCAGTCCTGTAGCCTAGAAAGCTTTCTGGTACATGGTATAAGGAACTACCTGCCTCTTACATTTATTCTGTGATATTGATGAATTTCAAACCTCTACAGGAACATTAACCAGGCCTCTCAATCCCCTGCTGAACCTGATAAAAGAAAATTTCCAATTGTTTCCAACAATTCCTAGTTGAATTCATCTTGCTATCGGAGCTGCAGAGTACCAATGACAAATGTTCCTCTTATATGTAAAAGATCGTTATTTATTCTTAATATTTCCATGCTTGTTCATTGATTTACCCCCCCCCCAATATATACTTCACTTTAAAAGAAAAAGTCATTTAGTGATTCATTACCTCCTCCCTGAATGTGGGAATTCATAACCACTGCACAGATGCAAATGTCTTTTCCACCAAAGAGAGAGATCTTTCTGGCCATTCAATATGATCTTACCTACTCCCTACACGTAGGAAATACAGGACAGTTTATAAATGCATTTTCTTATAAACCCTTTTGTTTCCTCTATTTTAAACTATCAAGTGAAATTTGAATAATTACTCAAAAGTTGCTCACCACAGGTCCCTCTTCTGAGGATGTTGATCACAGGACCCAAAAGGACACCCCTTGCACCATGTGGGGACCTCATGTGGCTTTCAAGTGGCTGGTGCACCTGAGCACAGGACTGCCTCCAATACCAAGTGCTGGCTGGTTAAATAATTTGTACTTGAATGTTTCTTGGTCTTAAAATTAGAAACTGATAACACTATTTAAGAGATGACTGAAGTAACAAATTGGAGGAAAAGAGGAGAATAAGAGGATCACACTTAGTAGCTAGACTATAAGCTACCTAGAATGAGGTCAGATCTTTTTCCTTTTAATTTAATTAATTTTTTTTTATAAGTGATTTTTTTAATTTTTCAACTACAGTTGACATACAATATTATTTTAGTTCCAGGTGTACAACATAGTGATTAGACATTTATATCACTTACAAGGTGATCACATAGATGACACCATATGGTTATTACAGTATCATTGGCTATATTCCTTATATTTTCCATCCCCCTGACTGTTTTGTAACTACCAATTTGTATTTCTTAATCCCTTCCCCCTTTTCATCCTTCCCCCTAACCGCCGCCTTCCCGTCTGGCAACCGTCAAAATGTTCTCTCTATCTATGAGCTTCTTTCTATTTTGTTCGTTCATTTATTTTATTCTTTAGAATGTATATATAAAAGACATTATATGATATTTGTCTTTCCTTGTCTAAGGTACTCCACTCAGTGCAATACCTTCTAGGTTCATTCATGTTTTTGCAGATGGCAAAGTTTTATTTTTTTATGGCTGAATAATATTCCATTGTATATATGTACCACCTCTCCATTCACCCAATGACGGACACCCACGTTGCCTCCGTATCTTGACCATTGTAAATAATGCTGCAATGAACATATGGACGCACATATCCTTTAGAAGTAATGTTTTAGGTTTCTTTGGGTAGATACCAGAAGTGGAATTACTGGGACCTTCTTTGTCCCTTGTTTTAAAGCCTATTTTGTCTGGTATAAGTATCACTAACCCAGCTGTTTTTTTCATTTCCATTTTCATGAAATAACTTTTTCCATCCTTTACTTTCAGTCTGTGTGTTTTTCAATCTGAAGTGAGTCTCTTGCAGGCAGCATATGTAGAAGTCTTGTTTTCTTGTCCATTCAGCCACCCTACATCCTTTAACTGGAGCATTTAATCCATTCACATTTAAAGTAACTGGTCATAGATTGTAGCTATGAACATAGATTGTTGCTGTTTCATTATTCATATTTTTTATTTATTTTTTCTTCTTTTTAAAGAAGTCCCTTTACCACTTCTTGTAATGCTGGTTTGGTGTTGATGAACTCCTTTAGCTTTTTCTTGTCTGGGAAGTTCTTCATCTGTCTTTTGATTCTACATGGTAGCTTTGCTGGGTAGAGGAATCTTGGTTGTATGTCTTTGTTTTTCATCACTTTGAATATTTCATACCAATCCCTTCTGGCCTGCAAAGTTTCAGTTGAGAAATCAGCAAACAATCTTATGGGAGCTCCCTTGTAGGTAACTAACTGCTTTTCTCTTGTTGCTTTTAATATTCTCTTTGTCTTTAACCTTTAGCATTTTATGATGTGTCTTGGTGTGGGCCTCTTTAGGTTCATCTTGTTTGGGACTCTGTGCTTCCTGGGCTTATGTGTCTATTTCCTTTGCCAGGTAAGGAAAGTTTCCAGTCATTTTTTCAAATAGGTCTTCAATTCCTTGTTCTCTCTCTCCTCTTTCTGGTACCCCTATGATGTGAATGTTGGTATGCTGGATGTTGTCCTAGACACCCCTTAAATTATTCTCATTTTTTGAACTTTTTTCTTTTCGCTGCTCTGATTGGGTGTTCTGTGCTACCTTATCATCCAAATTACTGATTCGATCCTCTGCTTCATTTAATCTACTCTTGATTTCTTCTAATGTATTCTTTATTTCAATTATTGTAGTCTTCATTTCTGACTGGTTGCTTTTTTATGGTTTCTATCTCCATTTTAATGCTTCCTATCTGTGGAAGTTCTTCTTTAGATCACTGAGCATCCTTATAACCAGTATTTGGAACTCTGCATCTGGTAGATTGCTTGTCTACATGTTGTTAAGTTCTTTTTCTAGAGCTTTGTTCTTTCTCTTGGTCTCCCCATTTGGGTGCCTCCTGTGTTTGTTTCTATGTATTAGGTAGGGCTGTTATGTCTCCCAATCTTAGTAGAGTGGCTTTATGTAGTAGGTGTCCTGTGGGGCCAATGAGCAGTCTCCATGGTCACCATAGCTGCTCCTGGCGTGTCCCTTGTGTGGGTTGTGTGTGATCACCTGTTATAGTTGAGCCTTGGTGGCTGTTTGCCGGTCAGTGGCAGGGATTGACCCTCAGGCTGATTGGTTTGGAGTACTGGACATCACTACAGTGGAGGAGCTGTTGTACAAGGGTGCAGAACTTGTGCTAGTGAGGCTTTGGCGCCTACCCAGTCAGCCCTTTGGGTGTGTTGTCAGAACGTATTTGTAAAAGTCTTACAGCTTTTCAAACTGGCTTCAATTTGATCCCAGGGAAGCTCTGCAGCATAACTTGTTCCTCATTGTTATCCTCCAAGTTATCGAGAGCAGGTCTTTTCTGTTATTTCAAAGCACCTTGTGCTTGGTTTTATATGCAGCAAGTTTCAATAAATGCTCTCTGTTTATGTTTTATCTCCTGGGGTGAATACTGTTCCTTAAACTACTTGTTTAAAAAAAATGCATTTTAAAATTACTTTCAGTGGAAATGCCTAGATTAATCCCTAATAATGAGACATGAGGTCTGGTGGAAAGATGATCACTGTGCCCACGTGGCAGGAGATTAGGATTCTGATTCTAATAGCCTCACCTGTGCTGTGGCACTGGTGCCCCAACTGTAAAATTTGGATAAAAGTAGAGGCAGAAAATGACAAAGTGGGAAAAGCAGATGAAAAGAAACCCAAAAAAAAGTCCCCTAGGTTTTTGTTCTGGCCTGGCCTCTAAAACACCCACAAGATTTGAACACATCATTTTATCTTGCCAGGTCTCAGTTTATTCATTTAGAAAGGAAGGGGCAGGACTAACTGCTTTTTAAGGTCCATTCCACCTCTACAGTCATATGACTGAGGCCAAGTTGGCCATTCATCAAGAGGGTTTCCACTCTTCCCATCTTTATTGCAAGGTTGGTTTGTCCCAGTTCTGTCAGGTGGGGTGTGGAGGCTTAAACCTGCAGGCACAAGCCCACCTAGCTCCTGAGCCAATCCTCACCAATCTGGAAGCTTATCAGAAGCCCCCACTCCACTTGGGCAGGAGGTCTAAAGCCAGTGTTGCTATCTTCAGTCTGGCATCCTGGAGTGCCTAGCAGGTGCTGACCTCTTGCCAGCCCCTCCCCAGGTAGGGCCTTGGTCCTTGGACTCTGCTCCTGACTGAAGTGCCCTTCCAAACCAGACAGACCACACAGCACACAATGCTGCCACTCACTGGGTTGGGAATATGCTCCTGCTCCAAGGTCCTGCTGCCACTGCTCCCACTCAGTCACTCCTGGTTCCTTTTCTTTGGTGAAACAGAGACGGTGCTACTGTCTGCACTTCAGAGTGGTGGTGAAGAGCAAGCGAATGACACGTGAAGTGCTTAGTATGTAGCGGGCACTCTACAAATGGCAATGATCATCATATTAACAACCATAATAGCAAGTGCCACATAGCTGTTAATTACACCATGCGAGCCCAGAAAAGAAACATCAGGGACAGCTGGGTGTCACAGTAGGTTAGAGCCCAAGCTCTTAACAACAGCGTTGCCAGTTCGATTCCCACATGGGCGAGTGAGCTGCCCCCTCCAAAACTAGATTGAAGGACGACTTGGAGTTGATGGGCCCTGGAAAAACACAGTGTTCCCGAGATTCCGCAATAAAAAAATTTTAAAAAGCATCAGGGCCAGCTGATGGGTGACTGACACGTGAGGAGAATGAGCAGATTCACTTCCCGCACCTTTTGCTTGACTGACACTGAGAGCTCTACAAGCTTAGCTTAGTGCGCTTCTCGAATACATTTCCAGTCGTCCCTGGACCTAGGACCATCTGGCAGGAGAGAGAGTTGGAGAAGCAGAGAACAAGACACACTATTCTTCTATTAAGGCTTTTTCTCCCCTTGGGGTACAGTCAAAAAAGCTTGATGTTTCTTTAAGTGTGAGGCAATCCCTATGGACTTAGGAGAAGCGATATGAATAACTCTGAGGACAGTAAGTTGCGTTTTGCTAAATGACATCATTACAACAAAGTCTATAAGGAAACCAAGAGCGAGAAAGAAACTGCTGTCTTCATTTGTCTTTTTTTCTTCTTCTTCTTGGGTTTATGCAGTAGTAAGCCTCTTAGACATGTGTATTCCAGATGTACCCCTGGGACCTATTTTAAGAAATACTTTTTGAAGCTAAAGTGGCTAAGTGGTCTTGTTCAAAAAATTTTTAAGCTCTGGAGGCTAGTATGTCAAAAATGGAGTGCAGTCCCTCAGTCTAAACCCAGGTGGCTATTTGTCAATGCAATGAATTTATGAGAGAAACAGAGAGGCTGGACCAGCCAAATACCACCTTTGCTTCAAGGTGCAGTCCTGTGTCTGGTGAGAAGGAAGGCCACATGGATTAAAACAACCTGGTAGACCCTTTCCTAAGGAACAATTGGCCATATCACTATAAGCATATTCACATTCAAAGCAGGTACTTGAGCCTCAGAACCTGAGCCTGCCAAGGCCACACGTCTACATGCCAGGAGACTGGGCATCTTGGAAGCATGAGGCTGACAGTGCCCGAGCGCCCAGGCCTCTCCCACATCACACCTGCTCACACCAGATCTCACAAATCCCTCTGCGCATATTCTCCTGGCCTAGGCTGGAGGAACTTGCGTTTCCGGTATTAGTGAAACTGAGAGAATGACACGGAAGTCCCAGCAGAACAACTAGTATTGCTGTTCCAGATTAGGGATATTTTTATTCTTGTTTGAAACTGTACCAAGAAGTAAAGTGAAACTGCGCTGTGAATGAAGCCCCTACCCTACATACAACACTCACATCGGCAACCAACTGTTTAACTCTGGGCTGGAAGCTTTACAAATGTCATCCCTGGGATCTACCACCATCCCTACACACTCACTGACGGAGTGACTAAACCTCATATCCACCCTCCATGGGAGGCTACTCTAATCCCATTTTACAGATGAGGAAACTGAGGTTCCGAAAGGTTAAGTGAGTTGCCCAACATTACACAGCTAATAGATGGGTCGCTAGGATTTGAGAACTCTGGGTTGTTCTGCTCCAAAGTCCATTTCCTTTTTCTTTTAATTCTTTAATATTTATTCTTGCTCCTCTTGATTAAGTCAGATAATCAAGACTTGCTTATAGTAATAGATTTGTCTTATACCATGATACCTCTAGAAATGCAGTATGGCCTCAAATGGGAGACTGATTTCTTCTACCTTTTCTATTTTTAGCACAGGTCCTTGCTGTTTATTCTTAGGGTAGAGAGAACAAACGTAAATGCTACAGGAAGTGTGTCCACCACAATGTGCATTCACACATCATGCCCACACTTCCCAGAGATGCATTGTTTTCCTTAAGCATTCACTGCCCAGGGCTAGTGCCCAGACATTGGGCTTTTAGAAAGACCATTCCAGAAAATGCCTTGTAATTCTTTTAGTGCCAAATCTTATCAAAGCCTATAGGTAAAGTCTACCCTACAGCCTTTACCTCTAGAGGTTGATTTTCTTCCTTTAGCTAATGCTTCCCAAAGAAGGAACCTTGGGGATGGCACCATCCCCACCTCAACCGAATATACTGTCTTTTGTCTTTCAACTCCACAGCACTTAACATACTCCTTTTATTGGGGTAATTTGTATCTGTAAAGTGACAGTGTAAGCCTCTTCAGGATGGGGGCAACATCTTCTTGTTCTTTCCATCCTTCAAGTGCTCAGCTGTACCTGAGACCAGCAGATGTTCAATGCACGTCAGATGAAGTGAGAACCACACAGAATGCTCAGCACAGTGCCTGCCCTAGTCAGCGGCCCACAAGCAGTGGGAGTAAGAGGAGAGGGACGACAGTGACAGCAGATGTTCCTGCTGCTCCTTCAGGAATTTGAGGCCCTTTTTACGTGCTGAACTCGGGAAAGTCACATAACCTCTAGGTCTCCCTAGTACCTTTATTTATCAGATCATAGAGATTGTGAACATTCTTTGACGCTAGAATGTGAATGAGGTGGCTTCCTCCCAATCTATTAGGTTGGTGCAAAAGTAATTGCGGTTTTTGGCAATTATTTTTAACCTTTTAAACCGCAATTACTTTTGCTCCAACCGAATACTTTCTCCTGTTTTCCAAGGTGTTGCTTAAAGACACACTGTCACAAAAGCGATGTGTCTCCATATTTAAAAGACACAATTTAAAAGCAAAGACAACTTCTGCATTTGATGCTCAGGAGGTTTCAGACATCCTCATATTTCTAGCAATTTCCATGTGGTTTATTAGCAGCTCTTTCTGAAACCGTACTGGTGATTATCTATACTCTATCATATCCCCTAAGGGAGGAGAGAGAAGAAATGACCCAAGTGTTGATAGAAAAGCCACACAAAGACTGTCTGGCAGCGTTCTTATTAAGCAAAGCAGACAAAGCAAAAGATGGCTAAATCATACGCTGCCTATCCCTCGCCCCTGTGCTGCAGAGCCCCACACAATAGGCTTTTGGAAGCAGCCAGCTTGTCAACATCATTCCCTTGCACAGTGGGTGAGGTGAGGCAAAGATAATTTTCCAGGCTGTTTGGCTGACACCAAATTGCTTAGCTGAGTAGACGTGATTTCCTTCAACTTGTTGCAAAATTCTTAAACAAACCTTGAAAAGTCTGTTCTCACTTTACTTCATAGCTAAAAGATAGTGACTTCGTTACTTAGGAATCAATTTGGGGGGTACACACATACACTCACATAGAAAAGAAGACTAGACTTTAAAACCATTACAATGGGTAATTATATATAACTTAAATATATATGACGCACTTTCATCACACTGACCTCCAGCCCAGTGGTGCGCTGGTAAATATTTATCAGATCACTCTTGGTGGAGGGGGAGCTGAATTTGTAGCATTGCTGATTTCTGTGGTGTAAATACTCCCACCACGAAATTCCAAGCTACCAATGTGATGTTTGTGAATGCGAGTTTGGAAGAGATACATACAATCAGAGAGCCAGTGGGACAGCTTCAGCGTACTACTGCCTTGTCTGACATTCAAGCCCTGATCCTGGGCTACTAGAGTGAGTCACCAAGAGTCCACTTTTTCCAGCCCAGCATTAGCAGCAGATTAGTGAGATGAGGCAAATTCAACTAAATGCACTTCAGCTCTTCAGAGGTCAGCAAGCCTGGAACACTGAGATCTCCCTGTAATCTCCCATGTAGCCATCACTCTCTGAACTCTACCTCCAGGTTCTTCAGTCTTCAGAAACCCAGCAAACATTTTCTGTCCTGAGGTTAACTAGAGAGCTACATGCCTTTTACTCAGGAAGAAATTAGCCTTCTTTCTTTTTAACTGAGCTCTTCCTTCTGATACCAGCAGACAGGCTTGCTTTGGTTATCCTGCATCTGCCAAAAATCAGGCTGTTTATCAGGAACATGCAGCAAAGGAGAATATTCAAAAGTTTGCTAATTGGACCCTGGGATGGGATCAAAAATTTGCTCATTGGACTCTGGGATGGGGCTGCTTCATCAGAGCCCCATGGATATGAGGCCGAACCAGGCTGGATCCAGTGCTACATTTTCAGGCTTATTCCCCCAAGTTTTATCATCCTGATAATGAACTATATAGTTGACCTTTGAACAATATGGGAGTTAGTATCTGGAGGATTGGTTCCAGGACCCTCTGCGGATACCAAAACTGGTGGATGCTCAAGTCCTTTATATAAAATGGTGCAGTGCAATGCATGCAGTTAGTTGGCCCTCCACATTGCCCGTATCCAGTCGTGGATTCAAAATACTGTCTTGGTTAAATCTGCAAATGCAAAACCCAGGGTACAAAGGACCAACTCTATATTCATTGAAAAAAATCCACATATAAGCGGACCTGCATAGTTCAAACCTGTGTTGTTCAAGGGGCAACTGTACATTGGAACTCCAAATCATTTCTAAGAGCAATAAGCTAGGCCTGGTGTTGGGAGATGAGCCCTGTAGCCCTATTTAAGTTAATATATTGAGTCACTAGGTATGTGGTAGGATATGAGGCTCTCCTGTGCTAACTTATTTTACTCTTCTCCTATGCCTTTCTCTCTCCTCTTGTCTGTCTCCCAGACTCTACTCTGCTCTCAGGTTTTCTTTGTCTCTTCTCCTTCATTTTTCTCTTCTAAGATGGAGGCAGAAAGAGAATGGATGAAGAAGAAAGAAGGACATCTGTAAGGCAAGGCCTGTATTTGCGTTTATTTCATCTGTACAGTCTATCTTATGCTTGTTTCTTGGATTTTAAATCCCACACAGTGTTTAAGGAACTTCATTTTAGAGCTCAATTACCCATTTCTGTAGTTACTTTTCCAAAACAGAATTGATCCCATCCGCTCCCATGTAGTGGATTCTTCTTTCTCTGTTGCTGTAGGCCTGCTATGTGAGTGAGTGCGGAGAGGGCTCATGGGAAGGAGAATATGAAGGTAACAAACAGACAGACAGATAAAAGAGAAAAAAAAAGTAGAAATGGAGAGATGGTGGGGCAGTCACATCTTGGTTGTCCCGGAATTCCTTTTAATCCTGAGGCTGTATCCGTGGAAGCTCGGCATTTCCCTATCAGCCTAATCTACCCGTGACACTGGCTCCCTTCATCCTTACCACAGGGTCTGACCTGCACTTTACCTGTTTCCCTCAGGCTTGTGTTTAGTTACAAACTACAAGAAAAACGGGAGGCTCCTCTCCCAGTTGGCTTTTCACTGCAGCGTTTTGAGGACAATGTATCCTGTCTTACTTCCCAGTGGAATTTCAGACCATGTAAGGTGGTTCTGGGAAAGACAGAAGCCTGAAGAGTTGCCCCTCAAGCCGCCTCACGTGGACAGTAGCTTACTCCACCCATGAGTGAGCTAAACACCAGTGTCATAAACATTCCAACTGGTGATATTTAAATATTTAACCTGTGATTCTAATGCAGCTAGGAAAACACATCCCTGGATATGCTTGAGATAACATTTTGTGATTTTGCCAGTGACCCCCAACCACATCGTCTACTGAGAAGTTTGTAGAAGATGAGGTAGGACTATAAATTCCAACCTTCCACAGCCATGTTTCTCATTTCCGGTGAACCCAATGCAGCATATCATGTTGGCACCCTTCGTATGTTAATTTTTCATCGAGGACGCAAGCCTCTAAAGAAATTGGCGGACAAGCTTTTCTCCGCAGGCTAGAAAATAAATGGTGTATTTTTTTAATGGTACAGTGGAAACATTTGGAAAGCATTTGTTGTATCTGCCTTTAGGAATTTGTTAAACTAAATCTGGCCCCATCCCAATGACCACAGAGAAAACCCACATAAATTAAATATACAAAAAACAAACAATGGGCAATTTACAGATGTCTCAAATCTTAAGATATAAATCAGAAAGAAAACTAATCTCTGCAAAAACCCGTAACACCTCCCTTGAAAACCAGGGAGTGTTTTGTGTTTATCTTTCCCAGATCAGTGGGTGTTCTCAGAGGTGCAGTGGGGATGTGACCTTAGAATGGACCAGATGGTTTCTCAAGATGTTAGAGTATTGGATGTAGGTCAAATAGGGCTTCACCTAATCTCCTATAAAATATAACAATTCAATCGATCGTGGATGAAACAGCTTTGATGAGCTGTAGGACACCTCGCATCATTTCTGACCTTGGGCTACTTCCTTATACTAACTCTTCAGCACAATCAAAGCAGAATCCAATTTAGAGCAACATAAGGAATTTTTACCACACACCATTGCTTTTAAAAGACTATCAAACACCACTCTAAAACCTATAAGCCTCTCAAGGGTTAGCCCAGTCTTTGATCTCTGCGTACCCTGGACCAGCCCCATTCTTGGCACACAGATGGGATACACACAATTGATAAAGGGACTTGAATGAAGCCACTGTGATCTCTGGATTCCCAGCTCTGTGTTCTTGCCATTAGACTCTCTTATGATTAGATCCTGTTCTACTAAAGTCATATTATTTATAAAAAACACAGCATCTGGTTTTGACCAACCACCCATATTCTTATCTTTTTTCTTTACTCATTCATCGTTTCCTCTTCTACCCACTCACCAACTTCTGCATTGCCTCCAATTTACTTACATAGCATTCTCATTTTCATTATTCTTGCCTGTTACTTCTTTCCCTCTCTTGTGTTTTTATATATGCATATTTATATACATGCATAAATGTGTTAAGTTTTAAATACAGGGACATAAATATATGTATAGATGTGTAAGGAATATGACTGATGTTTTTAAAACAGTGAATGGTATGAAAGAAATAAAAACGAAGATATTTTATTCCTTCTCCATAGGTGAACCTTAGGTGTGACTGAGGTCTAAAACCAAATTACGTGTGTGGCATATTGAAATATATCACCTCTTATTGAGGAATGGGACTGAGGTGCAAAATCCCTAAATCAAAAGAACTTTCTACAAAGTGAATAGATGGTGAATAAATCAATGCCATACATGTGACCAGGAAGGCAAAGTGTCCCAGCTAGGCTTGATGTACACAATTTGAGTGTTTTCTAAATTGTTACAAAATTCGCAATTCACATTCTACTCCTGGCCACCTTCACTCAAACAGTACACACAGCCTCCATCTCTTGGGCCAAAGGTTATTGTGGTGCTGTCATTCACGAATCAGTGCAACTGGTAAACTCTATTAAGCTTCCATCAACTCCTCATGTTGCATTAGAGACCTCAGTCAACCTTTTGACAACACTGTAAAATGTCTCCAGATGGTTAACATAGCACATCAAAGTTAGTATTCAAAGGCTTCAGTCAATCTGAGAATTACAGATCTCCCCCAAAGGCATGACATCACCTAGCAACCTCAGTTGTCAAGGCAGCTCTGGATACTTTTATTTTTTAGGGGCTGGAAGGAGAATCCTTAAGGACCCCAAGTGCTGTGCAAACATCGCAGGTGTGTTGCCCCCGCTCCTCAATCTTGTTGGGATTCCCCCTACCCTAATCCATCTTCCATGATGCTTCCTTCTCTTCACCTCACTTCTTTACCTTATTGCTATTTCGTTACCTTAGTGAAAATATGAACAGGACCAAGTTTCTCTATGATTTTCCACATGCAAGTGGAAAAAATACTAAGCTGAATATGAAATTTTTCAGATTCCCAAATCTTTAAAATCTGTGCCAGGTAAGGGTAGTTAGAAGAGCCAGGCGGAGATTGTTCCACGCCTCTGGGCTCAGGAGGACCAGACAGGCTGCATCATTAGCTGGGGAACCAAGGCTCCTGTGCACGTTGAGATCTCCATGTCACAGCCCTACCTGTTGACAACATTTGCTAGAGCAAATCACTACCGCAAATGTTTTCTTTCTTTTTTCATATTTCCATGCAAACCCCACAAATTTATTTTTAAATGCAAATAACTTTTCTGCACAACTTGGGCTCCTTTGCATAAACATTACTAAACAAAACTGAGGTGGTTTAGAAATACCTGGTGTTTGATGGAGAAATGGAGTCTTACTTTGAAGGAGAAATCTCAGTTAGTATGAAACACAGCAGTCAGTTAGGTAGTGCTGAGGGGGCTGTGTGTCTGCAGAACCACTACGAGGAAACTAAATCTTCCTGTTGGGGTCTTCTCAGTTGCTCTGGCTATGTTGACAAAGGATGGGGTTGCCAGGAAATCTTCAGAAGGGGATATACGTTTATATTTATATATATTTAGAATTTTCAATTTCTGGTCTCCTAGATCAAAGCAGACCATTATAAAGACTCCATTGTCTAATTAAGGGTATTGTCTGCCGCACAGGGTACACAGCATTTACACTGCACACCCACTGACAAAGGTGACCCTGCAGAGAGGATTTTTTTTTAACATCAAGCACATTCACTGGGCATAAGGGATGATGTGGAAAAAGTGGCCTCTGGCACTGAGCTGGCCAGAGGCAACTAACGTCCATCCAAGTGCAGAGACTGACCCTTCAGCGCTTCACAAGTGCACCAGGTCTCCCCAGAACCCACAGAGCTCCCTGCCCAAGAGCAGTGCTGCAGCGCTGACCCCAGGGCTGACAGATTCCTTCCACAGGCCTGCACATCCTATTTCCCCTACCCTAGAGATAAAGGAGGGGAGGCTCTGAAAGTTAAACGCAAGAACACAGCCTCGAACGAAAGAATGAACTTGGAGATAGAGATTTTGTTTCCTCCCCCCATAGTTTTTCCAGCATATCATGCGGCTTTTAAAATGTCTATGTTCCAATAAGTGCGCTAATATCAGTCATGCATTTTCAACCCTATCACCAAGTGCTCACAAGCCTGGAAAATGTATCTGGACGAACTGCCACTATGAACACAGTGGGGGCCATGTATGTGGCAGCTTCCCATCCAGATTCCCATTCCAGCCCCCCGTGTGGGCAATTTCCACTATTATGTAGTCCCTTCTTATTGTACTACTAGAGCGGAGGTCCAAGGAAGCAATTCAAATTAGACCACAGGTTTATGGGGATTCTTACCAAAGTTATAAATATTCAAATCAGGGATCTTGGCAGAATTTTTCTAATTAAAATTTCATTCAAATTAAATCAGCCACATTTTGACAGACACAGGAGACAAAAAGCTTTGTGGTTTTGCGAGGGAATTTTTCTTCCCAACTAATCAAAAACATGGCTAATGTAATAAGAGCGGAAAAGGTACTCTGTCCATGCCGACGGTGGTCATGCATGAGCAAAGAAGGGAGGCTGCAACTTCAGAAGCCATTGCTTACCCAGGTTAACATCATTTTAAAATTGCCGATTACTTAAAAATCTAAAACTCAATAGATCCCTATGCAAAGGCTGGAGCTGCCACAAGCAGTATTTTTAAAAACTAAAACTTGACAACATCAAAGGAAATTATTGGACATCCTTTGCACCTCAGTTCGATCCCAGATTACGCCTTCAAACACAGCTGCCTGGCTCAAATTTGCAAATACAGACACACATTTCCTTTTTATAACAGTCAGACTTGTAAAAGGCAAACAAAATAGACAATGCAGTGCTTAGAACATTTCCAGCTAAGAAGGAAAAAAAAAATCCATTCCAAGATCCAGGGCAAAATACCTACTTTTCATGGTAAAACAGCTTTATTCATTTCCACTTCCTTCACCAAACACAATTTAAACTCCATATAATTTTTGCTATCAACCCTTCTCCCACAGACTGTAACAGCTAAACTGCCAGTCTGTCTGCAACGTAATTAAACAAAATGTGTAATCTTCTAAAATCTGTGAATAAACAATATAAGGCAAAATAAAAGACCCAGACAAAAGAACATACTGAGATCAATCCTCAAGCTATAACACCTGACGTCTCACCAAGGAGTACTTACTTACAAAACCCATTGTGGCACGGAAAATAATAATTCCAGAACACAATGAGGACAGGCTTTTGAGGAGGGGCCCTGCTGGGAGCACAGGTGAGGACACTTATTTGGAATGCAGAGGGGATGAGCTTTATGCAGTGCATGAGATAAAATGGCTTTGATGACAGCTTCTAGAATTTGCCATAAGTCTGTGAAGACTGCTTGGAAGAAGTACCAGCAGCCCAGCCTGGACTGATGGGGACGGGACCAAGCACCTAACAGAAATAAGAAAAGTGCGGTATTAGTTTGCTAGTGCTGCCAAAACAAAGTATCACAAACTGAGTGGCTTACACAACAGAAATGTACTGTCTCACAGCACTGGAGGCTAGAAGTCCAAGATGAAGGTGTCAGGGAGACCATGCTCTCTCTGAAGGTGCTAGGGAAGGATCTGTTCCAGCCTTATCTGCTTGTTTTGGGCAGTTCCCTGGCTTCTGGCAGCATAATCCCAGTCTTCTTATGGCATGTACTTGTGTTCATGTCTGTCTCCAAATTTCCCCTTTTTATAAGGACACCAGTCATATTGGATTACGGGTCCACCATATTCCAGTACGATCTCATTTTAACTGAACTAATTACATCTACAATGAGTCTATCTCTAACCCCATTTATGAAGAGGGTCTGAGGTACTGGGGGTTGGACTCCAATTTTGGGGGGTACACAACTCAACCCATAACATGTACAAAAAGATAAATTACTAATTGGACAGTAAGTGATTATTAAATTCTATTCACTATTAGCTCAGGGAGGACAGTAAGTTATCCCTTTTCATAATGTATCTCAAGCAATATGCCTTCCCAAACTGTTGGGAAACAGCAGGTGGGTGGGGGAGACTGAGCGTGGTCTTTGCAGCGAGAAAGACTGGGGTTCAAATTGTAACTCTGTCACTTAAGAGCTGTGTGCTTTGGGAAAACTATTTAACCTCTCTGAACATCTGTTTCCTGACAGCTTTGTAATGGAGGTTACATGACATAACATAACTAAAGCAAGGATAACCTATTATGACACATGGGGGCAACCAGTACTCATTAATGCACCTCCCCTTGTCCCTCCCCTGCTTCTCTCTTGAACCCTGCACCTCCGACAGAAAGCAAGGCATCTGAAAATCAAGTCACTGTATTTTACTTTTAATTATACTACTGCAGATTTTCTAAAGACAAGTATCATGCAACACTAACATCAGCTCAGATTACCTGGCCCTTATTTTCAGAATAAATAATTATTTTAATGCAATTAGTTTTAGCAATGTTGGAAGACAAGATTAATGATTTTGTTTTTCCACCCAAGAGAGCTCTAATTCATGTCTTCCAATGTCTATTCAATGCAGTATGAAAGAAAAATGTCTTCGTTCACTCTTAGTTTTCTTAGTCCCTCTCTTTTATAAGCAAATAGGCTAGGAAGACATAAAACCGAAACTTACAGAGCAGCCCAAAAGGTAAAACAAAGCAAAATAAAACAAAAATAAGTACAAAAATAACGCTATCCTTCCCCCAACTGTCCTCCCTTCCTCCAAACTGATTACTCAAAATGATTCTTCACATTATTTTTTGATCCTTGGATATTTATTGTAAATAGTGAGAATATAAGGTTGCATACTTTTATGTTCTTTAACAGCTTGTCAGTGATTTTCTTATATTTCACCCTTTAAGGTAAAATAAGTATTAGATATTGATTTCAATATCACTTGCAGAAATATCTCTGTGGATGCAACATGCATTACAATTTGGGGGTTCAGAGGTGTCCTAAATGTGATGGAAAGGAGAACATAATTTGTCCTCTCTCCCTTCTGATTTTCCTGTGCTTTTTTCCCCCTCACTCATTGTCATACATGTATTGCACACTCCTGTCACAAAACATCAGAGAGCATGGGCCTGGCCAAAGAACAGCAGTCCTATTTTAAGAGTGGACAGAGTTTTAATAGCAGTGAGAAGTCATTTGACAAAAACAAACTTAAGAATAAACTTCTGTGAGCTTCACTGGGGAAATGTTGGGGCTTAGAGGCAGTGGACATAATGTGAGGTCTGGCCCTCTCTTCCCCAGTTGGCCATGGAGTGTTGGGTAAATCTTTCCAACCTTAAGGTGTCCTCTTCCCTGAAAGGACAATACTAGCATCTGCCCTCCCTGGTTGCAAGCTGCTATGAGTTCCCAAAAGGAGAGCCAATATTCAGATGCTTTGAAAAGCACCACAAAAAGATAATTTCCTAGAAAAAATAGCTTTTGATCTACAGAAAAGATGAAGGAATGAAGACACATAAAGAATGCAGACACTTGCAAAAATCAGAGAAAGGCTCTTAGACGTTATTTCATGTCTCTTGGGGAAAAAAAAAATCAATCAAACAAACAAATTAATGAACCAAGGTTGGGAAACACTTTTCACAAAGTACTCTGAACAGCCATGGAGAATGACCAGGGCCAAAATCTTCATTAGCTATGAAGAGACTTCAGTCAAACTGCAGTCATCTTACATTCAAGAGCACAAACAAAAATCAGGGAACTTAGGACAAGTGGAAATACATGTGAGGTAAAACTCAAAGCAATATTCTTTTGGGGAGCTGCCATGGGGACAGGAGAAGGTAAGATCTAACTTTTTCCAAGCAAACAGCTTTTCTCTCTGCATATTAATGTGGAGCCAATCTGCACCACTGATTTTACACTGGGGAGAGTTCAACCCTAATTGTTCCACCAATAAAAGCAAGTTGAAATGATCGGCTAGCATCGTAACGTGGGTAAACAGGTCTGTCTAGTTGCCCATTAAACCACATAAACAATTGCCTCCAGTTTCTGTTTTTGGTGTATGGTTGGTAACAACTAGGTCAATCTTCTCCTGGGGTTCCCAAGCTGGTTGTTATTTCTGCAAAGCAATCTGGAAATGGGCAAAAGCCAAAAAAGTAAAAATAGAAAATAAATTAAAAAAGAAAAACAAAAAAGAGAGGTAATCTTTGCTCTCCTCTGTAATAGGCACACAAGCAAATTTACATTCTGCCTCCAAGTTCATGTAATAAAATCATTTAAGTATCCCATAATAACTCCATTAAAAAGCTTATGCTTAATCACACAGTTAACATTTTCGTGTGGAATAGGTTCCCTGGCCTCCGCGCATTTGGATTCCCAACTCCCTACCTCACACAAGCTAAACACTTCCCATTGATTAAAAAAACACTGTTAGTGCAACTTTACTATCATTCAAGGCTAAATATAATTAACTCAGCATGTCAACAAAAGAAACTGGATCAAATTGCTCTGCAAGTTTTGGTTAGAAACAGGATTTCTTCCACTGTATGCAGACTACACCAGGAGCAGCAGGACAGATCTGAGAAGTTAATAAGACATCTCAAACAGAAGCGGGGGGAAAGTACAGGAATTACTAGGTAACGGATATCAACAGTGCAACTAACCACAATTGCACATGCTTAAGTGATGCAGGGTGTAAACCAATCCTGGAGAATGCACGCTGTCCCTACATTTTTCATGAGGCATGTTCACTGGGGGCACCCACCTCCTTATCCTCAGGGGATACATTCCAATCCCCTAGTGCATGCCTGAAACCTCAGATAAAACCGAACCCTATCTATACTGTCTTTTCCTACACATGTAAACCTATGATGAAGAGTCATTTATAAATTAGGCACAATAAGAGATGAACAACAATAATTAATAACAAAATAGAACAATTACAACAACATACTGTAATAAAGTTATGTGAATGTGGTATTATTAAGTAAGATAAGGATTATTTGAACACAATCACCGTGACACCAAGACAATGGATCTGATAACCGAGAAGGCTAGTAAGGGACTAATGGGTGGGTATCGAATCAACACTGTACAGGCTGAACGAAGGGATGATTCATGTCCCAGATGGGACGGAGTGGGACGGCTCAAGATGTCATCACACTACTCAGAATGGTGCACAATTTAAAACTTATGAATTGTTTATTTCTGGAATTTTCCATTTAATATTTTTGGACCATGATTGAAACTGCGGAAAGTGAAACCGTGGATAAGGGGGCAACTACCAGTGTGTGGGAATACACTAAACCTCAGAGATGAGCTAGTTATGATGGCTGCTGGCAGGAAGGCTGCCACAACAGGGAATCCAGTGTCTCAGAATAACAGTTGTGAGTTGGAATTTTAAACCTGTGTTTACAAAAGCAATAGAGGTAACCTGGGCAAAAGAACAAGAGATCAAATACAAATAGAACCCAGACCATGAGATTTTTGTACTTAAAATGCAGACCAACGTCTTGTGCATATAGCACCTTCACAAAAGTCAACATTTCCCAAAGAAAGTCCTTCAAATAGATTTGAATTAACTTGATTATCCAGCCTAACCTGGAAGAAACCTTACTTGTTCAATTCAATTTTAAATAATTCTGAATTCAACTTCATTTCTTTTTAGATATGGAAAAATGTGTACAGTGAGATTCTGACTTCATAGTTTAGTCACAATCTAATTGACCAATACCGTTTTCAAAAGAGTTATATAACAGGTGCCATAAGATCTGGTTCAACTTTTCAAAAAAAACCCCACATACTGTTGAACAAACACACACACACACACACACACACACACACACACACACACACACACACTAGCCATCATGCTATATTATGAAACCACAACAAACTAGTCACACTAGATCAGTTCTAGAAAGTCTGCTTATAAACCTGGCAGAGTGTCAAGAATTAAGTTCCACTCACAATTGGACCTCAAGTCGTGTGAACCCTGGGAAGAATCTGCTTCCAACGTGCTGAGCTTGCATGGACCACCTGCCTGTTCCAGGATGGAGATGGAGCCAGCCCCCTCCTCAGGGAGCTGCCTGCAGTCCGCTAACTCAGCCCTCACACCCCTAGGGGCCTGGCTCCCGCTGCGAAGATTGCATTGAGGCTTTGGAGTAACTGCAGAATGAATGCTAAGTAAGGGTTTGATGAAACCATTTTTTAAAAATTAAAAAATCATTTTATCACTCTGAAATAGTGGGTGGTAGCCGCCCTGGTAAATTGGCACCCAGCCTTGCAGAGAGGCCTGTGGGGAAGTGTACACTTTGTACAACAGAGGTCAACTCCTTATCAGGGGATTTGGGGGAGCAGACCCTAGAAGATGGTTCCCCTCATGGCACACCAGACTGGAAGGCTCTATAATGCTGCTCGTAAACCATTTAGAAAACACGTATTTTTTCCAAGATTGGAAGTAAGGGAACTTAGTTAGAAAGATATATATACATACAAAGGGCATTTGAGCATTTTCCAGAAGTGAGGCAAATCTGAGGCCAGTCATTAACAGGCAGAGCCCAGGGTTCTGGCTTCTTTACACTGATAGTCTGTGTTCCTTTACAGCTCCTCAGATTACAGAAGATCAAGATTGAATTTAGCATGTCCTATGAGTTCTTTAAATCAATACTGCATCCTTCTTTAAATGCAAGTCAAAATACATTACATCAAATTCCAAAGAGCCAGAAATCAAATTTGTGTTGACTAAACGAAGGAGTTAATGAGTGAGTAAATCCTATAAAAAGCCACTTTTAAATTTGAAACCTGATCTAAACCAGCTGAATTTGTGTATTATTAAAAAGTACTTAAAATGATTATATTTATATTTCTTTTTTGCCTATCTGGAGTTATGAATTGTAAAGTTTGTATACAGTAAGTAGAATAGAGTCAATTATTTTTGCCTGATGATGACTGTATTTGTTGGAGGGCAAGCTCCAGATTTCCTTCTATGCCAAGTTATCTGCCACGAATCTGAGCATCTGGAAGGCTCTGTCCTTTTTTGTTATCATCATTTCGTAAAATATAGACATAACAACCTCAACCGATACTTATATTGTTCCTTGTATTTTGTCATCATCTAGGGTATGTATTATATCACAACATCCTTAAAACAATCTGTCCCTGAGGAATAAGACACCTGATTTACAGATGAGGCAATAGAGGTTAAGAAAGGTTAAAATGACCCACCCATGATCATACAGCTATTCCACTGGATTTGCAATTGTATAAGCAACACTTCAGCTGGCTCACTGATGTGGAGATACGCAGTGCCCATTGGTGGGCGCTTTATTCTATTACTGTGTTTCTGTATGGCTTTGCAGGGTCCTCATCGGCAAATTCCTCTGACATGTTTTGCCCCTAGCAACCAAGCTGCAAGGCCTTGGAAGGCTAGGATCATGGCTGTGCTCCAGGCCATGTGTTCCTCCCATTCCTCCTGCTGCTGCCTTTTTGCTCTTTTTCTGGTCATTATTATTAATATCTCTCCCAGGGAGAAGGCGGGGAATAGGAAAAGGCATGGAACTGAATCAGTCAATTTTGCTACTTAGGAACAACAGAAGCAGGGGAGTAGGCAAGAAGCCAGTGTAGCTAATGACGGTCTTCTCCACACTGGAACCAGGCTACCACTGAGGAATCTGACATCAGGGGCACCCCTCAACTGGGGGAAACCAGAGGCTACCTTATTGACTCAGTGGTGGATGACAACCTCTTGAGGGATGGGAAAATATTCCACACAGATAACAGTCCCATCAGAGGGGAGACTACACAGATCCCAGCTCTGATCAGATGTCTCAGGAGTTTAAACTTCATTTTAAAATTAACTATAGGTCATTACCTCATCTGAAAAGTGGTGATTCTTAGTACTTCCCAGTCTCCACTGCTTGTAAGACAGGTAGAGGACCTGGGGCTCAATCAAAATGCAGTAAATGAACCTACTGGGAACCCAGAGACCACATTTGACATTCTGGATCTTAGCGGTAAAAGGACCTTAGAAATTCTCTCTCTGAACTGGGGCTTCTGAAAGCTATCGGCTTCACCCAAATCCATCCAAGTGGACAGAATTGGTTTTGCTTAACTTTCCTCTTCTTTCTTTCTTTTTTAAAACAAGGTAAAAGCATAAATTACTGTGTATGATTCTACTTTAATATCTAATTTTGTTTATTTTCTATTGATTCAGGCTTCCCCTCTTTTGTTTTTTTTCCTCCTCCTCCCTCCACCCCAATATGATGGTAGAATGTAAAACTAGCTTCTCTGTTTATATTTAAAGGGAATACACAAGTTACTGTATTGGTGGTTATTTTGTGAAAGATTAAATGTATAAATTTTAGGAATGGTAAGAAAAAATACAGTAAGCAACAGTAAAGAAATTACTGCCATTTGCATTTATTTGCTGACCAAGGATAAATGAAAGGATATTTTAAATTATAAGGAAATAATTGTCCTATCTCAGGCCCTAATAATCTTGGGTGTGCACATTTTAATGGCTGTCCAGCTGGTCTTCCTTTGTCTGGTTTCTTCTCCTTTACTCTGTATTACATGCCTGTGGCATTGATCATTATGAGAAACCACGTTGGTCTTCCATCTAATAATTACCTGTTATCCCTCACTGCCTTTATTCTTCCTTTAAGTAAGTAAATAAACAAACAAATAAGTAAAAGTAAAGCCCTGTAAATTCCCAGACCTTCTTTGGTCTGGCTATATTTAATCTTTCTGACTCGATTTTTCTACATAAATCCTTCATGACTGCCAAACTCACTTTCATCTCTAAATGTCTTAGGCTTTTCCACTGATGAGTTTTTGTTTATTTAGTTATTTCTACATATCTCATTGTCAATCTGATCCTCTTATTTCTAAGTGTCTCAGTCATGTGGCAGGAAAGTCCCTCGTATTGCTAAGGTGGGGCTGACAATGGTAGGGGTTATTTCACAGCTCCCTTTCTTTAGCTTCTCTTCTCTCCTCAGAGACACTCCCCTGCCACACTTGGCGCTTGTTGCCAATGAGTAAGCAGTGAGTCCCCTTCTCCACCATTAATTCACAGAGCAGGTGCTAAGTGCAGACCACAAATCTGGCACATCTGAGGTGTCTGGTCTAATGTAACAATATCTCCACTTGCGGAATAATTAGTGCTGCATTCAACTTTGGGAGATACCACATCCATTCTGCTTACCTCGATAATGAGGTCTATCATAATCAATATCTGGTCCATGATGGGCCCAGGGTGCAGTGGGTGCTCTGTGAGCTTATTCAGGGGCCATCTGGGAACATGCCAATGGGAGGGTCCTACAGGTATCTCTTGCCATAGGAGCCTGCACTTCGCTTTGGAAACAGTTCTCACACTTCTTTTCACTTACTCTCTGTCTTCTCTGCTTGGCTGTACACTAGGAGATTAAGCTCTCTTTTGCACAGCTTTGTGTCCGCAGTACTTGGCACAGTCCCTGGAATACTCGTATTAGCGGAACTTCTGATTTTAGGGCAACTGAACCCTGATATGTTCTTCCTTAAATCTTACCCAGGTCTGAACCAAACTTTTCCTTCATTCATTGTTTTCATTTCTGATCCAGCCTGTGGCCCGCAACAAGCAGAATGGCTCAATATGGCCTCCCCTCTCAGCAAGCAAGGGGCACTGCCTACTGATCTCTCTGGGCCAGGACTGGACACATCCTTCCTCCCTTTCAGAATACTGCCTCTTGCAAGAGAGACACCTTGTCTTGGACAGGTTACTTTCCATAAAGCTGTTGACAGTTTTCAAAGGCAGAACCTCAGACCCAGCTCTGAACATTCTGGCTTTGAGGACCAATGCAATAGAGAAATCCACAGAGGTCAAAAGTGTGACACTCTATCCTTGTGGGGGAAGAGGACCGTCTTGGTAAAAACAAAAGCATTAAGTCTGCGTTGCTGGCCTGGCTGCTGAGCCAATAATAATGTGAAACAGCAGCATGAGTGATTTTCTTCAGACTCTTCCAGGACTTTTGCGGTATTTATTTTACAGAAAGAAAAAGATACACCACAGACTAAGAAAATTACATCCATGACTTCAATCCCCAGGGGTCTCTTCTGCTTTTCTTCTGGGAGCAAGACTTCTCTACAGCAGGAGAAGGAAGGCAGAGGTGTGAGGTTACAGGATGAGGCTGCACACAATTTCTTCCAAAGCAGTGGTTCTCTACCCTGTGTTAGAACCACACAGGGAGCTGGGAAAATACTGATGCCTGGGCCCTACCCCTGGCCAGCGGAGTCCAAGTATGCAGGGTTGGGAGGGTGTTAGTAATTGCTCATGTCCCCAGGTGATTTTCACATGCAGCCCGGGTTAAGAGCATCTTTCCCTGAGAGCCAAGGCAATGAACTGAACGTCCATTTCAAATCTACACGTGGATTGTGTGCTCGAGTGGCCACTAGAGTGTCGTGTTGAATCATTAATGAGATCATGTCTCCATTGCCTCAGCCTGCGTGCTGCTGCCCGCAGAGAATATGTCCTGTGACTGTAACAACAAAGGAAGAACAAACAGGGCAGAATCCAATAACATTTCTGGTGGAGACAAACATTTGGACAGTCCTACATTCATTTTTTTCCTTTCCCCATCAAATCACGGCTATTCCTGCACAGCAATTCATCTTTATTTTGAAAAGCCATCAGAACATTTTTTTTTTCAGTGTTATTTGTTTGAGGAGGACGATGTCACGGGCCTGCTTTTTCTGTAATTTGAAAAAGGAAAATGGATTCTTCCATTATCAGCCTCAGTAGTAGTAATTAGTCCAGGATGGGCACGGCGAAAACAATCTCTTCAGATAACACAGCAAGCACCTTGGTCTCTTTGCTTCCAGGGCAGCCGCTGCTTATTTGCACATGCCTCTGCTCCTGGGTAGCAGTACACAGGATTCAAGCCTGAGCAGGGATTTTTGCTTTTTAACAAATAAATGACATGACAAGGGATATGCTGCGAATGACTGCAAACCTAGTAGACAAAAGGGCTGCGATAACATCCTGTTTTGATATTTTTAGCTCTGTTTGCAAAGGCTAAATTGCACTAGGAATCTGGGCAATTCCTTTAGCAACTGCCTTGTAACACCTCATAACCATCTCAGGCTGCTCCTCTTCCCCGAGGAACTACAACTCCAAATTACAGATCATACCGAAATAAAACCGACAACTGCTTGTTTGTTTGTTTTACTTAGATGATACTGACTTCCTAGCATAACAGCCCTGAATTCTAAAAATATCTTGAACAGCAGTTCACCTGGCACACACGCAGATTTCATATTGTTTGCAGGAAACAATCCAAGCCAAGGTTTCAGGGAAAAGACCAGTTCAGGGGATGGATGAATAGGACCCGCTGTTCCTGGCATAGCCAATTGCACACACCCAGTCCCCTGTATGGAGCCCAACCACAGGCCTGCTTTTTCATCCTCCTCTCCTTCTATTCTGCCACAATCCACCTAAAACCAGAGTCTCGTTTCTGCTGGATGATGGGCAAGAGACGAGGGGGTTAGAAAGCCAAACATTAGGAGTTTCTTTAACTATATCCTCATGCTTAACAGGAACTGTGGTGGTCTAACATACTGACCATACACAATAGGAAGACGGATTTTACGTATGTTCATCTATGATAAATGCACTACATCTTTTTTTAAAAAGAGCTTTAACCTGATTACAAGATTGATCAGTCTCAGAAGCTGTCTAGGAATGATAACAGAATCAAGATAAGGAACTCAGATATTTTTGATAACTTAGCAACCACAGATTTGGCAGAAAGAACACACTCCAACAACCTCCTATGATACCTGGATCTCTTTCCGTGGCATAGTGTTTAGAGATAACAGAACAAAAACGAGGGATTCTGGCTGCAAAGCATGATGTCCACCCACTTAAAAATGCTGTGTAAGGATAAAGGGAAGGACTGAAACAGTCTGAGGCAAGAAATAAGACACTTTGAAATAAGATTTTAAAAATTGACAAAGAAACCCCCTTTCTTTGGTATACAATTTTCCATTTTAGGAGATGAAAGTAATCATCCATTTGGGGGCTGTTTTAACTCCCTGCCCTCTTTTCTCATTGGTAGCATAGATTTTCATTTTCTAACATGGACTGTCTGTGTAGACCAAGGTCAAGTGTAATTCAATGGTATTATCTTTCAACTCTCTTCTATGAGTTGAAAGTGAGTCAGAGCACACGTGCCAGATTCTCTATGTATTCCAGCAATGGATCTTGCCCAGTTGCATACATCAGGCATGGGAGTTGCAGATCTCAGTGGAGAAGAACATATAGTTGAATCCAAACTCTCAGAGAAGCCCTTAAAGCAAATATCAGGAAAGCAGACAAGGCCCAGACAGAATTTATGGTTGATTTAACCTTGTAAAAATTCCCTGGGTCAGCAGAGTTCAGTGTGCTTCATTGTACAATCTGTAGTGGATTCCTTTCTAGAAACCGCACTAGATAAGCAGAACCCTCTATGACCCCTCTTTGTTTGGAGCCATCTGCAACTGCAAAAGCAATCATTTTAAGTGCTCATGATGAACACCTAGGGTAACCACTGGCACAATAACACAAGCAGTTTCCAACAACAACAAAAAATGCTGAATGCCAGCTGTGGTTGAGGCTTTGCATGGGCTGCTTTTGGAAGAAAATAAAACCAGTTCAGGAGAAGAAATGCTCTGGAGTTTCTCTTCATTGAAGATCACTGACACCCGTTGTGCCTGATTCTTTCATAATTCCTGCAAAACTCTACAGTTCCGAGTTCACTCCCACTGTGCAAGATTTGGGATATTGTACCAGTGCCAGAAAAATTGGGCAACATTAAAGGGGCCCTTGAACTTCATGTCTCACAAATGGAATAGTCCCATGGAAACTGGGATGGCTGGTAACCTGGAGCGCAGCAGAACTAAAGAGGACGTACAATCTCATTCTCCGAAACACCATTTAGCTCCATGACCACATTCATACTGTCAGCTCCAATGTGGTGAGAGATTGTCCAAGGCTGCGTTCCTAAACTTGTTGTTCAAAGGCTGCCTGAGGGAACTCAGCAGGGTCTGCCCCCGTGTGTGACCTCCAGGCTGATAGAAATAAGATCAGCTGCAAACCAGAGCCTTCTTGCCGGCCACAATCTCCCCAAGCATTGGACACTCATGGCTCTGTCAGGTGGTACAAGTGGAGCATGTTTCAGTGGGAAGGAGGGAGCTACATACAGTCATGAATAACAACTGATTGCTTTGGGGGGCATTGAAAAAGATTTTAAAAATCAGATTGCTAAAAGCTTCGACTAGATCTTCCCTTTAAAAAATGATTTAGTAAAAATAATTCTCTTTTTAGAATATACTGGGGGTGTCAAAAATATATATACATGTGGACACATTGGTCAATGTTGCTCAAGCAGTAGTTCACCGTAATCAGAAATGTCTGGAGGCTGATGGTAACCACTTTGAGCACCTCTTGTCATTGCAAAAGTCAAACGTGACTTGTATTCATCTTTTGCTATCGGTATATATTGAGTATTACAATTTTAATACAGTTTTCCTTTCTTAAAATGTGTACACATTTTTTTGACTCCCTCTGCATATGTTTACATGTAGTCTGAAAGGACAGTTACATTTTTAACTATAACGTCATAGTGGAGACTTTTCTGTTTTCTTCCTAGCGTTTAGTACATTTCACCCAGATGTGTGTGGATGCTCAGGAGAATGGTACTGGATGGGTGAGTTGCAAACAGACACGTGCTACCCTAAACATTTCTGTAATTGGATATTTCCCAATTATCAAGTATCATTTTATTTCTAATTGATGCCTACACACATAAGAAGTGAACTATTACATTGCATAAACATTTAACTTAACAGATATATCAAATTTAAATATGTGAAATGTAGACTGTAACTTCTAATTATAAACCACAATACTGCTGACCATCAAATTTGAGAAAACATACTAATGCAAGTTTTTAAAAGTTATCTTGTTACGTTTTATGAATAAGCTAAAACAAGCCGTTATTATATCAGAGCCTTAATCTCATGGAGCTTCTACAGGCATCTATAGATAATTTGAAGGATTAAATAAATCACTCTATCCAACAGAGGCCCATGCTCTACCTAAAAAAATCCCATCTTGCATTAAAAGAGATGCTGAGTTTTAGTTTTCAATTGGCAGAGTAGATCTCTAGAAATAACTATTGTTAGAACAGCATATTGCTACTTGTTATTGAAGAATATACTCCAAATACAAACTTGCTGTTTTAGGTAAATAGAGCCATTAAGATGTTTACTGTTTGGGGTGATGTTGCTTGTCCTAATAAGTCAACTCAGCAAAAATATGCCCCAAATGACCACAGTTAAACCAAAGAATAAGAAAGGTTCTAATCAACTTCATTCATCTAATGTTCTCTCAGCAACTGTGTACTATGTGTTTACTATACATCTAGGCACTATGTACTAAGTACCGAGAAGGGATGAAAAGTCTGACTTGTGGCCCCTGGAGGACTTCATAGTTTGGCTAGTAGAACTGACTTAAAGAGATCCTTTTCAAAAGCAACCAAGATAATGTAGTATACAAATGGATAGCCTTATTACAGTAGGGATAAAGATACAGACAAGGGAGAGAAGAATGGAATAACACTACACAGCTTCCTAACATTCTGTGCGACAAGATGGGAGGAGTGTAGAAAGCATTTTTGCAGTGTACTGAGTAGGATGGCTGCTTGAGGAAAAAACAGTTGTGCAGCTGACTTGTGGGCTCTACTAGCCATATTTTTCATGAATCTTCATTTTCATTTGAAATAACTACTGACAGACACAACTAAGGTTATTTAGACTTGGGGGTTCGGAAGACATTTTCTCAAAAATGAATGAAGTGAACCTGTCATTGTAAGGAAAATATTTGGCAGTATTTGCGACCAACAATTAAATTCAAGCTTTCAAGTGAACATTAACATTTTGGAAAACCTGTACCCACCAACATGAGTTTAACAGCTTTCCAATACTTAAAGACCTTTCTGATGAAATCCTGGTGATATCAACATATACAATTTTTAAACTTTATATAATTAAAAGTGTCAATATTTGGAAAGTCTGCGTAACTCAGTGAGCCAATATTTTCTAAATGCCCAATTAGATATTACAAAATCATGCATGAGTAAATGTACATTCAAAGTACTAGACAAACCAGTGGATTTTAATTAACAGAGAACAAAAAGCTAATTTTTATGATTACAGATTCCACATTGCAACTAACTTTAAGCAGCTGTCATTTGTCAAGTTCTGGTATAGTGTTAAAGAATATCACAATTATCTTAAAAGTCTGCTAAAACACTCCCTACTCATCTGTGAGGCTGGATTTTCTTCATATACTTCAACAACAGATTGAATGCAAAAGCAGTCATGAGCGTCCAGCTGTCTTTTATTAAGGCAGATATTAAAGAGATTTGCAAAGTTTAAAACAATGCTGCTCTTCTCAATTATTTTTGTTTTTAAAAATTTAGTTCTTTTTCATAAAACATTATGATAACTATTTTTAAATGGGTTAACTCTTTAATTTTTTTCAATTTTATTTTTTATTACCATAAACATTGATTCATACAGCTAATATAAAAGAGCTTTAGGGAGTGTAATAAATTTTAGGAGTATAAGGGAACCTGAGATGAAAAAGACTAAGAGCTGATGACCTAGACAGTGGTTGGGAAAAAAAGCAAAAAAAATGCAAAAAGCAGACTTCCAAACAACAAAATCACGCACCAGTAAGAGTATTGTGTACCAAGAAAGCAGGAGGAAACAGGATGTAAGATTGCACTGGCAACTGCTCCAAATATAACCAGTACAAATACAAAATTGTCATTTACTTGGTTTGTTTGATGTGAGACTTAAAACTTGGAACATTTTCAATTTGGGTGTGGGCATTTGCTCGGCAATCTGTAGGACCCAATAGAGCAAATTAAAATGCTGTACCCTTTAGGATTTTAGCAGAATATGTAACTGGGTCTTGTTTTGTTTGTTTTCCTGATTAGGGAATCCTCTTTTGTCTGTAAGTCTTCATTGCTTTTCTCTAGGGCAGGGGTGTCCAAACTGCGGCCCTCGGGCCAACTGTGGTCCGCAATCCATTGTTAATTGGCCCGCAGCAAATTCCAAAAATATATTTAGTTTACTTAAATAAACCAGGTGAGGCAATACGTACTTTACCTCCAGTGAGTGGCCCAGCTGTTTGTGTATTTTACCGCATATGGCCCTTGGTAAAAAACATTGAAAAAAGTTTGGACACCCCTGATCTAGGGTAACCTTGCAATATGTTTTCTAAACTGGACCCGTTAAATGTGAAAAGGGGTACAATTAAAATAATTATTCCAGAACAATAGGCACAAATCACGACTGTCCTGGACAAACAAGGACATATTTGGTCATTCCACTTCTTCCATGTCTGACTGACACCCTTTCCCATTCTCATAGCATCTACTCTAAGCCTACCACCGGCTCTCTCTGGAGTTGACTGCTTCTTTCTTCCCAAGAACACTGAAGAGCACCAGACTGCCATGTTTCTGCACCTCAGTATTTCCCTCTTCATCTGTGTCCCTCATTCATTCTCTTCCATCTTCTCTTATTCTCAGGAAGATAAGGATGCGAGGCTAGGCTCTTTTTGGATCCCCACTTAATCGAATGAGCAGATCTTTGTATTTTCTCTTTCTCTTCCCTATTTTCTCCTTCCACGGAGCCATAAATATTCTAGTCTTTCCTTTCTAAAACGTCTTCCCTAGACCTCAAGATACTGCTTTTTCTTTTCCTTGCAGTGTCTTTGTTTCCTCCTGCCCACGTTGTGGCGGGCCTCTATTTCTGAGAGCTTTTTTCCTCCCACCTCTTTAACACATACAGCTGTTCCCAAGGTTCTCGGCTTGGTTCTCCTCTCTTCCTGTTTGCTCTCAGTTGGCCTGATCTTTCTCTCCTATAGCATGACATCTGCACAACTAACTGCGATTAATTCTCAAATACGTATTTCTAGTATGTCTCTGTCTCTCTCTTTAAAGTACCATTTTCAATGTCTATGTTTTATACATCTCACCCAAACGGAAAGCCGGCACCCTAAACTCAATATGCTCCACATAAAACTCATTATCTCCCTTCTCCCTCCCTTCTGTGCCCCCTCTTTCTGTTAATATTTTCCTCTCAGTAAGCCCCAACACTTCAATCCTCTTTTATCCATTTCATGTATATGTTTCTCCTAGTTGTCAAGTCCTGTTGACTTTTGTCCTAATCTCTGAAATACTTTTCACATCCACCTCTTCTCTCTTTTCCCAATACCTCTTCCCTGTTTCAGGCCCAGGTGTCACTAGCTCAAACTTCTGAACCAGTTTTGTCATGGATCTTCTTGCTTCTTCTCTTTCCCTCACTAGTTGTTGTGTACACCTTTGCTAGGAAGTGACTCTCAAAGGAGTCTTAAGAGAAGGTGTCCATCAGCTGGAAGACAAGAGTGAGTCAATACGAGGGTGAGAAGGGGAGGAGGAGAGTGCAAGCACACGTACCAGACATGCAATGAGAGAGCATGAGCAAGGAGGAGGTCAACAGCAAAGAATACTAAAGAAGTCAAGGATTTTGAAAATGATGCAAAGGACATTTAATTTGACAGTTAAAGCTCACGGTGCCCTTGGAGGAAGAAGTTCCGGTTCATTAGTGTGGGGAAGGATCAGCCTCTAAGTTCTTCATTCCCTGTGACCATCGCTTCCGTTCTCCTTCGGCGATTCCTTATCTAGGTCACATTCTAAGACTGCTTTTCTTTAGAGAATTGAAATTCCAATACACGACTCTCTAATGACCTCTCTTCTTCCAGTTCCTCTATACACTTAGTAGCCCCTATACTCTTGGATCTTACTGAGCCATCTAGTGTCACCCTCTTTGAGTTCCATTTGGCTCCGCTTTTTTTTCCCTATTCAGTCAAACCCTGCAGTCCAACACCTCACTTACCGTCCTGCTCGCATCCTTTACTCTGCCTATTGGTACACTACAGCTGCACAGCCAACCCCAAGGGTTGAAATAATCCAGTGCAGAGATAATGGGGATTGCTGGAGGAAATTTCCCTGCCCTAATTGTTTATAACATGTGATCTCCAATCTTCAATGTACCCTCAGCATCATTCAGCGTTCCTTCTCTAGGTCAACTTCCTTCATTCTTTCCTTCCCATAGTGGCAGTTTAAACCATTGATTTTCCTCTTGACCTACAATTCTGCCCCCTCTCTCAGCAGATGTCTTACCTCCTTCTCTACAAAGAAAAGTGAGGCCACCAGGCATGAACTTCAATTTCCCTCTTTTATCCCAACAATTAAAGCTTTTAGCTGTATGTGTGTGGGGGGGAGGTAGATATATACACACATACATCTACATATACATGTATAAGCATGTGTGTGTGTACATGCTCACAGATGTAATCAACAAACAATTTTTAAAGTACTCACCATGTGCCATTCACTGTGCCAAGCATTATCTCGTTTAATTGTTTTACCATACTTCTTTTGTTAGCTCAGAAAAGGTGCATTTTTTCCATCTGCCTATCTTTTGAGAGATCACTGTCCCTCTGTTCTATAACGCCATCCTCTTTACCAGCTCTTTCCCCTCAGCATGTCAAACCAGTCAAATCTTCCACCTTGAAAACCTCAAACCTTTCCTCAACCATTATTCTCCTCTATCTAGCCCTCTAAATCATTATTTCTCTTAAAAGCCAAACTTTTGAAATAGTAATTTTTGTTTATTATTGCCAATTTCTAACCTCTCCATTTGTTCAACTCACTGGAAACTGGAGTCTATTCCCATCATTCCATGAAAAGTGTAACAAGTATTACTACTCATGCTGTACTGTTTGAGGACCTACTCTGTGCTACATCGTTGTGCCAGGTGTCTTAAATTCATTATCTCCTACAATTCTTGTCAGCATTTACCCTAACAATAATTGTTCAGGCAATTAGTTTTTAATGTCTGTCCCCCTACAAAAGAAAGACTGAAATTAACTCAGAGCATGGACCATGGCTGTTTTCTTCACATTTGTATTCCTAGGTCTGAGCACATACTCAGTAAATATTTATAGAATCAATGACTGAATAAATAACCAAATAATGCCTTAAGGTAGATCCACTTACCCCTATTTAACATATGAGAAAAGTAAAGCTCAACGTGTTTAAACAACTTTCCCAATGTCACATAGCTAGCACAGTGTTAGAGCCAGGACTTAAACCAGATCTGGTGACAAACCTGTGCTCCTTCCATTCTTTCCTGTGATCATCTCCTCTCCATTACCTTCATTGTCACCTGCACACTCAAGACACCCCCCCAAGTTTACAGGCCCAAGCCTTTCTTCTTAGCCCTAGATTCATACATACAATTGTCCACTTTATATTTCCACCCGGAAGTCCACCTCTAACCAAACTCAACTCTTATCTTTCCCAAACTTGCCATCTTAATGGTGTCGCTGTCTAGCCAGATGTCTAAGCCAGAATCCTGGGAAACATCTTCTCCATCACACCCACCCCCACACACACTCCCTCCCCTTCCCAGTAAGTACATTCTGTGACTTCTCCGTAAACACCTCTTCCATATATCCTTTCCTCTTAACCACTACACTGCTGTAGTTCAGACTCTTGCAGAGTTTCCCTGGACTATCAACAATTGAATCCAAATCTATCTGGTTTCCTTGCTTCTGGCTCGACCCTCTACAAATCAATCATTCTTCTCTTATATCAGAGTCGTCCTGGTAAATCACACATGATAATGTCACTTCCTTTCTTACCATGAGATAATGAGATAATTAAGTACAAGCTCCTAACAAGGAATACAAAGACCTTGATGGGCTCATTCTGCCTGTGCCCTCATACATGCTCCCTGCGCTAGGCACACGCTGTTGCTTGCAGTTCCTTCCAGCCCACCATGATGCTTCGGGTCACTGCCCCCTCTGCACATGCTTTCTTTCCTGGAAAGAACACTTTTCTGCACTGTAGTCTTTCTCATGAATTCCAAGACATACTACAAAATCCACTCTCACAACAGAGCCTTAAAACCCTGTTTCAAGCCCTAATGAACATCATGGTTTCTAGTACATAGGATATGTCATATGATATGTAAGCTATTTGCTTACTTGCCTGCTTACTTGCTATATTGTAAGTTCCTTGATGGAGGGACCAAAACCTTTTTATTTTTTTATGTTCCATACCTAGTAGCAAAGGGTGTTCAATACAGGATTTTATTTTATTTTATTTTATTTTTGGCTGAATGACTAAATGGCACTTAGAAGTGCTCCATGTTCCTATAACTGAGAGACAATGTCACAGTGAACAGGAGCAAAAGCAAAACCAACTTGGCTACAGATGTGCCTGGTATATAAAGAGCGAAAGCATGAAAAGGTAATGCTTGCCTGCCAAGGCAAAGTGCTCTGAAGGAGAATATGTTGGAAATATACATTTGGGAGCATAACATGAATATTTTTACAACATATTACACTGACTTGTTTCATATGTTAGCTCGAAGAAGAGAAGCTGCCAAAGGGATGTGTGGCAGTTGTTTCCATTTGTTAAAAAAAAAAAGAAATGGAAACCATAAGGCCAAAAGCAGAAATGCACAAATGTAGTATGGTGGAAATGCAGCCAGTCCATAGGAAGATTTCTGCAGCCTTTACAATTAGATTTTCTTTGCCAAGGCAGGGCCTAACTGTCATCCCACTCGTGGGGTTTGTCAAAGAACTCTGATCCTGAAGCCCAGGTAAGCAACTCTGCTGTCTCCAGACATGAGTCAGGGATGGCTTCCTATAGCTCCTTAAAAAGATTCTTAAATTTCTGGTTGTTTCTGACCATTTCTTAGGTTTCCCTTGAACCCACTCCAGATCTGCAGTTAGATGATCCAGTTCTAATGTGTACCCTCTCCTGGAAGGCAGCATGTTGCAGGAAGGTTTTGCCCAGAGTTCGAGGTGATCAAATACCCAGTATATCTCCTTTGATCCCCTGACGTCCCACTCCCTGACCCTGTGGCTCTGGTGAGGATTCTTATGGTCCATGGTTGCCTCTTAACATCCATTTTCTGTCCTTCTCAAGCCATCTGCTGAGCCCAGGAAGGCTCTGGGTTGGTTGGCTCATGGGACCTAGCTGCACACCCAAGACCACACCACAGTGACTGATGAAAGTGACCAAGCAAAGCAAACTGAGGGCTGAGAGCTGCTGGTGTGGGTCTGGGTCTTCCAGTTAAATCTTGCCCCTGCGTTACGAGACTTTCATGAAAGTTGATGAGAGAAGTGGAAGACAAGGGTGAGAGACACAGATACAGATTCCCTTCTTCCATCATTTTCCAATAGTGGGCTGAGCGTGGTGTCTCAGAAACTGTGTCCCACTCAGGCAATTCTATGTTTTTTTTCTACCCAATGCCAAAATGGCTTAAAAGTAAAAAAATCACTTTGTCAAGCAGTGGAATATCTCCTGACCATATCCAATTGACTTGTCACTTTCAGATTCCCCAACAGAGAGTACATCTTCCCTTACAAGGAATGATTTCAGGATCATGAAGATGGTCAATTCGATTTGGCTATGTTTTTCTCAATTGAGCTCCCACATGTACTGCCTGACTGGGCTGTAACTCTGCAAATTGACAAGGGGCCTTTGGCTTCAGTCTTTCTTTTGCAAGAGTTTTTCTATCTGGACTCTATATTTCTCTCAATTTCGTTTCAGCTGGCATTTTCAGGCTAAGTCCATTCCCCTTGCATGTTTAGGATTTGGATCTTTGATTTAAACACCAGCCAGAGGCAAATCAAAGTCTTTATTCTTAAGCTTGTTGTCTCAGAACATCCATGTGGCTGATGATGTCCCAATGAAGAGCACCAAAACCCTACCTGCTTTGTTCCTGCTTCTAAGATTTTGTGCTAAATACCACATCGTCTTCTTGTCAGTCATATGCTGCTCCTATTATTTATTAGATCGAGACCACATTCCTTACCCGGGCACTCAAGTCCTTCCAAACTTCCTCACGCCTCAACTCTCTAGGTTTTCTCCCCTATAATGCTCCATGCAGACACTCCATCTGCAAGCCTCATTCAGCCTTAAGTCTGAGTCTTTGATCAGCCTTTGCTCCCCACACAGAACCTCTTTCCCAATATTCCTATATGTCTGATGACGTTCTATCCCGAATCCATCCAAACTCATCCCAAATCCCTCTTCTGTCAGAAAGTCTTCTTAGACTGCTTCAGTTCACAGAGATCTCTCTCTTTCCCGATGCCCCACAGTAAAAACTGCCTGATGATTTGGGAACAAATCGTACTCTACCTGTTGTGTTCTCTGATTCCCTTATGTTTGTTAGTCTTGCTTCCCAACCAAATGACAAATTCCTAATGACAAGGAAAAGAGTCACATGATTTTTACCCCTCCCAACGCCTAGGTTGGTGCTGGCATATGAAAGATGCTTAATAAACACCTGCTGAGTTGAATCCAATATAGCAACTTGGATCATAAATGATACTCTCGACAGGAAATACCAAGTAAGCACACTGGTGTGATAGCTCAGAACTCCCAGGTGACTCAATCAGCTTTCACATAGGGTTGTACATTCAACCATTCCTTTGCTGCAGCCAAGTGGACTGATTTTAAATCAATCTAAATTAGTATTGCAACTCAATTCATTTTTTCCCCCAAAAGTACATTTACATTGCTTGATATCTTAATTCATATTTTCACAACTCAAGATACGCTCATTTAAAATGGTCCTTTTGAAAGCCTCTTCAATAAGTGATGTTGGGAAAATTGGAAAGCCACATGCAAAAGAATGAAACTAGACTGCTATTTGCCACCATACACAAAAATTAACTCAAAATGGATTAAAGATTTAAATATGAGGTCTGAAACAATAAAACACATAGAAAAAAACATAAGGTATTAAACTTATAGATCTTGGTCTCAGAGAAACTTTTATGAACCTGACCTCAAAGGCAAGAGAAGTGAAAGCAAAAATAATGAATGGGACTATATCAAACTAAAAATTGTCTTCACAGCAAAAGAAACAATCACAAAATAACGAGGCAACCAACTGAATAGAAGATATTTGCAAACAATACCTCTGATAAGGGGCTAACATTCAAAATGTATAAAAAACTCATACAACTTAACAATAAAAAACAAACAATCCAATTAAAAAATCGGCAGAGAACCTGAAGACACTTTTCCCAAGAAGACATACAAATGGCCAACAGATACATGAAAAGAGGCTCAACTTCACTAGCTATTAGAGAAACATAAATCAAAACCACAATTAGATACTGCCTCACACCTGTTAGAATGGCTATTATCAATAAGACAAGAAACAGGAGGGTACTAGACTTATGGGGGATCACTTCGTAAATTATATAAATGTCTAACCACTGCTCTGTACACCTGAAACTAATATAATATTGAACATCAATTGTAATTGAAAAAATAAAAAATAGTAAGAAATACCAACTGTTGGAGAGGCTGTGGAGAAAAAGAAAACCTCATACACTGCTGGTGGGAATGTAAACTAGTACAGCCACTATGGAAAACAGTATGGAGGTTCTTCAAAAAATTAAGAATAGAGCGACCATATGACCGAGGAACCCCTCTTCTAGGTATCTACCCGAAAAATTTGAAAACATTCATAAAGATATATGTACCCCATGTTCATTGTAGCATTATTCACAGTAGTCAAGACATGGAAACAACCGAGTGTCCTTCCATAGACGATTGGACAAAGAAGATGTGGTACATATATATAATGGAATACTACTCAGCCATAAGAAAGGATGAGACAACATGGATGGATCTTGAGAGTATCATGCTAAGTGAGATAAGTCAGATAGAAAAGGACGAGAACCATATGATTTCACTAACATGTAGGATATAAAACAGAAAGCAACAAACAAACAAAACATACAAATAAACTCATAGACACAGACAACAGTATGGTGGTTATCAGAGGGGTAGGGGGGTGGGGGGAGGATGAAAAGGGTGAAAGGGGTCAAATACATGGTGATGGAGGGAAACTAGACTTTGGGTGGTGAGAACACAATGCCATGTAACCGTATTACAGATTGTACAACTGAAACTTATATAATGTATTAACCAGTATCATCTCAATAAATTTAACTTGATTTAAAAATAAAATGAAGTGATTCTTTCTAAAATAATGATTTATTTTCATATTTTAACAATTAATTTATACCAAGGCAAAGTTGATTTAGGCTTTACATTTTTTTTATTTTAAATGAAGCAGATCTTGTATAGTCTTTCCTGTCAGTACTAAACTAGCTGAACAAATGGCGCACGCTGCTGCCTCAGTTTCTCCCAGTGCCAACTTTCAACCATTCCCATCCTTTTACATTCTTACTTTTATGCAAATGACACCCAAATATATGCTCCTCAACTCTGCCTTTATTCTGAGATTCAATTCCACATCTACTACCAGGATATCTCTTTTTCAAATAAAATGCCATAAAAAAGTATGCAACTCTGTTTGTGTTCCAAAATTCTATTCGCAAGGCTGTTTGAAACTTATAATTCATTTTCCATAGAAACTGCATTATAAATAGTAATTCAGTTAGTTCTTTGGCTGGGAAACAAAGCTTAGCTAATCCATCTGTAATGAAAAGTAGCAGAAAGCAATATGGTAGCAATATGACTAATTAAATGAAGCACTAAAAAGTGAATACAAAATAAGTTTATCTCTATTAATATTTGAAGAAAAGCACTTCTACTTAAAGAAGGACAGGAAGGTAGAGATTGTGGAGGTCTAGAGCATTTCTTATAGTTATAGCTACCGAATTCTAAAATCTTGCAGGTTTGAGGCCTACCTTCTCAATCCAGTTACCAGTCCTCCTGCTTCTCCCCTCATCTACCTCTTTCATTTATCCGTTCTCTTCCATTTCTTTTGCCCCTGTCCTCAGCCAGAAATTATCCTTCCTTACCTGGATTATTATCATGGTTTCCTAGTTGGTTTCACTGAGTCCAATCTCCACTTTCCAATCCATTTTGCATATGGCATACAGATTAATCCTTTTGGAACTACAGGTATACTTCGGGTTCAGCTCCAAACTGCCACAATAAAGTGAGTATTGCAATAAAGCGAGTTTTACTGGTGGAGGGTCCTGCCTTCAGTTTGTAACAGAACACAACATCTGTAAAGTGCAATAAAGCAAAGCACACTAACACGAGATATGCCTACATCTTTCACTGTGTCATTGTTCTGCTCAACAGTAGACCATCCATGCCCATTGAGTCAGAAAGGCATAAACCTGGCCAGACCGCTGTGGGGATGTGCACCCTCGTTTAGAAGGAGAGCCTCTGTACTGCCACAGACTGTGCAGAGTCCAGTAGAGATACTGGCTCCCATCCAAAGTGGTCTGGGCACCCAAAATGACTTTCAGGATTCTTGGTCAGGAGAGAACACAAGCTCATTCCCTTTAGAAGTCTTTGAATACTCCATCTGCTTTTGAAGGCCAGAAATTGATATCCCAGTTTGGTTATTGCATGATTTTTTTTAGACAGGAACTGGAATGCTGAAGTTCTCAGTCCAAAGTGGGAGGAAGGGGAGGTGAGATGGTCTTTGATCTTGGTTACCGCTGATCTCTCTGAGCAGAATGAACAGACCCATCAGTATGACCGTATAGAGAAATAGCATGGTAGTGAAAGAGCCCTGCATCAGGGCAAAGCTCCCTTTCTGAGGCTCTACGGTGTCTTCATTTTGTACAAAGGGAACAGTGATGCCCTCCACCCCTTGCTGTAAGGATTGAGGGAGCGGGCCTGCAAGGACCTATAATGACACCCGATAAATACATACATATAGACGGGCACGCATTAGTTAAACAGGAGATAGGGAAAGGCACAAAAGCGTTTGGTCAGAGCGTCCAACTCCTGACCAACCTCTGAGAAATGTTTTCATTTGGACGAAAGCCTGCTTCATCAACTTTGGGCTGGAATTCAAGAAGAATCTTGCTTGCTGGTTTACATTCTGACTCACTAAGAAGAAATATCTGGGGAGCAAAGAATTATTCATTTACAATTCGGATCTAAGAAATATTCAGGAATGAAGACAGAAAATCTAAATGAGACACAGAGTCTTAACTGGTTAATCTAAAAAACAAAGCAAAACAACCGAAAAACAAAAATTGGGACAAAAACAACGAAAATAACCAGACCAGTGCTGGCCCGGGCTCTGGATCTGGCCAGCCAGGAGCAGAGCGGCTGCCCGTTGTCATGGTGATGTGGGCAGAGTGAGCCAGGGCTAAGAAGAGCAAAGAAAGCGGCTATGGAGAGCCAAGCCCAGGGCTCTGTGGTCCCTCACTCAGGCTCTTCTTTCAGATTTCAGCAAGAAAAGTGAAAGGAGGGTTGGGAAGATGTTCATTTGCTTTCATTCTCTGTGTGGTACTCACAGAAATATGTATTTCAGGACTAATCATTATGAGGCATTATATTTGTAGGGGATTTACCCTTTTTCAAAGCACTTTTACAGACAAAATTCTAACAGTGGTGCAGGTATGATCGTATTATTCCCATTTTGTAGATGATGAATCCTAGAGTGGTAACCATGGGACAGGTCGCTTAAACCCTCCAAACTGTAGGCTTTTCTTTGGCATAATGTGGATGTGACTTACCTCTAACTACATGAAACTGTAAATGACACAGCTTTAAATGTTATAGAAATGTCACCATGTGAACTCCTGGACAGTGTCATTCCCATACACCCACATTTCTGCTCCTAAGAAAAGAGCACCAAATAGTGTCAGGCACTGAGGTGACACTCAATAAAGGATGTGTCCTATCCAGCTGTTACATATTTGTAGAAGAATTGTCCCCATTTCTAGCTGCTTTGGCTGTTTGGAAACTATGGGAGATATCTGGAAGCAAAGACAGTAATTGCAATCTGCATTTCTGCATCTCCCATTAGCACAGTTATCTCACCTACTGTGCTGAGGTGACCTCATTAGAGAAGAGAAACCATCAGTGGAAAACTCAAAGCCTCCTGAACCCTCTGGCAGTTAGGCCTGGCTTGGGAAAGGCATTCAGCAGCTGCAGCTGACAAAGGGCTTCTGTACCCCCTTTTTTTCCTCTCGAAAGCTTTTTTTTTTTTTGCAGGCCTTTGCTTCTCCCATGAGCTATCTGGTTTTGTTTTGTTTTATCCTCAAGCAAGATGGCTGCTGATTGCAATGAGCTCAGAATAGCAGAAAGTAATTAAAAATTCATTTAAAAATCTATCGCACAGTTTAACATCTACATTAAGAAGACTGCTGGGGTAAATCATCTGGCATCATCTTTGGCACAGCAAGAGAAAATTCAGGCAGTCCGTTGCACATGGTTTAGGAACAGTAGATAAAATAAACTAATATTTCAGCTGGACTTTGCACAAGTTTTGTAGGCCTTTTCCTGAAAACGTAAATGGTCATTACAGAAACTGGCATCTTCAAAAGAATTTGGCAGGAATCTGATGGCCCAACCAGGGAACTTCTTGATGGAGGTAATTCTTCAGGAAATTGGATCTCATGTTTTCAAAGAGAAGTTATCTTTAGAAGCCAGTGACAAATGGTGCTGAAGAGCAGACATTTTAATCATTTTAATAAGCACCTTTTTTTCTAATGATGCAGACCCATCGTTTATCACATTGTATTAGGAATGTTTCCATGTTGATTATCCAGGTTTAAACCGGAATTTGAGCTGCCAAGGTATTAACAGAAGTGCATTTGGACCCTTAGCTTTCATCTATCCAACCAAGTCCTCACTGTACCCTTTCCAGTCACCTGCCTGTGCCCAGCAAAACTGTCATCAATTCCATTGTCCAGTCCCCAAATCTCAATATCATTAACAACTAGAAGCAAATTCTATTGGAAAATGGACGAATATTCTCTGTAAGGAAGCCCGCATTCAAAAACGTTTCTCTGAGAGGTTTTTGTGTGTGTGTTTTTTTTAACTCTAGCAGCAAAAGTGATACTGAAAACACACTATTGAAAAGAAGTTAACTTTCATAAAGTGATCTGTATTTTCACCAACGAGCTGTGTTTTCTGAGTCCAAACATCACTTTATATCAATTTTGAAGGGTGTCTAGGTGGCAATAGGAATCTAATGATGAATATAATAAAACAGGTTCATTTAGCAATTGAATTACATTATTATCATGACTACATTACCCATTTTACTCTAAAATTTATGTTCATTTTCAGAACCAACAACCCATTCTGCTCATTGCATTCAAAGGCAGTGCACATATTTTATGTTTAAAGTAACTTGTCATACTTCAACCTAGAAATAAATACCAAATCGATTTACTTTCGCCTACTTTCCCCAACACTGAAGGCAAATGTCAAGTGTTATAAAGCTCTCCAATGATGTCAATAATTTTATTAAAAATTGAGATTTAATATCGCTTCTCATATTCTTGATAGAGGCACTGAAGGAGATAGGGCTATAAAACTAATAACCGATTTTTCATAGCAAATATTTTCATTCACCTGGGGCAGAGTAAACCAAGGTCTTTATGGCACCATTAAGCCAGATTATAAGCAATTTTGATTAAAACCAAAGACACTGACATTTTCCAACCAAAAAAGAATGTCACCAGAGTCATTGCCTTTGCCAATGCTTGTGTCCTGACAAATCTTGAACCTGGTGTGGGAGAAACTGCCTCCAGATGGTTGTGGACTCTGCATTTCCTTTTGGATATGCCTAAATTATAACCTATTTTTACCTCTGATTCTAGGGAGGTGCAAGTGGGGAGGGCAGGGAAGGGCTGAGGAGGGTGGGGCTCTATTCTCCTAATCACACAAGGGTAATGCTATTCTGACCTCTATTAATATACACTTGAAGCAAAAATAGAGACATTTCTTTATATGGACCTAGCAAACATTAAAAGCTAACCTTTTCCAACTGTAAAGCAACTAAAAAGACAATAAATAGGTCTCCAAAAAGAGGGGGAAATAACCAACAAAACACACATTTCTCACTATTATCAGTGTGGGAATTTTCTTCATTAAGATAGTTAAGGATATTTTCAAGTTTCTAAATGAAAAATTGAAGATTCTGACTCTTCTTTTTCTCCCAAGTGTTACAGAAATAAATGCTAAATCACTTATCTCTTATAAAATTATGTGACTGTATTGCAATGCTAATGTTGGGAATAATTCCTGAATTTTATCAGCTTTCTGCCCTTTATAGTAGTTATATTTAGGGAAATATGCTTTGATCCAGCTCAGGTTCAAATTTAAGGAAATCATGACATTTATAACAAAGGTCTGTTTTGTGGATTCTTTGTTCATGTTATGTTTACATTTGAAAATACGGCAGTAACTATTGGTATTTCTGCAGCCCGTAAAATGGAAAGAGTTAAGGAATGGGTGTCAATATTTTCTAGACGGAACATTCATGTAGCTTGAATTAGAGTATTCAGTTTTCAATAATGAAATGAGACGAGGTATCTGCCTTTCTTAGGTTATAAGTTAGACAGTGAAGTACTACAAAGTCAATGCCATGTTGTGAGACATTTCAGATGATGACATTATGCAATAAGTGTTGTTACTTCATCACGCACATTGGTTGGAATACTCCCTTCTGAGGAAAAAATTGCCAAGGATTCACTGATACTACAATGTCTACGATCATTAATGTTTGTTAACACCCGTTATGCAGTCAGCACTTTATATAAGTGGTTTCTTTTCATCGTAACTACTCTTTCACGTAGGTATGATTCCTATTTTATGGAGGAGAAAACATAGCTTAAAAATTCTAAGAAACTTGTTAAAGGCTATACTGGACATAATCTACCGACCCAGAAAGTACAAATACTGAACCAATTATTATAATTAAAATTCAACACAACATTGCCCTGGGTAATGAGTGGGGTCAGCAATTTTTCTCTTAAGTTGCTGAATTACTGTGAATTAAAGGTTTTTAAGCAGTAACTGTAATGCATTAGTGGTTCTGCCATTTTTAAAATATGCAAATCTTTTTCTAATTACAATAAAATTTACCTTATTCTACATGGACTCAGAATGAGCTATTCTGATTAGTAAATATTCAGGCTAAATAAAGTGTTAGGGGAAGACTACTAATCTTTAAGAAGTAGAACAAAATCATACACAACATAAACTAAGCACACCTTCTGAGAATTCACGAAACACCTAAGAGACTATAATGCTGTAGGGTCATCGCAACAAAAGTCATCATCACAAAGGAAGCAGGACAGCACAATTTAATAGAGATGTCTAGCTGTTAGAATCTTAGATTTGAATGGCTGCAAGGCACCTCAGAGATCCTCCATCCAAGCCTTTTATTTACAGATGAGGAATTGGAGACTCAGTCAACTGGCAGGCTAAGTGACTGACCCAAGGTTATCCGGGAGTCCAGTAGCAGTCACACAGTGACCAGAGCACAGGATGACCAGTTTTGGTATGCAAGTTGATTCATTCAAGTCATATTGACCCTACTTATCTCACAATAATTAGAACAAAACAAAACCAAAAAGAGTGCTGCCACCTGCCTGCTAAATTTGATTTCCAAGCAACCACAGATCTATTTTTTTATGTTTTTGGTGACAGCTATTTCCTGCATCTTCATTTTCTTACCACAACTTCCATAGCAGAATTAATGCACACAATGTCATGCTATAAGTAAGACACAGCAAGGGACATGCACTTTTTCTGAACAGTTGCTGATTTTCTCTCTTCTTTAATACAATTTTTATTAGGATTGAGATGTGGAGAGGAGCTTCCACCCAGCACTGAATTCCAGCCTTGCAATTTAACTTGCCAGGTTTAACTGGGGGATGGTTAATCAATTATTTATTTAGCTGGCACCATTTTCTTCTCATTTAAATCATATTTAATTTCAATCTATTATAATCCATTATCAGTGCTGAGCCAAAACCCTTGATGCACTATTTGCTTATGAGATGGTTTCACACATATAGCATCAAAGTACTACGTGTCCCATGTACATTTACAGATGATAGACTGCCCCTGTTAAGATGTGGTTCATGTGCACACTTTAGAGATTTCTATATTTTATAACTTTAACATATCCGGCACCATTTGCTACCAAGTGAAAAACCACCGGAACAATCTAGATCAATAGTCTATTTAATCTGAAAAGCCATCATTCATGTAAAATGTGACTTAAATACTTTTTTGAAAATCATCCAGATCTTTTATTCCCCATCCTTCACAACAAAAAGTCGAAACGCTAAAGCTATTAGAGATATAGATATAAAAATCAAATGTGATGTATGAAACGTAATTGAATCCTTGTTTGGGGGAAAATATAATACATTTTGGAGAGATGATTGCACTGGGTATTACTTGATACTAGAGAATTAGTGTTAATTTTCTTATGTATGAAAATGCCACAGCAGTAATATCAGAGAATTGATCTTATTTTAGGGATAACATCCTTAATTTTAGGAGATGCAATAATGACGTATTTGGGAGTTAAATGTCATGATGCCTGCAACTCATTATAAATAGTTCAGAAAAAAGATATGAAATGAATATGGCAAAATGTTAATGTGAATTTAAGTTGTTGGTGTGTAGGTATCCATTCTACTACTTTTCAAAATTCTTTTTATTTGTTTGAAAATTTACAATAAAATTGGAAATCACTAAAATATGACTTCAGGAAAAACAACTTAAAATTGCTCAGTTTATACAGCCCACAGCACACCCAGTGAACAGAGAGAACCACTGTTTGGGGCAGGTGATAGGACAGTAACAGATGACTGACAAAATGGCTGTTCTCTAACCAGCAAAGATAAACACAGTGAAAAGGAAATAAAGCAAAGGCAGGTGAGGATACAATAAGAGGGCATGCAGCGCCTTTACACAAGCTCCTGTCTCCAGGCCCAAGCAACTCCCACCTCAGCTGTTCAAGCGTGTGTGTGCAAGTGTGGACACATTGGTATCCAGCGTTGAGGCATGGTGGCAAAGGGAAGAGGAAGGCACTAAGACACTGCAGATGTGCAAATGTCCCAATTTTCAAAAGGGGGTAAAGTGTCACCTGCTTAGAGAACACTCAGAGTAGTTTACAACCTGTGCTTCTGCATCTTTTGAAGCTTCTGCATCTCGTTGTTCACTGTAGGGACTTACGTAGGGGACACACCCAAGTACGTTTTCCCAGTGACATACACTGATGTCGAAAAGCCCACCCCCTTTCTGCTTAGAACTGCCCTCAACTTAACCCTTCTGTGCCTCAGTTTCTGAATTTGTAAGCTAGGAATAAAATCACATAGGTTTCCCATTAGAATCAAATGAAATAACATTTGTAAAGAGCCTACTGCTGAGCCTGTCACTGAGTAGGGATCCAAAACGAGGTAGTTGCTAGTACCACATGGGTATCTAGAATCAAAGCATTTGATTATGTATCTTATGATAATCTTCTAGCCAACATGAAAAAATTAGGGGCACTTCATCAACACAATTAGGCTTATTCGTATCTAAAAACCTGTACCGCAAAAAATGAAAATTTTAAAAATGCAATTCCTTAGAGGCACACTTAAAGTAAACCCCCCGAAACAAAACAAAACAAAACAAAACAAAAACTGTAGCTCAAGAGGGTTGATGAACAGAATAACGTCAACCTAGAGAGAGGTTTTAAATCTTCCAAGAATTCATCTTTATCCCTTCTCACTCTACTTTTATATATGATTGGGGTAAATACTTAGAGGTGAACTACCAAAACTATGCATGACAAAAATTTTATAGAGATAACTGATATACCAGAGAGAAGGTCACTAAAGTAGGGTGAGTATACTCCAAGAAGTATGAAATCTGATTCATTAAAGTGTGGGAAGACAATATTAGAGCTATTTCTGTCTATTTGTAAATTTTAAAAATTTAAGCTTCACTAATATTTTAAATGTACTCACAGTGATATTGTCACTTGGTCTATAATTGAGAGGATGGATTGTCATGTAAGGTACACAGGAAGTATGAGTGCTTCTATAATAGATAATTGGAGGCCCATCTCTTGCTTGTTTGTTCTCTTTCACTGTATTACCTACCACACATCGGCCTTTAGTTGAGTTCTGTGAAGTGGATTATGGACTGCTTTATCTAATTTTAACTAAACCAATCATATCAAAATGGAGAGCTGGTTTTAAAAAAAGCAATCATGGATTGGAGATAATACTAACAAAGAAAGCACAAACAAACTATAAGAAAATGGCAGTATAGACGGTTCTGCTATTCCTAGTATGAAAACTATGACAACCATAAGAGATAAAAAACACAATGAGCTAATGAAATCTAATCGGAAATCAATAAAAAACTTGAAATCATCAAAATGATATGAAATATGGATTTGATTCGCTATTTGAAACTTAAATATATATATTATGGCTTGAGCTATTAGTGAATGACACACGTGTTTAATTTATAAAATAATAAATACACATATATCAAAGGTGAATACTCAAAAGTTTTTACAGGTGAAGCAATCAATTAAAAATATTTAGAGAAAATAATTAGGACTAATAAATTTCAAAATAAGTTGGAACAGGGGCCAATTTTAACCATAATGAAATATAAATGAGATGAATGCAAAAGAAAATCCAACATTTCAGGTGAAAAACTCCAATATCCAAGTACAGGATGTAGGAGACTTGGATCCTGAGGGTAGGTGTTGAGGAAAATTTGCCTTCATTGGTTGATGTGAGCTTTTGTCTATTAGCTTTTATCTGTGCCTGCATGTGAGGGGATTTCTGTGCTGTGATCAGGGGTTGAGTAAGTTCCCCCTTTGGTCTCATTCTCCTGAGCAGGGGAGATATGGGATGAGGTCGCTTTTCTGTCCCCCTTTGGTCTCATTCTCTCGAGCAGGGAAGACATGAGATGATGTTTGTTCTGTCTGTATTGTGAGGTGATGGTTAGCTTAGGGTTAAAGACATTCTTGATCAGGGGTTGAGAGAATTTCCTCTTTGTTCTGTCTGTTTCACCCACATCAGCAGATGAAGTAAAAAGGTAACTAAGTTATATCAGGACGACGTGACAGGCACGTTGCCAGGCTTTGGAAGACCTTGGGCTGACGGTCCCAAGCAAGAACAGTAGATGTTGCTTATCGGGATGAATTGCCCCTTCAGCCGGATGGGCAACATTCATATCAGTAACTGCCAGACCCTCCTGGAACTGGCCATTCTTGGAGCGTGAGGCAGAATAAAAATCCTGGCTCTACGGTATGTCTGAGAAAATATATAAGACAGACCTCAGTTGGCAGTGTAGTTATTATTATTATTTTGTCGTTTGGTCATTTGTCATTGGTGCTTCTTCATCGTTCTAACATTTTGAAGACTTCCAGCAACATGCAGCTTACAACAGCAGGGGATGTCCTGACTTTCAGCCATGAACCTGGTGAGGGCTGGCTGGTTCTGGACCTCTCCAGTGTTGTTCCCCGTGGTCAGCCTCCTTGAGAACTTGTTAGCATCTAGAAAACTTGTGTGCAGCTTGCAGCGTACAGCATCAGAAGACGTCCTAACTTCCAATAACAACAACGACAACGACAACAACATTCTTCAGATTGTTAATACCTTGAAAACTTAAATGCAGCTTGCAGCTTATAGCATCAGAAGACACTTTGACTTCTAACAACAACAACAATGGCCCAGCAGCAGCATTCTTGGGAACTAGCAAGCAGCGGTGTGGGAGACGCCTGAGTTTCTCTCAGCTCCAGACCTGGCAAGGTTTTGATTTATGACTTTTCCAATGCTATTCTCCCCCAATTTGGTGAGCTTTTGACATCTACTGTAATAGTTACTATCCTATAGAGTTTATCACTGCTTTTGGATATTCCTCACTGATGTTATTTGTGTGTTTAGTTTAGCCAAGTGATTTTTTGATCAATAGTAAACATATGTTGGGATCTCTTAAACTTATATGTATGTGTACTCCTCTGACATGACATTGTTATCAATGTATATAGTTTAGTCTTAACCACCTTTACTTTCTGTCATTAGCATATGCTATTAATTGCCTTTGTCTTTTGCTATTGCATATTGCTAAATAAATTGGTTAGCTAGTAAATAAATAAATTAATCAGCCCCATTCTAGTGTGTGTTCCCTGCTCGTCATTATAGCTCCAAAGCATTTAACGTTAAATAAGCCCAAGGTTTGCAGTTGACCATCAGCTTTATGTCAGGTAACAGTGTGCCATGGTGAACAAAAGACTGAACCAAATCTCAGACTGCCTCCCTTGGGAAAACTCTAGTGTCTAGAAACAGGGAGACAATAGCCTCAGTATGTTCTGTCAGCCCCAAGTGGAAGACTGTTCAATTTTACCAGAAACATACAAACTTCCGCCGAGAGGCTTCAGGAATTGGTAGGAGGCTGGACTGAAAAATCTGTAAGGTAATCCTAACTTTGAATTCTGAGTCTGTGAAGACGCAGAGGCAGGATCTGCATAACATGAGGAACAGACTTGTAGCAGCTTAGCTTGCCGAGATAAGAAGTCCACTCAACTGTAATCCACGATAGTAGGAACTGTCTCTTTGTCTCCGTCCTGTTCAATATTGTATTCCCACACCTGAGGCAGGGCCTGACATCTAATCTGTGTTCAGTAAATGTTTGTTATCATGGTAGGGAATGTCTCATTACTTCAGATATTCATGAAGAGGCTTCATGGGTTTTTATTTCTAAGGAATTTCCAACTCTAAGATGCTACAATTTTATATTTGCATACAATCTCTCCTTGACAAATCAAAATATCACCAGCACAGATCTCTGAGTCTCTTTATAAGTTTTTAATTGAACACTCTTCATTTCTATGGGTGATTCTCTATTCAGATCAACTTTGATTTTTTCCCCAAATTGCTTGGGATTTTCTTTTTAATCTTTTCCTTCTGACAACCTCTGTTTTACTGAAAATCTACAGAGATTATTGAAGTCAATTCTGCTGGGAATTTGTCAACAATAATACTTCCTCTTATCACTCTCTACCCAAAAGACTGCAAACAAAGAGAAAAACAAATGTGTTATATAACAAGCCTCAGAATAGTACAGCTAAGGTTTAAGGATGAAAAACTAAAAAGGCCATGAAAATACGTGTGCATAAAGAGATGATAAAACCTGGCCACGTATCAAACCGATGACAGCATAAGGTCAACATTTGATGTTTCTTGCAACTTGACAGGACAATAAAGAATAATTCCTTAAACAATTTCAGTTTATTAGAAATTAGATTCTTTAAAAACAAAACAAAACAACAAAAAAAAACACTTCCAATGGAAACAAATGGTTGAGGAAATCACTGCCCAGATTATGAATGTAAAAAATATACATGAGCTAAATAATTGAGTGACAATACTGTGAAGTTGCACTGACTATAACATCCTATACTGCAGCTAAACTGAAAACAATTTTGCTCATGTCTTTTAAAATAAATATCAAAGATCTAATTTCCTGTCTGCCAGCAATAATCAGACAATATTTTCTGTAGAATATTTTTAAATGACACCAGTAATTGTGATTTTATTTTGAAGATAAGGTTTGTCCAAGCAATCCCCTAAGGGAAATGGCAGTCTGGCTGCTCTTTTTAGGAAGTCTTAGGGAAACATCAACCCTCACTATTATACAAGAAAGGTAAGCTAAGCATTATTGGAACAATGCCCCAGGTGGGGAAGTGCTGTCAGAAAGAGTCATCTGCCATTTGCCTGGATAGCGCAGTGAACCCCACCCGCCCCATGACAAAGGCTGGGTGCAGCAGAGGAAGGATTCCTACTTTGGAAGAGTCCAGAAGGTGACCTCTAAAGGTTATGCTCAACTTTAAAACTCTATGATGTTAGGAAATGCTGAAAATGTGGGTCTACTGGATGATTAAATTCCATAGAGATTTCCAGAATTTGTGGAAAATCACTGTTCCTTCAAGACTTAATCTAAAGGGCAAGAAAACAGGTCATTTAAAAAAAAATTTTTATCACTATGCACCATCACCAAGATTAAAATACAAAGAAAAACACTTTCAAATATAAGAGTTTTATGATCAAGTAAGGAGGTATTATAAAAGAGCCCAGATAATGCAGTACCCAAATTCAAGATGGAGTGGAAGGCAGGTGTTATACTAAGAGAAGTACCCAAATGCAATAAAAGAAATAGCCAGCTCAACTCTCAGTTCTTGCTAATAGTGATGGGGCTGTCATTCTTGCTGTTTGCTATTGTAGGGTGTTGAGCTGTCAGGTGACAGACAACGCTGTGGCTCCCCACCCATCCTGGGAAGACAGAAGCCCATGAGTACTGCTCAATGACATGCTGAGATAACCGAAAGAATGGAACATGCATGGACCAGCAGCTGGGCCAGACAAATTCAACTTCCCACCTGCTGTTGATTTACACATTCATCTTTCACACCCGATCCCCATCCATGTAAAAATCTGCCAGCACATCGAGAAATTAATCAGTTTGGGGAAAGAGAGGGAGTTATCCATGGTCAATTTTATATTCTTTCTGTAAACACATTTGTGTAGCACAGAGGCAGCTGAGCCAAACAGCAGTGGCTTTTCTGCTCTCCGCTGTAATCACCCATACACCTGGGACTCACACAGCTCTCACTGCTGTTTTCTTAGATGAGAATTTTTTTTTTCTCCTAGGGTAAAGCTGGCTTTGGAAACTAATTAGATACGTCTGTGTTTTTGTTTGGCTTCCGAGGACACTATGGCCATCTAATTTGCATTTCTGTCTTGTCTCTCCCTTGTTGCTTTTTCTTTTGTCTGAATGGAGAACAAAAATGATTTCCAAATATGGCTGGTCAAACACGCTACTCTTTAGTGTGTGTATCTATCTATCTATGTAAAATTCAAGAGCCTCGTTTGCTGCAAAACAACCTTTATTCTGAAGAACATTTCGGCTCAAGGAAATGCTAGTTAAAATGTCTAATTTCCTACTGTGATTTCCTTTAAAGTTCTAATTAGTTGTGCACAGTAATGAATTCTGTAAATTGCAGTGTTTCATTTAAAGCTTTTAAGGTACAGAGACTCTAATAATGAGTTTTGCCACAATCGGTCTTCGAAGAGAGTAATTTTGAAATGTAGGTTTCATATTTTTGGAGATGTCATACATCTTAGAAACAATCACAACGTTGAGTCTCAAATTTGTTGTTTAATGCCATCAAAATGTCAGATTAATGAGTAATTAACGGCGTTTGTACATAATGTTATTTCCCTCTTTCTGCAAAGGCCAAAAGCATAATGGAGAATTCCAGCCATGAGACATCTTTTAACAAATATATTTTCAGAGTTTCCATTTTAAATAACTTAGTACCAGGTCCATAACTGTCTTCTTTAATGGTCAGCAAACAGCTGGGTTTCTAGATAACACAGGGAACATAAAATATTCATTTATTTAAGCTATTTCTACATTTTACTAAAATTCTTTAATTTCCTGGTCTTAAAGGAGAAAGAAAACACCACACTACTACCCTCCCTAACACACACCTCTTTTGCTCAAAGGAAGGGTTTATTTTAACCAACCACATCTTCCTGTTATACCCTGCTTAGGACAACTAAGCTACTTCTTATTCCGTATCTGTTTTTCAATCTTCCTTTCTCTTCTTGGACTTAATTGAAAGTGGAAACTCGCCGATTTCACTGCCCCTTTCTCACCCTCCCCAGGACGGGCAGGGAGCTGCCTTCTGCCTGGTCCGCATCGGTCCAGCCTTCCTTCCTCTGCCATCTTCTCCCCAGGCCCCTTCATGTTGGAATCCATGTCCCTAGTCTGACCACTCCCAGAGCCTTTTGGCCATTCAACTCCACAGGGTCCGTTATCCCTCCTTTGTCTACACTGGCCTCCCTTATTCCTTCCCAAACTCAGAACTAACGATTTGGACACCACCCTCTATTAGCCCAGCCTCTTGCACTGCCATGACATTTTCCTAAACCCCTCAATTTCCAGCCCCTGACCATCTCCACCACCCATTCTACCTATTCCAGCGCCAGTGTCACAGATGACTGAGACAAACAGAAAACAAATCTTTGCAAGCCTGATGAATTAGATTCAAACATGGCCAAACTTGAGAAGCATCGAGGCTGCTTATCATGTGTGTCTCATGGTCTCCCTAACCCAGTCCCCAAGGGACTGTTCCAACCTGTTTCCCCATCTGCTTCAATCACCAGCTTCTCCTCAATCACCAGCCCAGGTCCCAATGGAGAGCCTTGCTGCCTGTACCACAGGGAAGGCCCACCCCATTGGTGTGTGCGTGTGTGTCACTCATCCGCCCCACATCTCCCCATCCGTCTTCACTAAAGAAAGCAGATCCTCTCTCTGCTCCCTTTCCCATGAATTCTAGGTATTAACCCAGCCCACTCTTTTTTTTTTTTTTTTAACCCAGCCTACTCTTTTTTTTTTTTTTTTTTATTAATTAATTTATTTATTAGTTTCAGGTGTACAAAACAAGGTAATACTTAGACGTTCATCATTTATATCCCTCATACTGTGAACCCCCCTCCCCCCATCCACTATCCCTCCGACCTCACACTGAACCATCACATTATATATATAAAATTATAGTTGGCATTCATTAATGTTTAGCTTCTGATGTACAATGCCATGATCAGGTATCCACAGTATCCCTGAGGTGGTCTCCCAAATAGGACGCATGTCCATCGGATACCCAACAAAATCTTTACAACATTATAGAATACCTTCCCCAAATTAATTTTCAAAAGAAAAACCCTGAGGCCATCTTGTGGTTACCAGCTGCTTCCAAATCCCTTCACCTTTCCCCTTATCCCCAACCCCCTCCCACACACCCATCTAACCACTCTCGGTTTTTTCTCTGTGTCCCCAAAACTGACTCTGATTAGTTCATTCACATAGTCTTTTCTTTAGATTCCATATATAAGTGAGATCATATGGTACTTGTCTTTCTCTTTCTGACTTATTTCACTTAACATAATGTTCTCTAGATCCATCCATGTTGCTGCAAATGATAAGATTTCTTTCTTCTTTATGGCTGCGTAATACTCCATTGTATAAATGTACCACAGCTTCTTAATCCAGTCATCTACCGATGGGCATTTTGGTTGTTTCCATATCTTGGCTATTGTGTAAAGTGCTGCAATAAACATAGGAGTGCATACAGATTTTTGAATTGGAGTTTTGGATTTCTCCGGGTAGATGCCTAGGAGTGGAATTACTGGATCATAGGGTAGTTCCATTTTCAGATTCCTGAGATACCTCCATACTGTTTTCCATAGTGAACCCAGCCTACTCTTAATGTCATCTCTTCTCTCAACCTTGCACATCTGGCCTCCTTCTAGCTTTACTATTCTATTGAAAAAGACACGAAAAGTTTACCAAGCACCTACTCTTGACAAATTCATTAGCATTTCTCATGCCTTTTTGCTTGACCAAAAATATAATGTCCTGACTGGGCCCCACCTGTAGAAATTCAGATTAAATTGCTTTGGGTTGGAGCTTGGTCGTTTGAAAAGCATCACGGTGCTTCTTCTGTGTTTGCCCTGCTCCTCCTCTGGTCATCCCTCTTGCTTCCGGTTCTTTAGCTGTGCTCTGTGCATTTTCCTCAAGGGAGATCTCCTACCCCACACACCTGTTCTTTGCTCCACTCCCATAGGTCATTTATAATTCCTAACAGGAATAGTGTCCAGATCTTGTCTCGAGATGAAACCCAAAACTCAGTTCCCCAGTACGACTGCTGTGCATTTCTATCTGCATATTTTCCAGTGATTTGATTCCTAAGAATGATCTAACGTCTAAAACCATCTCTTTTCTAATTCTATTCCTATCACTATTTATGACTTTTTTAAATTTCAGTTTCAACTGCACTAAAGCAAAAATCCAAAATAAGTTAAGCATCTTCTGTCGAACCTTGCTGACTCCAAATGAATGTGAAAGTAAATTAAACCATAAGGGAAATTCATTGTATTCTATTCATTGTATTAATTTATTGGAGAAAATATAAAAAGGTATTCTACAGACCCATATAACATGCAGGAAAACCTGCTTTCAAATTTTGTCGTTACTGAGCATCAAGGAATAGTTGGCCCTGGGATTCCCATCAAACAAACATGTCGATCATTACATTGATTTGTGAGTATTAAACAGCCTCACGTCCGTGGCTGGCAGGTTTGCTCCAAGGCAATTTGCATAGTCCAATATGTCTCCAATTTCCCAAATAGAGCACAGAGGAATATACACAAAATATTTGGTAAGAAAAACAGTGTCCAAACTGCTCTCAAAGGCTCAAAGTACCAATGACGCTAAACATGCTGGAGTAGGAGGCCGAAGGGGCAGGAGCTCCACTTGCCCAGGGCGTATACCACTCGCTGGTGCATTTTATGGAGCCAGTTTCTTCATTTTGCTCCGGAGCCTCTTGTGGGTTTGACACACCGCACTTCTCGTACCCACTCTCTGCACCCCACGCCTAAGCTTGTTTTCTGTCTCGAGAACAAAGCCTAGGAGGATGCACTCTCAACACTGCTAATATTGCCGTTTTATTATGCCCATTGACTTGTGTTCTCAATAATAAAATGGCTACTATAAGTCATGAAAATCACATCATGAAAGCACATTCTTGATATATTCTTACAGACATAATATATATTTTTTTAAATCAGAAAATGGTTATTTTTTTCTCAACTTGCACATCTAAAGATGAGTCAGATCCCTACCTCCAAATGCGGCTCTGGTAGGACATCTGGGATTGTAGTTAAGCCACACTGGTTGGTTGATGACATCATGGAAATCACTCTACAACACACCTCAGTGCCCACCCTTTCCACTATTCTCACACACTTAGGAATACTCAAGAGAACTTTTGGAAAACAATCCTTTTTTTTCGGCCATCAGAAATTCAGGTGTATAATGGACAAGATCTTATGCCCACAGCCCTGTAGAAAACAAGCTCAGGTAACATTTGCTACTGCCTGATCCAGTGTTCCCCAGTAGGGAACTGGGAGGAAGAGAGAGAAACCATCTGCCTCTTAAGATCCACACAGTGTTCTCCTCTCTTGTTATGGAACAAGCTTCTTCCACACCGTGAAGCAACACATTTAATTTCATAACTAATCTTCAGTTCCCATCATTTACATGAGATAATATATATTACCCAGAAAATACTTGCAACTGTATGTTACAAAGGACAACCAACTCAGTGTGAGGGTAATGAGGAGAGTGGGGGAACATGTGCTTCCCAAATATATAGGAAAGGGAAGTAAAGGAGAAAAGTAGTGATGGATTACAGGGCAGGGGATAAACATCTGCCAGTCTCTAAGCCTCAAGATGAATGTTTAGCTCGAGGAGCCATTGATGCTGGAGGTCTTGGCGATTTTGAAAATTTAATAATTCAAGAGACAGTAAGAATTCAATTTGGGAATGGACATACATGCTAGCAGAATTCATCCAATCAAAAGATATAATGGGATATGTGGCCATCCACGTTCATAGCAGTGCTATTCACAAGAGTGAAGAGGTGAAAATAATCTACATGTGCATTGACAGATGAATGGATAAACAAAATGTGCTCCATACGTACAACGAATATTATTCAGCCCCCAAAAGGGAGGAAATCCTGTCACATGCTACAACGTGGATAAACCTTGAGGACATGTTAAGTGAAATAGGCCAGTCACAAACAGACAAATACTATGATTCTACTTACACGATGTATCTAAAGTAGTCAGATTCATAGAAACAGAAATTAGAATGGTGGTTACCAGGGGCAAGGGAGAGAGGGGAAAGGGAAGTTGCTGTTTAATGGGCACAGAAGTTTTAGTTTTGCAAGATGAAGAAGTTCTGGAGATTGGTTGCCTAACAATGTGAATATACTTAACACTACTATAACTAAAATTATTAAGATGATACATATGTTTTTTACCACAATAAAAAAAATGCAACAAAATACAATGTAGGTGTATGTCTGGCAGCTACAGAACTAGCTTTTCCCATCTGGCAGAGAATCCAGATGGTCTCCCCCCTGTCATGCCACAAGTTTAACAAAACCCCAAACTAGACCCATTATTAGTTGGATTAATCTTGCTTCAGAGTGTGAAGATAGAGAGCAATATTAACACTCCTCTCACCTTTTTCTCTTAATATTTCAGTCTTTATAGAGCTACATGTGAAATGTCTGTGAATGGCTCCCATGTGTGGAAGCCACTGACAAAAACTCATATAAAGATCCCACACACACACCTGTACCCTGTTCAACACCAGGTCCTAGGAGATAGGAAATTAATCAGTGAAAACAATGATAATAGAACTGAGGGCCTCACAATCAGGGTTTCTCTTAAACTAAAAAAATTCTCAGTGATCAAAATGCAACTCTTTTTGCTTGTTACGTAAGTTGGTGCTGCTTCAGCAAATGAACACCATTTGCAGTTCTTACCTTTTTGTTTTAATGTGAAATAGATGAAGCCATTTCATTACAATGGGACACAGCAGCAGATCACCACGTTGGAAGGCACAGCAACAAAGAAAAAAAAGAGAGCAAATTGTTAGTTTACGTCCTTGGAAAGAAGGACAAAGTACATTCCGAAGTAATGCATAAAGAACACAGCAACAACACAACACAGAGATACCTGAAACACTCGTAAACGGCAACCTCTCTTTCCGTCCTAATTACAAACCTATCGCTTCTGGCACAAAGAACAAAGAGAAGACTCTTCAGCATCTACTAAGGGTTTCCTTCCTGAGCTTGTCTTTTCTTAGCTGGTGACTTTGTGACTGAATGCACATGGGACATGATGCTTCCTTCAATAATGCAGAGCAATGGGGCTACCCGGGTACCGATTTTTCTCCTGTAACACATGCTCCTGAATCCAAGAAAAGAATTCCGCTCCCAAGACCTACAACCTACACACTGCCACCAGCATTTCTATATCCCCCAACATTGCTGAGAAGTGACCTGTGGAATAATCAGGACACATGGTCTCTGTATAAGAGGCCTCAGGGGTAAGAAGGCGGCCACTCTTCTCCAGGCCCAGTAGGTGTAGGGCCATCCTCTAAAGAGTGGGTCAGGCCGACTGTCTCTCTCATCCCTGTAACATCTGTGCTATCGCAAACACTGAGTGGAGAGAACGGACAGTGGGAGTCAGTCCTCAGAAGTTCCTAAAGACTGACTCTCTCTCTCTCTCTCTCTCTCTCTCTCTCTCTCTCACCCTGATATGCCTGATCCTAAACTCATCTACACCCTTCTTGAAACTACGTGGCTAAGCTCAGGAGCAGAGACTTGTGCCGACTGCCATATTGGGAATAAACCACTGTAGAAACCATGAAAGGAGAGACTGTGAAGCTCCCTTCTCCTCGGGTAAAATTAAGGAACACACACTACCCAGTACTGAGACAGAACTGAACACATGTCATTTGGGGGAACCTGCCTTTTCTTCATTTTTTTTCTTGCTAAAAAAGGCAAATTCGCACAGCCTGGTTCAAAATTTAGGTCAGAGTCTCCTGGGAATACTGCCTTTCCTTCCATATCTTACAGACATGATTTCTGTGCCTATTGTTAGCTGTATGAGGTGAGCCCTGCAAAGAATATGCTCACAACCCAGCTGACTTGACCCCTGCAAAGGGCAAAGGGGCAGTGATGGGCCTTGCTGAATACCAGCAAGCTGAATCAGTGTCCACAGAGCAGGACTACAGGGCTCACAGGAGGATGAAGAGGATGTGCATTTCCTCCCTCACAAAAGACACTATTCGTCCCCTTGTCCTCTTCACAGTATTTACGGTAGAAGGACACACAGCTCTCCATCAGGGCAAAGGAAGTAGTTAACCTTGTTCCAAATAGATTTGGAATTCCTGGTGGTGGAAGAGATTACCAACTGTCTTCAAACACCCTTCCCTTTCCTCTTGGGCATTCAGCTAGACTGCATTTCCCAGCCTCCCTTGAAGTAAGCCATGGCCCTATGGTTGGGCACCGGCTAACGGGCAGTGGGTGGAAGTGATGTATGCCAGGGCCATGACTGGCCCACAAAACGACCTGTTCAATCCTCCACTCTTCCTTTCCTGTCTGCTGGGCTGAATGGTGATGTTCTGGGTGAAGGTGACAGAGTTCAGTCATCCTGGAGCCCTGAATGACTGTGCAGCACAGCCTACCACACCCAGCTACTGAAGCTTATGAACAAGAGAAATAAACTTATACTGTGCTAAGCCACAGGAGTCTGGGGTACACCTGTCATAGTGACCCAGTCTCCTTAACTAATACACCAATTCTAGTCCCTTGTGAGGGACTAGACACCAGATCTTAGCTTCTATTAGATGCCTCTTCCAACAAATCCCTCCTTTTCCCCTTAAACTAGTCTGAACACATGTTCTTCTTCACAATTAATGAATCTCTGAACAAAAGATGGGCTTGAGGAAAATGCCCTGGAAGCCCAGCGAGCGGCACCATTGACCTTCGCTGGGGATGGGGCAGGTGGCTGTGTGTCCTCCTGAAAGCTGAAAGCATCAAGAGTAGGGCTCCTGACAGGCTCTGACAGGGTTCAGTAACAACATCAACTAGGCTGTTTGTCTCCACAACAGCCTACTTCAAAAAAGACAAAGAGGATTAAATTAATTTAGAAGGCACATAAAGAATTTCCTGCCAGCAACTCAAATATCTTGGATCTGACCATAAGTCTGAATCTCTTCAGAGCTAAATATGAATAGAGATACAACTGCTTCCAGTTGGTTTAGGTCAAGCCTTTACTGACCAAGCCCTCCTGTGACTATTACACTAGGAAGCAAAGCTTTCCACAGGAGAAAAAGAAGAAAAGCTCTCTACTGGTTTTCTCATAGTCCATGCTATGCTGCGAGGAGACAATCAGTAGGAACTGTTCAGTACAGGAGTGCAGTGACACCACCATTCCACCTTAGGAAAAATATGCACACACCTTCTCTCTATAACATACTTGGTATGGGCTGAAACAGCCATACCCAAGGTCACACTTGTCTTTAGCTGATGGAGATGCATAAATTCACTTACCATATGAGGTCTGACAATTAAGTTCATGAACTTATTACAGCAATGTTGCTAACCTTTTTTGGCATCAGAGGGATTATTCATTATGAATTTGTACCAACTGGACAGTTAACCAAGTTTACTATTTGGAAGTGCTGAAAAGGCTGTGTGAAAAAGTTAGACGACCTAAACTTTTCACCAACAATTCATGGCTCTTGTATCACGACAGTGCACCAGCTCACACGGCACTGTCTGTGAGGGAGTTTTTAGCCAGTAAACAAATAACTGTACTGGAACACCCTCCGTACTCACCTGATCTGGCCCCAATGGCTTCTTTCTTTACCCAAAGATAAAGGAAATATTGAAAAGAAGACATTTTGATGACATTCAGGACATCAAATGTAATACGATGACAGCTCTGATGGCCATTCCAGAAAGAGTTCTAAAATTGCTTTGCAGGGCGGACTAGGCACTGGCAGCAGTGCATGGCTTCCCAAGGGGAGTACTTCGAAGGTGACCATAGTGATATTCAGCAATGAGGTATGTAGCACTTTTTCTAGGATAAGTTCACAAACTTAATTGTCGGACCTTATGCATGGAGCCCCTATAAGCGTATGACAAGAGAATTGGTGCTGCAGAAGAAGCCCGCACTTACGATTGATAACTCCTGTCTTCAAGTTGCTTACAAACTACTAACAGAAGCAGGACATAAGCATGAGAGGTTAAATAATATAACAAGACAATAGTATAAATGATGTCACAAAGATATCTACAGCCCGATCATCAGGCAGAATTCAGCGTATTATTTGTATCCAATTTGTTTTTCAAACCCATTTAATTTGCCAACCCCACTATTTCCTGGAACTCCCAATTCCAGTTGCCCTGTTTGATTTATTCCCCCATAATATATATCACATTGTAACACACTATTTAACTGAGTCTAATGTATTTACTAAGTTTTGTGAAGGCAGGGATTTTCTGCTTTGTTCACTTTTGCACTCCCGTGCTTCACACAGTATTCGGCACATAGTAGATGCATAATAAATATTTGTGAAATGAATGAAAATGACTCCAAGTTTTTCAATACAGCAAATAACAATATACCATCACCGTGTTCTTAAAAATATTCTTTGGCACCACACAAAACACCTCAGTTCCTTAAAACTCTCTGACGATAATAACCAGAGCCCCAAGCCTGCTCACCAACGGAAATACAGAACAAGGCTACATACTGATACGGACTTCAGGGTCAGACACAAGGTGCTGATATTTGGAAGGTGCAGTGGACAGGGCCTGGCTGTCACATGCCTATCTTATTCTTTGCATCAATAACGGTATAACCAGGAAGGTGTCCCTTAACTATTATTCATGCTTCAGAGGACCATTAGAACTAGTAGTGCCTTTAAAAATATGGCACTAATAGGGAGATGAGAGACAGTTTGGAGAATATAATCAATAATGTTGTAAAGATTTTGTAGGGTGTCAGATAGACACTTGTTTTATTGGGGAGACCATGTCACGGACGGTGCAAATGCCTGACCGCTATGCTGTACACCTGAGGCTGAAGCTGAATAACAATGAAAGTCAACTATATTTTTATATACGTATAGTCACAGGATGTGGAGTACAGCAGAGGGAATAGTCAATGGAATTGTAACAGCTGTATACAATGTCAGAGGGGCAGTAGATTGGAGGAGGGGGTTATCACTTTGTGAGGGGTGCAAATGTCTAACTATTACATTGTTTTGCACACCGGAAAATAAAAAAAAAATATGGCAATAACACAAAACAGGTAAGAATATATGCCCTGCATAAAATGTACTAAGACAACAATACCTACAACCACCAGAGCATTATGCTAAATCACTGGCCTATTTACTTAGCTAGCATGGGACTGCAAAGGACCTCAATGTCAGAATGACTGCGGCTGTTCACTCTCACCACTTAACACATCTTCTTTATTCAGGATGCCCACAGGATTGGACAGGCTCATAAGGAAACTTGAAACTCAAATTCCTGCCTCTCGCCTAGCAATCTTGAGGCTAAGTATTTATTTTACATGTTGTGCTTCTATGGCATGCCTGGGGAAAGAGCGGTTTTAAGGAGTTTCTCCAGAATCATGCTGTATTTAATAACTTGATGGAATGAACAGGACTTGACCTTGCCGACTCCCTGGGCTCGTCTCACAGCTGTGACTGAGATCCAACGATCAATGCTTGTACGTCTTGGTCACTGTCACTGGCATAAAACAAAACAAGACAAAACAAAACAAACCCACCACAGATACTGGTCAATAGAGTGCCCAGGAAACAAACCAAAAAGAATCTTATTATAGTGAAGACAAGCCAAGGGGTTTAGAGGGAGCCAGTCCCACACGCATGAAGAATTATGCAGAAACCAATCAGCCTAACCACGGTTTAATATTCAAAAGCAAAACTTGGCCCTAAGATATCACACTAAGCATAGATTTTTTAAATTAAAAGTATTTTCATTTGTCAGACAAAAAGGGTCTTCTTCAGGAAATGAGAGACCCTAAATCCAGCAGAATTGAAAGGGAAAGTTGTCACTCTGAGGTAGAGTCCCACTCTGAAATTCAGACTAATGAGTGAGAAGACAAAAGGCCTCTCTCACACTGTGCTGCTCCCAGACAGAGGGCTGGTGTAATGATGCCGCCCTTCTTTTTGCTGTATGTACTCTCCCCCGGGGCTTAATGCTAAACAAATTGTGTGTAGGGGAGTGTTGGAGAGCATGTGCGAGCACGCACACACACATACTTAGAGAAAGTATGACTACTAATTCTCCAATTGCTGGTGGCACAATACCATGATCACAAACCACCCTCAGTGACAAACAGGGCTTTCACAAGCCACACCCACACAATTGCAGCAGCTGCTCCTACCTGTCCTTCCAGCCACTCTTTCCTTCCTCTTTGGAGTCCATGCCGACCTTGCTATAGGGAGATGCTAACACAATGTGGGACACAAAGCCAGTTTTTCAGCTTGTAAGGCCAGGTAGCAGAGATATGAGCAAACCATTTCTTAAGAAGAAAGACGGCCAAAAGAGGGAGGCATGTTATCTGCAGAAAGCACAGGATAAAGGGCACCGCCGTGGAGTGACAGAGGTCTCTGTCACCATTTTCATCATGGGATCTATCACCTGGTGATAGTTGGGATTTTTCTTTTTACACTGGTGTCTCTCTCACGAGACTGTGAGCATTCTGCAGAAAGGGGTTGTTTATTATTGACGCTTGTGACCAAAGTTCCTAGAGAAGAATCCATGTGCAGTAGATTTTCACAAACCTTATCTCACTGGTTAATAATTCAGGGGTGCTTTTAGTACCACTTCACAGAAGAACAAATTGAGGTGTGGAGATCGGAAGTTGCTTGCCCAACTCACTGAGCAAATAAGTGACAGACGTGGGACGTAAAGCTAAGTCGGCCTCGTTTCCAAGCTTTCTGTTACATCACTCTGTTGCTGCACATATAACCTGTGCAATGCATAGTTACTGAATAAATGGGCAACACCAGGACTATTGAATGCCACTGGAAGGAAAGTGGGGTTGCCAAAAGTCGGGCTGAGTGGTGCATGGATTAACTAATGGAGCCGACATAAGCCAAGGAAAAACACAAGCCCATCCCAGAGGCAGAAAAACCACACTTCAGTGCCAGGCATTTGGGTGGGCATGTCACAGGGAGTACATGGGCGAAATGATGGCTCAGCCACCCCCAGTGTTGATAAGCACCCTTCACCCGACTGAAGTCACCTCCGCCCAGCCTTCTGTGGTACAGGTACCCAGCACAATGCTGAAGTTACCTTGTATCTAAAGGCAAAGATGTTTCAAGTTCTAAACAATCGGCAAACAACTCATCTGTTGAAAAGCAACCCATCTTTAAATTGGGAATCGCCTGAATCTTTCTCCCCCTCATACGAAGGCATGCTGCTGATCACCTGCTTGGTTTTTGTTACTGGGCACTAATCAGTTTGCTTTTTATTCTTATAATTACTTTTCTTTGGGTGGAGATTGAATTACAATATTGCAATGCCTTGCAACTCTTAAAACCAATATTTTGTATTTCTATCCTCCCATCACTACTTAAACACCACCAATTTTGCTAAAAGCAATGGAAATTTTAATACACCATCCCTCAAAGTCAGATCCTGACTAAAAAGAAGTTGCACTTCTCCTGCCAGTATAATCTTCAGTCCCCTCTTTTTCTTAACACAAGCAATTGGACCAGTAGTGACACAGCTTCATCTTCAATGGCTCCCAGAGGAAAAGGGCTCAAGTGGTTCTCTATGCTCGAAACTTACGGCTCCCCATGGCAAACACGGGTGGACGCAGCAGTTTTGTTACAGCCCTGGTTAGCCATTGTTTATTGCAAATTCCATTTATTATTCTAAGACCGAAGAATTATACTTAGGTAACAACAGAATTACCTGGAGAGCTTTTGTAAAAATGATTCCTAAACTCTCTCCCTGAAGATTCTGGAGTAGAGCCCTGGAATGTATATTTAACCCGCAGAATCTATGAGCGAATCAGGCTTGGGGATCACAGTTCTAATATACAAGAGGTAATGGAATAGAGACAATGTGTATTTCATGCAACCTGCAAAAATCACTGCCTCCTTTGAGTTGAGTACTGGTGGAAATACACTTAGCAGGCTTCTGGTGTGCACCAGGACGTCACTGTGGGAAGGCAGAGAAGCACATGGGAGGGAGGTTCTCCATCAGAGAGGTTAAACCTGGCCGCGTCCCTTGTGCTGAGATGTGTCTGGTTAGTCCAGAGTAAGCCGAACCCTGCGAGGAAATGTGGTTAGCGTCCTGGAATACATGCAATTACGGCAGTCCTGCCTAGGTGTCACCTGAAAGGTAGAGAGGCTTTCTACCGGGAACTTGCCTATTCTCTGTGTTGTAGGTGAACTTGCATTGTGTTTGCAGTGGGGGCTAGGTAGTGGAACAGATTCTTATTGAAAAGTAACAAGCGTTGCCTTTTATGAGAGAAATTTTAATCTAAAATGCACTTCAAACTACATAAGAATGTCAAGGTGACAAGAGAAGCTCGATAATTTGTCAATCTCATCTGTTGAGAACACAATTAGGAGGAAAATGAACTGCCACGATATACTAGATCGTTTCGTGTTACTTAAAGACTAAGCAATAAAAGAGTAGAGTGATCACCATAAGGAGAATCTGGCTATAAACACATCTGAACTAGTTTCATGACCATATGATGTGATGCTCAGGCCATCTTTAGCTCCACCCGGGGATGGAAGCAGCATAGGGAACTCTGTGTCTTGGAGTCAAGACATATCTGGGTTGAGATCCTGGCTTTACCACTTGCATGAGCTGTCTGACCTTGAGCCAAGTAGACATAAGGTCACTGAGCCCTCTCATAAGAGGGATTAAAACTAATACTGGAAAACAAACAGCACGGGGCCTGTCACAAAGTAGTCACTAAATAAACGTCAGCTATTTACTGTTATGATGCGTTAAGGGCAGTTTAGGGAGGGAGAGATTCTGAAACATTTATTCTGCAATGGAGGACAAAAACCGCCTTTAGAGATCTCATGGATTATCTCAATGTACCTTTTCATTTTGAATGATGGCTTAGGCCTTTACAAGCTCTGCTCCCAGAGCTTGGTGACCTGGTGGTGTCCTGCAATCTGCCCAGGTGGGTCTGAGCAAGTCCTCTAAGTCTGTCTGACTCAAACAGCAGTTTCTAGACCAAAGTGGTACAAGCTGCTGCTGCCACGGGTACCCACAAACAATTCCATCTGCTCGAACCCAACCGGGGGCATCACCCCCAAGCAGAAGTCTCTGCTGCAATGTTGATATAATCAAAAATGGAAAAGAAAAAAATTAATCCAATTTAATCCCTTCCATGAATAAAAGTAATTGAGATATATCTTGACTTGTTTACAACAACTGTTCCACTTTTTCATCTGTTTTTCATAAATGGAATATACTGTCATCTTTCAGCATGAAAACGGTGACAGGGATAAGGATTTTGAAGATGCTACAATAATCGTTACAGATGAAATATGGTCTATTAGTTAACAGCTATAACGGTGAAAACCAACCTTGCCGGGGATTTTTAGAGGACTTAGAGAAAGCCTACATCATCAGGCTCCGTATTCAAACACTGAACTACACGTTTACCAAACAAAGTCGCCCATTCAGCAAAACGTTACCAAAAAGTTACTACCCAACTCAGTGCTTCAGACATCTGAGAGTTCTATTCTATTTTGTTTTAATCATATTACCGAAGATATTATTATGATTTGTCTGATTAGAAGGTTGATTTAATTAAAGCACTAATAGAAATGACAAGCATTACATATGCTCATCTAAAAGCTTTTTCCATGACGAATGAGGTACCACACGTGTGAACGGTCACACCAGGCAGGCATCTGGGCCTTTAATACCAAAGGACCTCAAGCAGTCTGCACGTGCTTCTAGGACACACATTCAATATACAGTCAAAGCACTGCTGAGGAATTAACAGAACTGTCAATTCATGCTCTTTTGACAGATCCCAAATAATCCAGCTATAAATATGTCTTGTACTGGATTTTAACACTGCAGTGAACGCCAGAAGAACACACGCAGGAATAACAGGAATTAACAACAACAAAAATTCCAAGTATTATATACCTCATCACTCTTCAGGTAAGTTACTATTCATGGAAAATTCTTCAAAAATAATTATGATCAGAAGCTACCCTCAAGAATGAAATCAACTGCTGTTTCTCATATGTAATGAGCTTTAAGAGAACAACAAGGCTAACAACGAATGAAGATTTTGAAATAGCTTGTGATTCCACAGTTTGCAATCTGAAGAACACACAACAGCTGCTTTATTGTGCAGACAGGGGCTTTGCCCCTGCTTGGCAGAGGACTCAGAAAGAGAAGTGCAATTTCACTGTGTGGCAGAATGCTGACCTGCATTGGTGACCAAGGAAGCAAAGGTCAGAGAGAAGGTACAGCCTCTCCAATCTAAAGAGTACGAATAACTGGGAAGAGACTCCTCCCTGCGAGGCTTAGGGAAACTGCAGTTCGCCTGCCATCCTCACGCCCACATGCCCCTCTTTTCCTCCCCAGTCTAGAGAAAACACAGGGAAAGTGGGCAGGAAGACTCATAAATTCTGGGTCTTTCACCTGCCTAGCAAGAGCAACTATGGCTTTTCATTCCCTCTCCCTGGAATTACTATCCCCTCACTCTCTCCCCCTAAAAAACAGGAGAGGTGGCTATCCAAGAGAACTGCTTAGGAGGGGTCTGTGTGAAAGGGCACCTGGCATCTGGGTCTCCAGTGAGATGACTGCTACGTCAGCAGACAAGATGATCTGTCCTGAGTCCACCTGAGCAGGTGAAAGAGAATCGGAGGGAAACGGCTGGGCAAAGAAGGGCGGTGGCCACCTAGAGGAGACAAGGATGTGTGAGCTTCTCATGGGCCACATGGGCCTCAGTCCCTTTGTCAGGACCCCTCCGACAGGGCAGCCTGCAGATAAAGAGACCTCTGGAAGAAAAGATTGTGGGTTATATCATCAGGTGGCTGGATGGAGTAGAGTTGACACTAGATATCCCATACCTGGGAACTATGAAATAGAATCCCATAAAGGGGTTCTGAAGAATGCTCCCTTGGGTACCATGGCCAGTATTTGGATGTCTGTCACCTGGCAAGCAAGGGTACCAGAGTTACACGTACAGGGTGAGGACTGTAGCCATGACCAATGATGTGAGAGACACCTCTCTCTCCTCCCCACCCTAAAGTAAGAGAAGAGATGGAGAATGAGATGGAGACAAGGGGAAGGATGAGGGTGTCCCAGAATTAAAGCAGATTCCTCTGCCTTTCTTCAAGGTGAGGGAGGGGGAGGAAGATGGTAAGAGTAAGCCCTCCCCTCCCCCACTCCAAGTTCCTTACCCCGGAAGAGGGCAAGTGCTGGAAGGAAAAGGAAAAGATGAGATTTACAAAGGATATGGGACTGGTGCTTTAAGATGGATGATCCTGACTTTACATTTAACTAATGAAATCAACTGGGATTCCATCAAAGGTGATCAATGTCATAAATCTTTTCTGAGGTTTTCCTATGAGCCATGCATTGTTATAGGCACTTGACTGACAATGACATCAATGAACTAAAGAGACAGGATCCTGCCCTCCTGCTGCTAGTGGGAAAGGAGATTTAACACAACATAGTTAGCAACAGTGAACAGAGAAACATAAAACCACTGAACCTCTACCAAGCTCCGGCCAGTCAATAAACTAGTTTCAACAGCTTTCACCAAGAGTAAGCAATTTCTTTCTGAAAGTTTTGCTTTCAGGTAAAACCCTGCCTTCTGAAAAAGTACCCAGAGATTGAAGACTTACCTAAGAGGAGGAAAGGGGTTAAAGGGAGAAATGATGAATAAAACAATATATAGATGTGTACGAAAATTTCTCTTAGGGAAAATCATGGTGAGATTTCACAAGCTGAGATGGTGGCTGTAATGCTGATGGCTATTTGGTTCCATTTCTTCTGTGAAGACTCTCCTGAGGGGATGGGATCTGAAAGCCAGCTGGTAACTGGCAGCTGGAGACAACCGGCAGGAAACTATGGTTTAGAGAGATGCTTTAAAGGCACTCAGGGTCAGCCGAAATAGACTAGAAGCATCAGATAAGAATTGAAGATCTGCTTTAAATCATACCAAGGCAAGCACTACTGTGCTTTCTAAATAGTTCTTCTTAGAGGAAGACGTTACGTATGCAGTAAATAGGTCCACATTTATGAATTTAAAAAGGCACCCAAAGCTTCCTCTTTCCCTTTCCCTTCCTTTCTTTTCCCTCCATGCCTAGTTTCCGATTTCATTCTGCCTTCCCAGGGGAGGAAATCTCTTCCCCCAGTACGATCAGAGGGTCATGTCTGAGAAATCTGGTGGGCATAAGACTCACAAAGCCTGAAAGCAACGAGAAACCTCTGGGGTCTTAGGGATGAGAACTCTGAATTCCACAGTAAATACTATTTCCCATTCTCTTTCCTAAAGTGCATCATCACTGCTGTTCTCAAAAGCCCCTTTCTGGGGGGCAAGGTCTTTTTTTTCTGGTAAGATTGGTGTTTACTTCCTTCACTGACTCCATCCAAGGTACAGCTGTGTGTGGGCCAAACTTCATCTCTTCGGGATAATACAATTGGCCTAAGAAGTGAGTCAGTACAAAGCATGACTACTGCAGTGTCTCAGGAGACCTGTGGTGTTCCTAATGAGCCTGGGCTATAGTTTTATTTCATGGGGGATTATTACCCTGAGGGTTGTCCACTAAAGCCTCAGTTCTTGGCTGTTTACAAGGTAGTGTGGTATAGGGCACGGCAGTTATAGTTAAATGGCTGAGTACTAAGAAAGATTAGGACACTTCTGTCCTGAAACCTTCCAACTTTCCAAAATGAGTTCACTCCTAACACTGCCCAGGATAATGTCAGCCCACAGGGTGCTAATGGCCCTGCAGAGCTCCTCAGAGCAAACACAGAATTAACACTCCACATTCTTCACCTGGGAGACAAAAGTGCCAGCACAGCTCAACGTCCTTTAGCATGGTTTCAATAAAATGCCTTTTCTTAATAAACCAGTCAATTTTCCAACCTGGCACAGTCAAGGCTGGCTAATTCTTTTCAGACAACTAAGAGAACACTCTAGATTGAATTATTTTAGGAAACTGTGGAGCCTAATTAAGCCCAACAGCCAGAATGCTATACATGCAAACCTTCATCCTAGAGCGATTTACTTTAAGCAGCAAGTCTCCTTTCCTTTTTCTGTGTTATAACTAAGTATTTTGTCATCATGAATTGAGAATAATAATAATAAACCAACCCTGGTAAATGAACCTCCAGACAGGGTACTGGGTTGTATGTAAATCAATGGAGCTGACGTTAATAAAATTCTGTTTATCTGTAATGCATTACGATAGTATTTTGTAGGAAAATTTCAATGTGTGGCACAGAGAGGAAACAGGCTGAACCCATTGACATTTAGCTAACAGAATTTTAATAGAACTGAGCTGGCCTAGGAAGGAAGAAAAATAGGAAAGAAATGCCAAGCAGCCAACTCCGTAGAGAATTATTCTTTTTGGCTTTATGTGACATTAAATATCGCTTCCTCCACCACGGTTAGAACCTGCATTAGTTTTAACAAAGAAAATTTCGCCCACCCCAAATCTCCATCAAGATGGCCCCTAGATCCATTACCAGCTGTTCTAACAAAAACCAAACAATTCACAGTGAATGGTGCCATTTTCTGTTTCACTGTGCAGATGATGGTGGGAGGGCCTCCAGATCACAAGTACCAGTGGCTTAGAAAACACAGTTTGGAACCTCTCTCCTCTTGGCTGCTGCTAGCTTGACTTCACCTGGTCCACGGCTATCAACAACTATTATTCTGCACAGAAGCTCTACAGCTCGGGAAGCAGCTTCCCTCCCGTGGTGCAGGCCCAGAGCCAGGAACCCTGGGTACCCAACTGATCAGTATTTCACAGGGCAGGGAGAATTCCAACCCATAAGTGACCAGGGTCTTCAGAGAATCTTTCCTTTCCTTCCTCCCTCTCTGGGTGTCACCCCAATCTACTTTTCCATACTTCTTCCCTACACCCCTTTCCTTATTTACCTTCCAACTCTCTTCTTCTTCCCCTTTTCCTTCACTTAAAACTGGCCATAAAGAGATGTCTTAGTATTTGCCCAATGTTTTAATGTTTTTTTCTTAATCTTAAGGTGATTCGAACATTTTACGTTTCCTTCGGAAAAGAATTTAAAAAGAACTAAATTGATTTTTCATCACTTATGCGTTGTAACATTTAGATTTTGAGATTTAAAATTTGTGCTATCTTTGACTTGCTTTAAATGTAAAAGTCTGTTTTTTTCCTTCTCTTTTTTTCCTCTCTATGTTTTAATGTCTCATTTTCGTTCTATATGCTTCAAATGAACTCTATAATTCAGTAGTCAAGTCTTCATTTCTTTTCTTTGCAGATTCCTTTCACTTCCATAGATAGACAAGTTCAGTGCTTCCGTCCTGAACTCAAATTCCCATTTACCAAAACCTTTTTACTGCACACCTGCAAAGGTCAGAAATTAGGCCAAGCACTAGGGATTGTCGTTCAACAAGACAATCAGCTTACATTCCAGAAGGGGAGACAAACAGTAAATAAGTAAAGAACAAATACATGAAATAATCAGAGATGATGTGTGCTACAAAGAAAGTGATTAGACTGCTATAAGAGAATTAAGCAGGAGGCCTGTGTGAGATGAGTGCTCAGAGAAGGCCTCTCTAAGGAAATGGTTTTTAAAGGAGCCAGCTGTGCAAAGAGCTGGGAAAGAGAATTTCAGGGAAGGGAATGGCAAGCATAGAATTCTGCCCTGAGGCAGAAAGGAGCCTGGGTTTTCTAGGAACTTAGAAAGAATGTGTATGTGACTGCAGTCCAACAGAAGGGGAGAAAGTGACACAGGACAAGATTGCAGAGAGCGCAGGGACCAGAGCTTGAAAGACGCTTTTGAAGAACTTGGATTTTATTTTTAAGGAGAACTAAGAAGTCGTTAAAAGGTTTTAAGCAGAGTAATGGCATGACCTGATTTTTAATATATTTCTCTTCACATATCACTCTGGGAGAATTTGAACTCCTGACTTCTGATTCCAGGTCCAGAGAACTTTTCATTACATTTCCAAGATCAAATTACTGGTGACTTCCCTGAAACACACCAACATGCTGAATCTACCCCTAAATTGAATACTAGTCAAAAGAAAACAGGACTACATGCACCTTTATTACCCTAAAGAGTTTTGAAGCCATATAATCAACATGACTATAAAATGAAAGACACACCTAATTTCTGAAAATTAGGAGAACAGTTTCCTGCCTGTACATTTGGGTTTTTTTCCCACACGGTATCCTTAGAAATAACTAATAATAATTTAAAATAATGAGATGTGTATAAAAGTTTCCCAAAATATTTCAATGAAATGATATAGCAGGTATTTTAAAAAATTAAGGAACACATTATAAAAAAAAATGAGAGGAACACATTTTTAAGATCAGTGTATTTACTGAATTTTAGGTCATAAATAGGAAGGATATAAAATGAAATTTCATCTTTGGGAAACAATCAGTAATATAAATCCTCCTTCCTTGCCTTTTATCTGATCCAATCAATCACACATTTACTCAGAACTGCCTATTCATAGGTGCTATAATTCACTCTATCTACCCCTGACATGGATGTCTTCCATCATTTTTTCTGCCATTGTTTCTTTTCCCCCCATAAAAATATATACACAGCTATAATTGAAACACATTTCACAGAACAGTACTTAACCTTCCTATATGCAGTTTTCCTGGTATTTCTCTTTTTCTAATTTAAAAAACATATTGGTCATTACCCACTAACTTGATTTCATGACGCAGTCTTTAAGCCCACTTCAAAATTTACTTCCTCCATTAAACTTACAGGATATATAACCTTCTACCTGGTACTTAAACAAACAAACACAAAATAAATGTTCACATATGCATTAAAAACCCCCGATTGTAACTTGTTGTATGGATTTTTTTTTTCCCCACCAAACTCCTTTAAGTTACTGAATTTACTGAACTCCTTTTTTTGTTATGGAATTCTCCAAGTCAAGAGACAAGTTTTCCGGTGATATTGCAATCTTACCCTCCTTTCCCCAAATCATTCCCATATTATCGTATGTTCCCTGCCACTGTTTCTTTATGCTATTGTTCCACCTCTGTCTGCTCGCCTGTTTCTTCTGTTTCAAGCCCAACCCTTGCCATAGCCCTTGCTTGACTCAGAGCGCAGCTTTCTCTCAGAAAAGCCCTGGAATGGAGTAGGCCCAGTCCCACTCAAAAGTAATGAGGCTGGAAACGAGGTGCTGTCAGGACAAAGCAAGAGTCTGGCCTCCCTGAAACTTCTGCCAGCGGCCAAGAAAATCTTTCCCAGCAAGGCAGTGGTCTTTTCTGAGAGATCTAGTAGGTATAATTGTTAATTACATAAGAGTCATTCGGGCTCATTTAGATTTGTCATCTGCTCATCAGGGCTAAAATAACAGCTGAAGAAAAAAGCAGGACTGCTCCTTTCCAACACGGACACAGCTGAAGAACAAACGCGTAAGAAATAAGATAAATGTCCTCTGAGGGTACAAAGAGAGTGAAAGGATTTCACAACTTATTTTTAGATTTTAAGTACCTAGATACTTTGATAAAAAGAAACCTCAAAGAAAGAAGGACTCAATTGGAAAAATATGATAAAATCTTATTTGCAGTGAGTTATTTAAAGAATGACACTAAGTATCATTGTAACCTCATGATACCAAAATTGAAAGTAACAGATGATAATGCACTTAAAAAAATACCTTCTCAGAATCATTGCTATTAATCACTTTTAGTCTACTAAGCAGTCCAGGATGATCTTGCAAATGTAGAGAAAGTGACTGCCTGAGATACTTATTTATAATATTCTGTGTATTTAAAAATCTGTCCTGCTTCTTCCTCTCCTACCCCCAAATTTTAGACAGTGTCAAGTTCTTCGTTGTAATGATAAAAAGTGCATAATTACTTGACTTTCATAGGTGATTTTATTCACATTCTGTTCCAACTATAAAAGCTAAGAAGTCACATACATATAGATCTGGTATGAAATTTACCAGGATTTAGGTTGCTTTTGCCAATTTATATTCTTATACACAATTTGGTTTTCCCTCAGTACAGCTGGACAGTTTCTGAGGAAATCAATACATCTCATTACGCCTGAAAGTCTATAATCCACAGAGAGAAATTTCTGGAGGGTCACCAAAATTTCTGCAGTCTCTTTGGTTGGTTTCAAAGCAAAACTGTCAATAAGACCATTGACATGACAGTAGGTGGTCTGGGTTGGGGGGACTGAGGGAGGAAGGCAGGCAGAAGGCTGAAAGTGTAGGTGTCATGTGTCCCTCCAGCAGAATGATGCAGGGAAGGGAGGGCTTTGTTCTTAATAACAGTGTAACTTACTTGAGGGCGGGAAATCACATTTATAAATCAGGTTTCCCAGGACACCGTCTGAAAATAAGATCCCTTGTAGTGGAAAGGACACCAAACTGGGAACAATTTAGATCAGAGCAGAGAATACATCTTGGGTTTGGTTTCTAACGTATTAGTTTATTCCCTCAGTTTTTGCTAGCCCCCAAATGGCTTATGCAGATGAGATTAAAATTTAAAAGAAAAAACTGTGTGTAGAGAGCATTAAGAAAAAGATATTAACGCTGCCCTAATTTTGTAACATTTTCTTTTCATATGAAATATCGAAGGCCAATTTGCAAAGTGAAACACGTAATTTATGTATTTTTTACTCCTTCTCAACAGGATTTGAGGCAGAAAATGTAGAATTCATTTTACAGGGAGTGCTCACTAAACACAGAAAATGTAATCTATATTCACAAAGAGGTGTATTTTTACAAACATTTTTCTATGATACCTCACATTGTTAAAAGGTTCCAGTCATAATACTAGATTTTGATCTGCTTTTTGGCCTTTTTCCCAAAACACAGTGGTACCTTTTCCAAAAGGCCAGGAAGCACATAATGAGACCCCGAATGGAGAATTACCATGCATTGCCAATGTATGGAGAGCAGAAGTGATGTGAAGTGCCACACTCTTTGCCAGCTGTGTTTGGGCTCAGCTTCCCTGGCACCTTCTTGAATAATAGCTTTATTGATTGGTCTTGCTCTTTGAAACGAGCAGACTAACATCTGACAGGCTGAACCCAGGGGGAAAATCTGCTTTTCTCTCCCTAAATTGATAAGTTTAAATAACTCCAAGCCTAGCATAATTCCAATTGTTTGATGCAGATGGAAGTGTTGTTTTGGAATCACTTGAAAATATGTGCCAGCTGACCTGACCTTGCTGTGGTTTAAAGTCCACCATACCTGCTGTGCTGTCATTTCTGCTAGTTAGTGGCTTTGCAGGGATGTGAGAGGTTCCTTGCAGAAAGGGCTGCAGCAGTGGGGCCCTGGTGCTGTCAGTCTATCACCTCCCCAACCCTCCCCCCAATAATAAAGGCACAAAGCACTAAAATTTCAGAGCAACAGCTCTGAATTAACAAACGATTATTTACCAAAAATATGTTACACTCAAGCAACAAATCATTTTTACTCACCTTATGGTAAGGCACTGTGCTAAATGCTACAAAGGATATGAGTTACTGTCAAAAACCACCACTTAGCAGGGGAAGAAGATGATCAGATATCAACTACATATAAAAAGATATTTATTATGCCCATGAACTTTTACAGAAGCTATCTGTTTCCAGTTCATCAGTTTAAACCTAGATTTCTGTATTTATTCCAGATCCATGGTTAACCAGGTATTAGAGACGTCAATTTAAACTTATGAATTTTTTTCCTCTTAGCATCATACGTAATTCCTCTTTAAAAGAGATCTAGATACTGAACTGTACACTAAAAACTGCTTAAGATGGTAGATTTTATGTTTTGCATATTTACCGAGAAAGAGAGAGAGACAGAGAGAGAGAGAGAGAGAGAGAGAGAGAGAGAGAGAGAGAGAGAGAGACATAGTGGTTCTTCTCCTATTGGGTAATATCTCCTCAAGCTGTTCCCCCACTCATTGGTTTCCTCCACCAAGCTCTTCATCCATTGTGTATTTGGGCAGAATCTCTGACACTAAGTTTGGCCAGGTTTTTGTTATCGTAACTTGTTTTTGTTGTTATTTTTAAAATTAAAAAAAAAAGTCCCCAGCTTTATTGAGATGTGAAAATTGTATATATTTAGGTTGTACCACATGATTTTTAAAGATGCACAATGTAGTGATTTAATACATGTATACATTGTGAAATGATTATCCTAATAAAATTAATTAACACATCCATTGCCTCACACAGTTACACGAGACTAAAAAGTTTCTTTACAGCAAAGGAAACCATCGATAAAATGAAAAGGCAAACTACGGAACAGGACAAAATATTTGTAAACCACAAATCTGATAAGGGGTTAACATCCAAAATATCCAAAATATACAAAGAAGTCATACAATTCAAAAGCACAAAAACAAATAATCCAATTTAAAAAATGGAGAAACGATCTGAACAGACATTTTTCCAAAGAAGACACACAATGGCCAACAGGTACATGAAAAGATGCTCTACCTCACTAATCATTGGGGAAATGCACATTGCAACCACAGTGAGATACCACCTCATACCTGCCAGAATGGCTATGCTCAATAAATCAACAAACAAGTGCTGGCGAGGATGTGGAGAAAATGGAACTCTTGTGCACTGCTGGTGGGATTGCAAATTGGTGCAGCCACTATGGAAAATAGTACGTAGGTTTCTCAAAAAAATTAAAAGTAGAACTACCATATTGTTATTTATTTTAAACAAAAAGAGTTTTTCAACTCGTACATGCAAATGAAGTCTTCTTCAGAGCATTCACAAAATGGAAGAAGGATCCCTGAGAGTGTGTGCAACAGGGATCTCACTGTTACCCTTTCTCTGTTCTTCTCTTTCATTTCTAGGACAATTTGGAAATTCATTTTGATAGCTGGCTAAGGGTAGAATCCATTAGTCCTGACTTTCTGGTATCCGTGTTCATCACAGAATGTAAGACATTCTGGGAGCTTGGCAGTGGAGTGAGGGGGATATTTTCTTTCTTGAATCTCTGAAACTACAGAAACTCAAACTATAAACACTAAAACCAATGGTGGGCCTTTTGTTAAGACAGACTTGGGAATAAACCACTCACACTTGGTAATTCTTTGCTGGCATATTTTGAACCTTTACCAGGAATGTGCAGGCAAAATATATTGGTCCAACTTTTGGCATTCCACTGGTAATATCATAGTAATAAAAGCTTTATTTACACAGAACCTATTTCCAAGCTGTCTCATATGTTTTATAATAGATCTAGATAAAAGTAACTTTTATTTGAACTCCCTCTGTACTTACTTTGGGTGGTAAGAGCAACAAACAAAATGCAGTGATAATGGCAACTCAGAAACTCAGAAGACATATAAGGTATGTGTCTTTGGCACCCCTGTCCCAACCACTTCTCTTCTAGGATGACCCTGACCCTGGGGTGCCGGCTGCACAAGGGACTCCTCTCAAAGTATCTATTTATTGTTATGTCTTTTGAAAAATAACCTAAGCTTTATAGCTATCTGCTATGGTTTGTATGTTTGTGTCCCCTCAAAATTCATGCTGAAATCTTAACCCTCAAGGTGATATTAGGAAGTGGGGCCTTCAGTAGGTGATTAGGTCATGAGTGTGAAGACCTCATGATTATGATTAGTGCCCCAAAAGAGGTCCCAGAGAGCTTCCCCACCACTTCTGACACCTGAGGTTACAGGAAAAAGAGAGCTGACAAAGAAGGAGTGGGCCCTTACCAGACATGTACTATGATCTTGGACTCCCCAGCCTCCAGAGCTTTGAGAATTAAATAGGCACCCACTCTATCATACTTTGTTTTAACAGCCTGAACAGTCTAAGACATTCTCTTTTCTGGATTTCTTAATTCCCTAATACAAAAAGGAGACATTGGTGCATTGGGTGAAATTCCCACAAAATTGAATGTGCTTTTCTATTCTTTCCCTTTTTTCTTTCTTAAAGAGGAGAGGGGAGTTTGTCTTAACTCATGTTTCTTGATACTTGCACTACAGATAGACATGTTTAATGCACCACTAAAATATAAGTTCCATGAGGCAGGGACTTTGTTTAGTTCCCTGTTGATTTTCCTGCCTTGATTAGTCAAGAAATGCCTGCTGCTGACATTGAATGACTGACAATGGTTTTGAATTCAAAATGGTAAGGTGAGCAACCTGAGCATGTCTTTCGGAGCTGGGCTCTTTTGGGTCACTGAAGTGAGGTGTTCTCAGAGCACTGTGGATCAGGTCTTCCACCAGAGGGAGCAGGGACACCACTAGAGTCCAGAGGACACGTGGTGCAAAACCACGGGAGGTGCCTAAGGAGGAAAATCAGAAAGTCCCCAACCACAGCAAAAAAAAAAGAATTAAAATCAAAACCAAAGTGAAGAAGTCTTGAGGTCCACAGGAACAAATGCAATGACTACATAAAACTAAAACAGACCTTCCTTTTCCTGCTTTTTACATGTGTGGGGCTTGTTAGTTAGGAAGCCGCCCTAAAAGCTACATCTACAGCTGTCTGTCTCCTGGTTACTAATGTGGAGTTCGCCTTGGCACAATGCACCTCATCTTAAAAGAAGAAAGGAGAATAACCACAGCCAAACCACTCTGAAAGTCCCCCACTGCAATGCTCTGAAATAGTTCTATTTGTGTCTCTGACTCTGGGGAAAAGATCAGTGATACGGGTTGTTTGGGGCCTGGCACAAGTGGCTGTGATGATTTCATTCCAAACTCTGGGCTGTGATTCCACCTAAGAACAAATAACTCTCCACAAAACCACCATCAAATCACATAAATGGTAACTGAAACTTAATATTTAAGGTCTCCACTTTCTTCTCCAGACAAACTTAAACCTAAAAAGGGCAACTGTTGGAAGCATTGGGCATCAGAACACACAGCTGGTTTAAAGGCAGACTGTTAGTCCTTTCTAAGTCTCTCAGCATGCGCAGGGGAACTCCAAAGGACACCTGTGGGTGACCAATTTACCTCATGGATCATCATCCATAGATTATGGAGATCATAGGTCAGTTTTAAAGCCCTAAACCATCTCAAAGGGAAGATAATCCAAGGGAAGATCTCGGGTGCATCATGATTTTTTTTAAACAAGAAAAAGACTTGCATCAAATTAAAGCAGAAAGACTTGTTTCATTTAGCTAATGAAGCTTTGGAGAGTAAATTATCCTTACATGGTTGCTGAAACAAGCAACAATAAAAGTCACTCTCCATTTCCTAAATAGTTCCACCTATTTCCAACTCTATAATAGTTCCAACTCTAGATGGAACCTGCCAGTCCACAGATACCCAATTTAGGATGTTCCTGGGAGCCTACTGATGGAATATGACTTTTAAGCAGTCACAAAACAGAATGTTCCAAGGAGTGAACATGATACTATTTTAAGTTCATTTTAAGGTAATGATCAGAGCAAATAGGAAATTATCTATAATTCAAGAAAGAAACAAAGTCAACAAATTCAAATGAACAATGACAAGTTTCTACAGGGCAAGATACTGATGCATTTCCTTACATTGTGCGGTGCACATTGCCTGGTCTATTGCAAGTGACCAACAGGGACTTAATGATTACCTAATTTAAAAAGGAGGGGGATGGAGGAGGAGAGAGAGGAAAAGGAGGTGGAGATGGAGGAGAAGACGAAGATGAAGACGGAGACGGAGACGAAGACGAAGGAGAAGACGAAGAAGATAAAGGGGAAGGAGAAGGAGAAGAAGAAGAACAAGAAGAACAAGAACAAGAAGAACAAGAAGAACAAAAAGAAGAAGAAACCAGAAGCCCAGACCCTTTTTACAAAGCTGTTACTAGATCAGAGGATAGCAATTTTAGATATGGAAAGAAATGTAACACAATAGCTAATCAAACCCACAGAGAGTCTAAAATGCTTTCCAAAAGTTGGGGCATCCTGCTTATGAAGAAGGGGGCTTCTTGTTCTAATCCTGCTCCTCTAAACAGAAAGGCTTTCATGAAGCTAACCTGTCCCTTAAAAAATCCACAAGGGAGAGGCAGAGAGTGTGTTAACTTTTGGCGGGGTGTGGGGGACGGAGAGGGCTGGCCACACTCAGCAAGATGCACGAAGAAGCTCTCCTAATGTCTGCGGAGAGATCTTTCTCTACATAATGGTAAGCAATAAGCCTTGTCAAATTTTGCTTATTTTTCATTATAGTAAACGTTAAGTGTCACAATACTTCAAGTGTGCAGTGAGAATGGAAAAGAAGAAGGCACAGTGACTTCATGACAATGGTAAATCAAGGGTTCTGTCTGGCAGGAAAAATGTCATTAGCCTGTGAAGTGATCTAGCTGATGTCATTTTTGAAACAGAGGTAATATGTTCATTTGAGTTTATGAAAAAAACAATCGATTTTATTTTCAGCCATCTACTTTTTGAGGTCAGAAGGAAAATATTTATTGTACCTCTTAAAAGAAATAACATTTGTTATACTCCCAAACAAGTAAGTTCAAATAGAGTAAATATTTCCAATGGCAAACATGAAAAACAGAAGTTCGTTCGAAAAACTTCAGGTTATAAAAGACTTACATCAACCCCAGTACTAAATGGAGTATTAAGGTAAAAATAGCTTATCATTTCTGCTCACTCATGCAGGGTGGCCCTGCCTTTGCTCTACCTCTAATTCAAGGTCAAGGAAAATGTACTGAAAAGTAGAGTCTTCAGCTACCTAATAACTTGCAATCCAACAACATACAGAATGTCCCCAAAGAGGTTATCTAGGCAATTTACCAGTTCCACTATTTTTCAGTCAAAGTAACTGTGTTCTCGGAGAAATAATTTCTTTTTCGCGTAGTATACAGTCACAGTAAAGCTTTAAAACAACATCTGCTATAAGAAAACTCAGACAAAAGCTAATCTAAATAATTAATAAATTTATTCAAATCATGATCATTTTTAATAATAGAGACAAAATATTGATTATATAGGATGCTTTTCATAGATTTTTGAAATGATATGAAAAAATAGGCTATAAAACATACAGAGTATAATCTATTTTTAAAACATATTTTTATAATGAGTATGAATAGGAAAATGAGTGGAAGGATACACGATAAGATGTTAATAGTGGCTTATAGTTTCAGTCATGTTTACTGAGGAATAATTCACATGCAATAAAATTCACTATTTTTGCATACAGTTCTATGTGGTTTGACAAATGCATACAGTCATATAATCACCACCCCAATCAAGATATAGAACAAGTCATCACTCCAGATAGTCCTTTTGAGTATTTCTGTACACCACCCCTCTCCCCATCCCAGTCCCTGGCCATAAATGACCCCTTTGCTTTATCTTATTGCCTATTCCAGAACATCATACAAATGGAATCATACAGTAAGTAGCCTTTAGGTTAACAGTGTTATTGTTTTTTTCCTAGCATATGGGATTATAGGTGATGATTTCTTTATTCTTTTTATCTTGCTTTTCCATATTTTCTAATTTTTCATTAAAGCACAATTACTTTTTCCATTTAGAAAAACGAAAATAAAAACTAATTAATTATGAGAGGCCTTACGGGAAGCAGGTAAAGCCACGCGAGCACACGCGAGAACAGATGTTGTATAAGGTATTAAAAGCGTGAAATTACTTCACCAAAGAGTTAACATTGAGAGGCAACAGAGAATCAGCCAGGGCTAGGCAAAAATCCCAGCTGGGTTACCTACGAGTTGTGCGGCTTTGGGGAGGTTATGTATCATCTTTTAGCTTCAGTGTGGTCATTTTTAAAAGAGGGATTCAAATAGTGCTCCTCTCATGAAGTTGCTGTAAAGATTAGATGAAACTGCATATATGGCCACTGGCGCTGGCTCAACTTCAGCTCTAAAATTATGTTTCTCATGTATTTGGCTAATCTGATCATTATTACTATCATTATGAAGACCTTGGGAGGTGTGCTGACAGGAAAGGACACTTGAGGCCCAGGAGAAGAGACACAAGGAGAGGAAATGGCAAGTAGGGGCAGAAGAAAGGGGGTCGGGTCACAGGCTCATGTTTTAAATCCCTAAACTGAATTCTAAGCATTTCACTTTAGGAAACTTAAAATTTCTAGTTCTTCAAAACAAAGTTCTCATCCTTTTATTATTATTTCTGAACAAATTAAAGCACTTGTGGTCTTCTATTCTTCTACAAGTGATGGCTTATTATTCAACACACCTTGGAAAACGTAGTATTAATAGGTAAGACCAGCCACCCCTACAACTTTAATCCATGTTTTCTCATTATTTAGAATCCAGGGATCCATTATCAAAAATGTTCATTTGTATGTGTCTAATTCTCCCTCCCACCCCATACGAACAGCCCAAACTCTCTAACCTTCCTTCATCCCACTATAGGACACACATTTAGGGGAGAAGAGAGTACCCAACTATGAAGCTAGTGGTCTAAAAAAGAATGTTACATTGAAGACAAGTGTACAACAAGACCAAGCAATTGCAGATGTTCATCTGTCTCGGCAAGGGTTTTGATTGTCAGAGACTCTGGGGTGAGAATGACTTCATAAAACACAATACGATCCACCTTTATCTTCCAAGACTCCTTGAGAGTAGGGCCCATAGAAAGTTAATATTTGTAAGACATGCCAGGAAGTGAGTAAGTCTGTCTCCATTGGGAAGCTCCCAACTGTTTTGATTGAAATAGAACATCTCATTTAATTGCCATCCTCAGGATGCATTCATAATTCATGAACCTATCCAGCTTTTCATAATAAATGACAACTGAATTAAAAACACGTCTGCTGTCTTTGGCCAAACATATACATATAATATATACATATATTAAAAGGAGGACTATTGGCTTCATGCATTTTGGCCAAAAAACCAATCATAACCACATTACAGTTAAGTTCATTTACATGCATTCATATGTGCATGTCTCTCTATGTGTATGTGCGTGTGTATATAAAATGGTCACAGAACATACATTATTCAGAAATTTTCACAGGTCAAAGAATGATCTCCCAAGCTCCAGGCCCACTTGCTCAGATGCCTTCTTAACAACAGGAGCTGACTCTTTCCACTAGGATCTGATCATCTTACCATCTCCACGGCCTGCCTGTCATTCAAGACGCAGCTCAGGCAGCACTTCTCTGTGAAGACCTTCCCAGTTTCCCTACACCAGAAATAACCTCCTTTTGACCTTGGAATGATTATTTACATACATGTCTTCTTGCAATGACAAAACAAAAGGCTCCTTGAGAGTAGGGCCCATGGAAAATTAACATTTGTACCCTTCCCCAGGGCCTAACATGGTATTTTATACAAAATAAGGGCTCAACATAAATTTTCAGAATGAAACAAATAAATATTTTACTCCATTTTAATATAATCATCAATTTGCTCTCATAGGAGAGCAACAGCCGAACAGTCCAGAAAGTATGACTTGGGGATATGGCTTTGTTAATATACTAATTTCCAATTCCTTTCAATACTGGCTCCTCTTGAAACCCTATTAATACTTCAATGGACACACTGGATAGTTTATGGATCTCTGGGGCCAACTCCAGTAAAAGAAAAAGAATTTGAGTGCTGAGGGTTTAAGAAGAAACTTGTTTCCAATAGTATAGAGTGCTTGGATTGAAAATTATGAGGGCATTAAGAAATGATTTGTCTTCCATATATGCTTTCAGGTTACCAAAGAACTTTTTGTCCAGATACCACTCCACTAATCACAGGTAGCTTCTAAGTTTTAATCAATTAAATGAACTGCATAAGAGATGAGTCAAGAAAGAGAGTGGGCATGTCTCTCCTTTCCCCAAATCGAGTACCATGCTCGAGGGATAATTTCCTCCCAAACTCTGATAAAGCAATTGCCCAGACAGTCAAAGAGCTTTGAACAATATTCATCCCATTTGGCAACTCTCTTCTTTTTCAAAGTGTGAAAAATTTTAAATTTAGGGGAACAAACATGTGGCATGCTTCAGTGCCCTGCTCGAAGAAACATTCACTGACTACCTGAAGTGTAGCTTTCCCTGCCTTTGCTCACCCAGGCCTCACAACAAGGTAAATTCGCATTTAACCCATTCTACAGATTACAATATTGAGGCTAATATTATTAAAAATTATGCATACACTAGAGCCCATAGAGCAAAAATTCATTCCTCAATTCACAGCTTACTTCCTATAAGTTAATCTTTAAAGTCCAATATTAAAGTTTGGGGGCTTCTGGGACAATATTGGTCAATTCATTTTCAATTGACTCAGATGAACACAACCTATTTTCTAAATGCTAAAGAGTTTGGGGGAATTTGTCTTCAAATAATCATAGAATTTCGAGAAAATTCTGAATTTCACCTAGCAGTTAATTATCTCTGAGAAAAGGACAACATAGGTTTAAATAACATAAAAGTTGCAGCTCATTTGTGAACTTCTATTAGGTTATATTTCTAGGATTGCTCCAGAGGACTCCACTCCATAAACAATATGCCATTTGGTCAACATGATGGGTATAATATTTCTAAAAGAGATATTTTCCTTCTTAAAGTTAAACCTGAAAAGCATTTATTGAGCGCTTACTCAAAAAGCCTGGAGTTTTGCCCATATTATTTCATTTAATTCTCGCCATCTGATCAAATTTGTATTTTTAACCCCTGAAGACCACTGAAGACCATGCAGAGAGGTTACGTTTCTGGAGTATGAGCACACAGCTAGTAAGAGATGAAGCCAGAATTGGAACCCAGATGTCCTTAACTTTAAAACCCAGGCTTTTTTTTCAACTACACTATAAACCACACTTCCCCTACCCCAAGCATTTCTGCTTCCTGTAAATCTGTGCTCAAAAGGTCAAGTCCATCCAGCTTCTTTTCAGGATACAATCATTTTCTTAATGCTGGTCTTCATCATTAAATAATCCACCAAACTGAACTGAAAGTGGCAAATATTTTAACTAAGAAATCATTGTGTGAAACAAACACAGAATTCTGATTCTAATGCCATTAGAGAATGGGGGGGGGGGAGAAGCCACAAGCAACTGTTGATTGTACTGTCTTAGTCCACACCACACAACTGCCTTTTCTCTGACTGCCATTTTTACATTTTTCTTTGGACTGTTTTTAGAAACAGATGGGGTAGTAACTGGAGTATTATCGGGTCCAATCTATGCAGCTGGAGCATCCCAGAATTGCAGAAATAGCAGTCTTCTGAATAATTTCTCTCGCCACAAACAACTGCTGCTTCTGCTATAATAATCCCCTTAGTGAGCCTAGAGGGCATTCTTCCCATTCCAAGAGCCACGGTTGGGGTTATTTTAAACCACAGAGTCCTTTCGTATTTCAACTAAGAAATGCTTCAAACATGTGGACCACCTGATCTTTGTTTTGTCTTTCCGAAGGCACATATACCAGATGATAATATTTGGGTTAAAGGACATTTTACCTGCAGCTGTCATGAAAAAAGAAAACCAGAATGAGAGGCAACTCAATATTTTTTGTCTTATTCATCAAGTACAGCGGCCTTCACGTGTAGGACATCACACTGAACTGCCTGCCTTCTTTATGGCAGCAGCTCTCAGGCTCCCAAAAGACCAAATTTGTACAAACCACAAAACTTGTTGACCATAGTTTGACCATGATGCCATGTAGTCAGAAGTTTTCAGAGTTAAGATGTTTATTATTATGGGGGGGAATCTACATCTCTGACTAAATTTTTTTTTTTTTTCATTTGAGTGCTTTGCAACCGAGTACTCATCTGATAAAATGGGAGCTGGTAATATTTAGAAATAACCGAAATCACAATATACAGAATAATAAACTACATTTGTCATCCATGGGACAAAACTTAGTTTTATCAGATAATCTTTCTCCCTCAGTGGCAAAAACTGAGCCAATCAGCCGAAAATAAATAAATAAATAAATAAATAAATAAATAAACAACCAAGCAACTATTAACAGTATCAGATTTTTATTAAAGTTATACAAATTGTATGGCTGAAGAAACCAGTTAGTTTCCAGTGATGACAAAGCTATATTAACACATAAATTTTCTATTTTTCAAATGCATCACTTTTAAACAGCTTTATTAAGATAATAATTCACATAACAAATAATTCAGCCTTTTGAAGTTCAGTGGTTTTTAGTATATTCATAGAATTATGCAACTATCCTCAGTAACTAATTTTAGAACATTTTCTTCACCCCCAAAACATACCCATTAGCAGTCACTCCCTATTCTCTCTTCCAAGCGCTTAACAATCAGTAATCGACTACCTGCCTGTATAGATTTGCCTATTATGGACATTTCATATAAAAGGAACCATGTAATATGTCGTCTTATATTTGGCTTCTTCCACTCAGTATAATGTTTTCAAGGTTTATTTATGTTGTAGCATGTAGTTTATTCCTTTTAATGCCCAAATAATATTTCACTGTATGAATGAAGATCTCTTTATTTATCCATTAATTAGTTGATGGACATTTGGTTTGTTTCCACTTTTTGGCTATTGTGAGTAATGCTGTTAGGAACATTGTGCACAGGTTTTTGCATGAATATATGTTAAGCATCTTATTTTTAATGAAAATCGCAATCTTTGGTGAAGAAAGAAATGTAAGTTATTTTATGCCAGTGAATGGAAAGGTTTTAACAATAAGAACTGTGAGGGAGGAGGATAAGGAGGTATAATCTAAGGAAGCCGGACATGGGGGCCCAATGCAGGCCCTGGGTCCCTCCCCTGCCAGCACAGCAGCAAATAGCAGAGATGTCTCTCTGGGTGTTTCCCACACTGCTATTGAGATCACAGGCCCTCCAACCTCAACTGCACATAGCAGAGGGTGAGCAAAGCTTGGCCACCCCACCCATACTCCTCAAAACCCATCATCATTTCCAGGATTGTGAAGTGGAGAGGGGTGCTTGAGCCAAACACCGATGACATCCTTCTGCCGCAGTTGCTGATGAGGACTAAAATGACCTCAAAATGTATTCTCACTAATGACTGAAACAGGTCAACAGGCAAATCAGATTTTTATTCACTGTTCCCTTCCACTGTGACGCACCATCTCATCAAAATGAAAAGAGCTCATTCAAGTAAACACGTAAGGTAATAAAATAATTCAACCTGTTTTATTAAAATATTCCTAGAAAAGGACCTAAAGTGTACTTTGTTTTTATGTTGACTGAAAATCAAAGGCATTTTCCAAGTGTCTGAAGCACTAGCCTAAGAGGTTACATTAACTTCTTCACCCTCAAGTAAAATGATATTATAGGACTCAAGTGCATAAGACTTAATTTATTCCAAAAACTGGAAGTTCAAAAGATCAGTAATTACGAGGCTATGTAGGACAAAGAAATGTTTTGCATCCTCCAAATTACCAGAGGTGGTTTGCTAACTAGAGCCTGCAGACAATGAGCGATGACCCCCAATTCAGCTTTGTCCTCATTAGAAAGGACTTCAACCAAGCTGAAAGGCAGCCATAGCCCAATAATACCGCAGTCAACCCCCGTCTTTTCACAATTGGATCTACATTTATTTAAAGGAATACAAAAATCACAAATAGGCCAGTCTCAAATGCAATACGCTTATTCACACATATATCATTGTGGCCATTTAGATGCAAACTTATAGCATCTAAATTTCTTGTAATTAAAAAAAAGAAAAAAAACAGCCACAGAAGCAACATTAGGCTCTATGTGTCTAAACTGTTAACCCTTTAAGGGGGCAGTATAAATCACCATTGCTCTTTTCTCCATTCCTGCAAACAGAAGAGGTTCGCCCGGCCCTCCTCCCATCCTTCACTGGAAAACAAAACAAAACAAAACAAAACAAAACAAAACAAAAACCTAGTGGGGCCTCCACACAGTCACAGAACCCACCACCAAAAGGCAGTTGGTGACATAACTGGGTTTGAGTTTAGAAAGCTGAAAAGGAAAAAAGATCAGAAGGGGAAATGGATACACGTAGGACAACAAAAGAGGGGTCTAACTCAGGGGTAGGCAAACTATAGTTCCCCAGCCACATCTGCCCATTGCTTTTTTTTGTAAGGCGTTCGAGCTACAAGAAAAATTAAATTATTATTTTTAAAAAAAACATTAAATTATTAGAAGAAAGTCAAAAAATATTTCATGACATGAAAATTACACAAAAATCTAACTTCAGTGTCCATAAATAAAGTATAATTAGAACACGTCCCTACTTCTTCATTTACATATTACATAAGGTTATTTTCAGGCTACAAAGGCAGAGTTGAGTAGTCGTGGCAGAGACCAGATGGCCTGAAAAGACAACACGAATTATTATCAGGTTCTTTATAGAAAAAATGTGCAGAGCCCTTGTCTATTTTAGCCAAAGTGTACATTTCATCCTAAATCTCTAGAGTGGATCTCAAGAAAGAGAGCAGGTTCTAAACCACCCATTGTCACTGGGGAGACGGCACATTTGTAGAGAGAGGAAATTTAGATGGGATTTCTGTTCCACAAAAACACACAAAATATCAGGCATACCGAATTTACTGGGTTGAGAGTTTTTGTAGACAAACAACTTGTCTCTTTTCATAAACTTGTTTCAAGCAACACAGCTTATCAGTGAACACAAGAACACATTAGTTGCCCACAAATTAGCATTTAATACAATTATCTACAAAAGGGACAAGGAATCCATTTACATTTCAAATCTTCCTCACTGCATTTAGCCTGAAAGTTTTTTCAAGTAAAACACACATCCAGGAACACTAGATAACTACTCCTTATCAACTTGGACACCATTTTAATCCACCCTTTAATAATGCTGCTGTTGTGTGAAGGCGAAGGACAGAAGCAACTAGGGAAACGGAGTAACTAATGAATAGAAACTGGAAGTGTGGCAAGCTCACTGACAATAGCCAAAGTGTTATAATGTCAAAGTTTCATTAATTGGATGTGTTAATCAACCAGTCCCTATGTACTCACGTTTCCTTAACTCTATCCTGAGCTTATCAAAGAATGCAAGGCACTGTGTGTTTTACCTAATTCAAAAGTAACATGCAAAAAAAGTCTGTAACCAAATTTCATAATGTAAACATCACTCAGTTTATTTAGTGTCTAATAATCAAGCAGATATGTTTCTGTTCTTATGAGGGAATAAAGGAAATAACCAAAATTTTAGATACTTTCAAATTTTGGAAAGGGAATTAAAAGACTTAAGAGTTGACGCTGTCTTAAAGCTTTTGCTCCAAAAATCTTAGTTGTGCTCATTACCTTCCCCACAAAACTGCTAGTCTGTGGTCTGGTTTTAGTGGCTTATTTCTGTGCCATGGTAGAATGATGTTCTAATTTTTAATCAAAATTTGTCCATGTCAAAATTCTTCAGTTCTTTTTTAATATTCTAAATAATTCAACGTAAATAAGTAAATACCAAGCTGCAGAGAGGCACAGATGGCTGGGTAATCTATGGGAAGCCCAGATGGCAAATCAACATGCCCACGAGCCAGTCATCCCATTGGCGGCTTCCAATCAAACAGTAGCTGGGATTAATATCACCTCCACAGTCTGCACGCCAGCTGAGGGTCTCACAAAACTGATGTTTGGGCCAGGAAGCTGCGAACTAAAGACAGCCAGGTTTCACCTCACTTTCTGTAGCAAATTTGATTTCAAGTTTCATATTGGTTGAAATGGGCCACTTCCTTTGTGGCCATTACAGGTGAACCAGGCTTCCAATACCACATACGTGTTGTGTGTGGGAACACGTATGCCCTGATGTGCCTTCTTGTGGATTATAACCTCCAATTTTTCTTTAAGACTATCCCTATCACATTTACAATCTATATACACGTATTAGGGGAAAAAAATCCTCTTGAAAATTTAAAAACAAAGGAATAATGTTCCTAAGAAACTTCTTCACATCACTAAGAAATGCAATTATTATTCCCAACATTATACAAGAGTACAGTTTATTACAATCTTCTGAATAAATAATTAGTTCACAGAATTGGCAAATAACCATATTTCCCTTAATTTTTAGCAGGTACTGATCTATATTTAGGGGAAAATAAAAGCAAAGATATCAGTGTTCTTAATCAATTTGTAGAAAAGACTAACAGAACACCATGTAAACAGGCTAATGTGTGTAAACAAAGAAGAACTCTCCAGTGTCTGAAAATCAGTTTCTTCATGTTATAAAATAATACAAATTATTTTGGGAGCATATCTTGGAAAACAACAATACAAATTTATTATGTTATGTAACCCTCTGGGCCTCAGTCTCCTAATGGGGAAAATTATCATAAAGCGTAGTTTACTGGAACTAAATGAGTTAATACCCTAAAGCACTTGGCACATTGTAAGCTCTCAATGGGGTTAACTATTATTACTTCATTATTTAAATTATTCCTAAAGTTTCAATCACATTCTCTTCCAAAGAATCTTACTATTTTTGATAAACAGAAAATAAATGGTTTATTCAATGGGCATAGATGTAGAGAAACAAAGTAGGGGAATTAGGTAATCAGAAAGAAAGGGCTGAAGAGGAAACAGGGGAAAGTATGACACTAGGATTTATAATTAAGGAGCAATATACCACGCAACCATAATTTGGAGATCATAGAGGAGCAAAGTTAAATATGGAAAAAGGTATATGAAAGTAATGAAGGAAAATAATGATGCCATTAAAAACAAGGTCACACCTTTAGCAGTGCTAACAACTAACAGGGGAGTTCAAGCCATTATGGAAGAATCTGCTGGCTCTTTCATATTTCATGTAAAGCTTTTAATGATTATTAAGACTTCCTGGCACTGCCATGGCACTAGAGATCATGGGAACACTAAGATAGTCACCAAAGCATACTCTAGAAGTAGCTAAGTGCACCAAGGCTGGGCAATGGCAATTTCAGTGAGCTATTTCCAGATCAAAGGCAAACCTGGTAAAGCTTTCCTTAATCTCCCCTAAGAAAGTGTAGGCTCACTCCACCAGGAATAACCTAAGCTGGATTCTACTAATTTGAATACAATCAGGTTCCTTCTTGGGACAAGGAGAACAAGACAGAAAAGGAGGAAGTGATCTTTTTTGACACAGTCCTTTTTGTCACCTGGAAGCAGTGTAAAACACCAGAACAGGTAGTCCAGGAATATTCTAGGGAAGCCACATTTGAGTTACCATGGCAACCCCTCAGGATGAGTTTGGAAATTGACATAAAAGGAGGGCACTGCTAGGTGGCTTCTACTAGGTACAGGAGGCAAAATTTAGGGTGGTCAGCTCCGGCTGATGAGAGGTGTGATTTTTTTCCATGAACAGGACTTCAAGTTGTTTGTTCTCTAAAAATATGGTGGTCTTCTCTTATCCGCGGTTTCGTTTCCAAGATTTTATTAATAGTTACTTATGGTCAACTACGGTCTGATAGTAGTAAATGGAAAATTCCAGGAATAAACAATTTATAAGTTTTAAATTGCGTGAAATCTCACACCCTTCTGCTCTGTCCCGCCAGGATGTGACTCATCCCTTTGTCTAGTGTTTCCACGCTGTAGACACTCTCCGCCTGTTAGTCACTTAGTAGCTGTCTAGGTTGTCAGATCAACTGTCATGATATCACGGTGCTTGTGTTCAAGTAACTCTTATTGTACTTAATAATAGCCCCAAAGTGCAAGCGTAGTGAGGCTGACAATTCAGATGTGCCAAAGAGAAGCTGTTTCCTATTTTATTATTAGTTATTGCTGTTAATCTCTTACCGTGCCTAATTTATAAATTAAACTTTATCACAGGTATGTCTGTATTTATAGGAAAAATGCATAGCATTTTTAGAGCTCAGTACTATCCATGGTTTCAGGCATCCACTGAGGGTCTTGGAATGTATCCCCTTGCAGTTAGTGGGGGACTACTATAAAAATCACTCGAAGCAAGGTGCTACAACCAGCCAGGGAACCTAGCGCTTTCACTCTTTGCTGAAGTGGGTTGGGGTGGCCTTTTGCTCAGTCCTGCTACTCATCTTTTTCAACTCCTTTTGGCCTTTCTGGTTTGTTCGTTCATTCACATTGCTCTGTTAGTCAGTTGAACAATTATTTATTCTAGTTACTGGTCCAGGAAAGCACATGGTAAACGTGACAGGACAATAGTTATCTGCAACCATGCGGTGATGAGCTTAAGAGAAACAAATTAAATCGAGGTGCCCCATCCACTTCACAGCAGACAATGAATGTATTACCTTACTAAACACCCTCCCATATTCTCATAGTATCCTCTTTCAGATTTCTCCAAGGTCTTATTTATTCTCTCTTGGTGGTCATTCCGTGAGGCAGCATAATGTAGTAGTTGAGATCGTGGACTCCACAACCAAGCTATTTAGGTTTGCTTCTAAGCTCCACTAAATAAATGTGATTTGGGGAAAATTAATGTCTCTGGGTTCAGTTTTCTTGTCTGCAAAATTGGAGGGAACTAATAGTGCCTTCCTTCTAGAGTTGTTTTGAAGATTAAATAAATTATATAATATAAGCAGTATCTGTAATGTGCTTGGAAATATGTGCCAGAGGCATTTGCCATTGTCACGGGGGATGTGCTGGGGAAGGGAAGCAACTTCCACAATGGTTTTGCTAAGCAGTGGTCCTGCTCAATGGTTTGAATTATCTCCAAGAACCTGATGACCATCAAACCTTTACCTCTTATGTCATCATTCTCCCATGCTCCTGATTCCTAAGCCCAACTGCTTGCCCAAGATATATTTTTAAAATTCCTATGAACCCTTCAGTCGCAACAAACTAAGTCAAATCAGAAAACACTATGTTACTTCTCATCTTAGGCCCTTCTCTACTCTAATTCTTTAAATGACTGTCATTATTCTGCTCTCAGATCCTCAAGGACGCCTTATCTGACCACCCTATTTATAGAGGCATCCCTTCCCCACCCCTCACTGCTGCAAATCATTCCCTATCTTAGTATCCCTATTGTACTTTCTTCATAGCACTTATCACTGAATCTGAGATGCTCTTTGTCATACGTTTACTAGTTGACTAGACGTCTCCTCCACTAGACTAAACAAGGCGTCTGGCCTTGTTTATGGCTGCATCGCCAGAACCTAGAACAGTACCTGGCACTTAGCACATGTCCAGGACTCACTAAATAAAATGTATTAAATAAATTCTATGCCATGAATTTCATAACATTGCATAAATTTCAGAAAATTTTGCTCTCCTATTTGCTTAAGAAATGTTTTCATCACTATGTTTAAAATCAAAAGCTTTGGCACTTGGTAGGATAAGCTTCAGTTATCTGAAATACTTTGATATGTGGAAAGCCCCATTGCCTCTGAAACAATAGATAAATGAGATCTCTCTCCAGTTTTTATTCTTGTAAGCTTAACACTTACACACTTAACACAGAAGCTTACACAAGTTCGACTTAACTGTGCCTTGATGATGATAGTGACACCACTGTGATTTTATGTTTCTGTGTCAAAATAAATATCTACAAATGACAAGTTGTGTAGCTGTAGATGTGAACAAAATCAACTCCATCTCTGTGTCCCAGACTTAAGTATTCATGCTGTGACCTTTGACAAACTTCACTGTCCTTAGCAAGCATATCAAAGCTTTCTAGTTGATGACTATCCGTGTTTCTTAAAATGTAGCCATAAATGATTTTGTTAGCAACAGTTGGAATGGCATGACAACTGAGATGACAACCGAGATTAATAGCAAACTGGTAATAGTATTGATTATAAGCAATCATCTATCCTAAGACCACCAGGAGGTATGGCCCTCAGCGTTACGGAATTCTTTGCCCTTTCATCTTGTCAATCATTAGTACCCAAATTATACTATTAAAAAAGTACTGTAACGAGGGTTTGGTAGTGGAGAATAATTCGTGCCAAAACGCTGGACCGTCTGACTGTTCCGGCCCAATCTTTCCGTAAGTAAATTACCCTATAATAAATTCTGCTATATTCTCTGGAGTTGCCTGCTTCGTCTTTCTGAAGATACCTTCTTGTTCCGATGGCCATTACACCTTTGTTCCACTGTCAGACACAAAAGTAAATTTATTTTGACATAAACACCTCTTGTCCTTTAAGAAACCCCTTCATTGTTTTCACAAATAAGTATCTAAATTATGTTCTTTAAAAAGCTACTAGACTTATGGACAAAGAAGAAAACAAGTCATCCCTTAGCTGGTTTCAACAAATGACAAGTAGATATGCTAATAGCTCCCAATGAAACTAGCAGTCATCTGACAGGTAAGCAGATCATAGAGCTAACAGGATATCATACTTGCTGACTCTTAATTTGATGATCACTCTTTATATTAGCTGGGCAACTCTATTCATTTTGGATGAACGCAACAAACATTTACTGAATTTCTATCTTGTGTTCCCTCTCTCAGTTAAGTCCTGGACAGAATACATAAGTATGACACAGGACCTGCCCTCACATGAATTAATACGTATGCAGGTGCCTGGCATATAGTAGATGCTCAATAAAAGTACATTGAATCCACCAAAGCAGAAGACAACATTAAATAAGAGCATTAGAGAGACTTAGAATGTGCTCCGAGGCTTGGGGGGTTAGAAAGAACCTGGGATTTGGACTCACAGTGAGCCACACTGCGTTCCAATGCTGAGGCTTCCTAGCTGTGTGATCTTCGGCAAACTTCTTAACTTGTCAGGCTCACTTTGATTCCATGTGAAATGGTGACGAAAAGTCCTGCACCTTGCAGGACCTGCCCTTGAAGCATTAGATATGCTATCTGTAAAACACTGGTCTTGGCACCAGACAGGGGCTCAATAAATGGCAATCGAGATGCAATAGGAGAGACAGATAAAGGCCTTTCAGGTAGAGGGGGTATTGTAAGCAGAGCCTACAGGAGAAATGTGCAGGGGGTATGTATCTGGAGGATGGTCAGTCACTCTGTTGGTCACATTATAATGGCTGGAGACACAAGACAGCAGAATAAACTATAAGACACAGGAGTGGGCTTAGGGCTTTGAACCCCAGGCCTAGGGGTTTGTAAAGCTGTAAGGTCAGTTACATAGGAATCCCTGAGTCTGGGGATGGGAGTTATACAAGCAGGTAGAGAATCAAACAAAATGTTTAAAATTTCAGAAAAAGCATAGAGCTGGAAGGCACCTGAGGGTTGACGTAGTTCAACGGCTACATTTTTTAAAGATGAAGAAACTGATACTCAAAGTGTGTAGGACATATGCTCAGGATTTCAGTAAAGCTGGTACCAGTGATCAGACAGGAATTCAAGTCTCTTGACTGTTAGCCAGCACTTTCCCCCAAACCACAAAAATATGGGGTGTGTGTGTGTTCCAAAATAAGGCACGATATATGATATATATGTGTGTGTGTTTACACATATCCACACAAGCATCTCATGCTTATGTAAAAATACCCACCAGTATGTACACTGTGGTGACATGCAGCCCCTGAACGCTTTCTCCAGCCATTCCCTCCCTCTCCAGAACTGGCACAATATCTCCCTCTACCTGGTTCCTTACTCTCAGACCCACTCAACCCCACGCCCCATTCCCATTGCCCCACCAATCTCATATCTTATAAACATTCCTCAAAGTTAAATAACACTATAAGGAAGCAAAGAGACAAATCCAGAAAGTGGGACTTCCTACAGGACTATTGTAAAAAACTCAACAAATCAATGGCATGGTAAATAAAAGGCACACTGTGCTCTAGAGTGAATGAGAACATGAGACATGACAACCAAATATCACCTGTGAGCCTTTTTTGGTTCTTGACTTAAAAAACAAACAAAAAAAAACATAGCTGTAAGAAGACAGTTCTGAGATAGATAAATGCAAATGAGGAGCAGATAGTAGATGAGACCAAGGAATACTGTTAATGTTTGATGTGACAGTGCCACGGTGGCTATGGTACCTACTAAAGTACGTAGCGGTAAAATTATAAGATGTCTGAGATTTGCTTTAAAGTGCTTTAGTCAGATAATGGGGGCAGATGAAACAGGCAGGGCACATTTTTGATAATTGCTGGATGTGGGTAATGGGTATATGAGGTTGGATAATTAAGTTCATGAACTCATCCTAGAAAAAGTGCTACATACCTCATTGCTGAATATCACTACGGTCACCTTCGAAGTACTGTGTTTCCCCCAAAATAAGATCTAGCTGGACAATCAGCTCTAAGGCATCTTTTGGAGCAAAAATTATTATAAGACCCGGTCTTACTTTACTATAAGACCAGGTCTCATAGAATATAATATAACACCAGGTCTTAAATTAATTTTTGCTCCAAAAGACGCATTAGAGCTGATGGTCTGGCTAGGTCTTATTTTCGGGGAAACCTGGTACTCTTCAGAGCAATTTTGGAACTCTTTTTCTGGAATGGCCATCAGAGCTGTCATCATATTATACTTGATGTCCTGAATGTCATCAAAACATCTTCCTTCAATATTTCCATTATCTTCAGGTAAAGATAATTGGGGGCCAGCTCAGGTGAGTAGGGAGGGTGTTCCAATACAGTTATTTGTTTGCTGGCTAAAAACTCCCTCACAGACAGTGCTGTGTGAGCTGGTGCATTGTCGTGATGCAAGAGCCATGAATTGTTGGTGAAAAGTTCAGGTCATTTAACTTTTTCACGCAGCCTTTTCAGCACTTCCAAGTAGTAAACATGGTTAACTGTTTGTCCAGTTGGTACAAATGCATAATGAATAAGCCCTCTGATATCAAAAACAGTTTAGCAACATCATTGCAACAAGTTTGCGAACTTAATTGTTACACTTCCATATGGGGGAGGTTCATTGTATTATTTTACTTTTGAGTACGTTTGATCTTTTCTTGATAGAAAATGGGGTTTCATTTCCTCTCAAAACAAAACCCATCAACAAACAAAAAACCCTTAACTACAGACCTTCGAAAGCTATTCCACTCTCGTGTTCCATTCGCTGACATTCTGGTTCATGTGACTCCACTTAACCTTAGGGATCCCTCCTAGGCCCTTGTCCAGTATCACCCTTCTTCACCTCAATGTGTTTCCTAATCTGCACCTACATCTTCAAGGACTATCTGAATATGCACCCTTAGCCTCAGCCCCGACCTCTGAGCTGAGCTGCAGTTGGCATTTCTAATTATCCACCATATACATCTACCTGAATACAACACACACTCCTGTGTGCACGGTCACCGTGACAGAACAAATTAATCACCCACCTTTAGCATTTATTCCAACTGACTCCTCCCCCTGTTCTGCATCTTAGTGAAAAGTGTTACCTCCCACTGTCATCAATTCCTCCCGGTGCCTCATGTACCACTTCTAATTGGTAACAGATTTTGTTGATTCCATTTCAGAAAGGTATCTTAACCTCATTCCTGCCTCAGTATCCTACTGCCCAAAGCTCAGCTCAGGCCTAGATTCCTATGATAAGTGCCCACTTCTCTCCCAGCCAACAGCTATCCCCAAACCAGACCATCCTTCTACCCCACAGTGCTTCCTGAAGTCAGAGCTGGCTTTGCCAAAGCTACTTACAGACCTCCAGAATCTGCTCCTTCAGAGCCCAACAGGTCTGCATTTGAATTCCTGTGGACCTAAGAGCAATAATTAATTATAATAAAAATACTGACTAACCTCTTGTCTGGCATTCTACTAGGTACTTTATTTACATTATTTCATTTAATCCTTACAACAGATTTTTTAAACGAATATTACCCATTCTCAGATAAGAAACCTGAGGCACAGACAGATTACAGTAATCTGCTCAGGGTCACACAGTCAGTAAGTGGAGAGACACAGATTGTGAACCTAGACCATCCAGTTCTAAAGAATGGGCACATCCTCGCACAAAGCCAACCTACCTGATTCCCTGATAGGTAAAACTCAGTTTCTTCACCTGTAAAATGGGAGTAACAAAACCTGCCTCAGAAGATTGTTGTCAGGATTCAAGGAAGTACCGTATTTTGCAGTATATAATGCACTCCCGAGTATAATGTGCACCCACATTTTTGGCCCCAACTTTCAGGGAAAAAAATCTTTTGTTTTAATTTTTAAAAGTAAAATTTTTATTTGTTTACATTTAGGTACTTGTTTTTGTATTACAAAGGAATTTTAGCATTTATTTTTAACATACTATGTTATAAGAAATTTTATGTAACAAATAATTACAAAACACAAGAACAGATACAAGGTATGAGAAATTTTATGTACTGGTAATAAACTTACGATATTTACTCATCACAGAAGACTAAGAACTCTTCATCATTGCAAGTTCGTTGTAAGTTCAACAAAACCGATTATCATATTCCAGGGTATTATTTTGCATATGGATATCGTTATTGATTTCTAGAGTTACACTTTTAACTCATAAGCATAAATAAAAGAATTAAAAATATTTATGTAGATACGGAATTAGTACTACCCAAGTATAACGCGCATCCTTATTTTTCCCTCAAAAAATTTGGGCAAAAAAGTGCACATAATACATAGCAAAATATGGTAGGAACTCAAAAAATATTAGCTATTGCTCTTAATTGGATTGTTTCCAGTTTTTTAAAGAAGGGATTCAGAGATTCTCAGTTCAGTGTGAGATTCACAGTCTCCCTGGTGTGTTTCAGGTCTTCTGGGGAGGAGCCGTGTCTTTTCACTGAATTGGCCTGGGTGTGGTGGGCCCCGCATGTTAACAGAACCACAGCCAAACAATCACCTAACCGTGCACTGACTCACTCACTGCTCAGCCCTGAGTATCCTCCAGTGCTGACAAATGGGTAAACTGGGTAAGAACCCTGATCTTTGACGGTCATGTCTATGGGAAGATAAACACACACACACACACACACACACACACACACACACACACACACAATTATATTACAGCAAGGTAAGTGCTCTATCAGAAGATGGTGCAAAGAAAACAAGAAAATGTTGAGAATGAGGTGATTAACTTTGCTTGGGGGCGGGGGAATTACTGAAATGGATCAAACCCATGCAAATATGAATTTATGATGGCTCAGCGATACTGCTTGTCTTCAATCACATTGTCTTTACAAAGTTATTGGGTTTTGATAAGACCTCAGCTAAACATCAATGTTTAGTCCCTTTTTATGCTCAAAGTTAGCTGTGAAACCGCAAAGGTCCCATTTACTGAAAGTAACTTAACAGGTCAAAGAGAAAATGTATTTCAATTTACTTTTTTTTAAAAAAGCATAGACTATTTAGTAATTCAAAACCAGATACCATTTCTTCTTTTTTTCTAAAAGCACTCATATGAAAATACACCAATGGATTTCTACACATGAAATGAATATAATTCAATACTAAAGATTTCCCTCTACTACGTTTCTATTTAGAAAGTGTGCCAGAGATGTTCTTGTGTATGTGACTTAGATAAGACCAGGCCGCAGGTAACAGATTTGTCTGAGGGGAGCAAACAACAATCTGTTCTCCCTTCATTCTAGTTCAAATGGCCCAAACTCCCTTGCTGACCTGCCGGCCGCTAGCCCGTCAGCCATGGGCACAGTGGAGCGAGCATGACTAAAAGGGAACACCCAGGGAATCACAGGGCCTAACTGCTTGTGAAACACTTTGGGAATGTCACCCAAACATGGGCCTCGAAGAACTTGCTGCCACAGGAGAAATGGGATGTGTACAAATGGGGGTGGCAGAGCAGTGTAAATGCCCTGGTCTCTCACGTGTGCATTAAGATTCCAAAAACACAGCCGATGAAAACCCTCTCCGTTCTATGACAACAAGGAAAAACTGAGGGAACTATTTAGTTCTGAAGATGAAATGGCTGGGTGTGTGGAGGTTTATACAGCACACAAAAGCTGAAGATGACTAAAATACAATGTCCATCATCTCTACAATAATTTTAACAAACATACGGTCTGACTTCTATCCCTGATCAAAATAGTTTCAAATGATAGAAGTTTTCCCCCTACCCAAACATCCACATCCATTTCACCTTTTTTTTTCCTTGATGCTGTTTTGTTCAAGTTATCTGACTGGTCCACTTACTATAGACCAAATGGTCCACAGCTGTAGGACTGCTCTTTCCCCCAACCATCCCCCTTTGTTTACGTAGTTGTTTTAACTGCCTAAAAAAGGACTCTTTTTCTCCCTGTGTTAGAAGCAGCACGATAGCTTATCTGTTACTGTCTTATCTATTCTTAAACCCCACAGAGGCAGCAGCACTACAGCAGCCTGCAGGTGTGTTTGCCTGTGGGGTGGGGGCTTGGGGAGTGTCTCCTGCAGAGAAGCACAGCACACAGCAGCGTCCCATTGGGCAGGAAGACTGCAGAGGGAAGGAGGACCATCAGACAATGGAATGACTTCATGGCCCATTGAGGTGGGGAGGCCATTCCTGAGTGCTTCCACTGGTCTACAGAGGGCCTTTTACAACTGTCTTTTTGCTCCAATCCATCAGCTTATTTGCTTTTAAGTAAAAGGACGTGAAACAATCCCTCCAGTCAGAATGTAATGACTTTCGTGTACCTGACTGTTGGCTGGATACTGAGAGGGCCTGCTTTACTTCCATAAAAGGCGGCTCCTAATGTTCCTACCTAGGGAAAAGAGATTGGGCCTTTTTAAACTTTCAAAGGGAAGCCTTCCAAAGGCTTAAGAATAAAGAATCTCTATCCAGCTGTGCTCCGTAAGACCATAAATCTTAGGTTGCAGAACCTTTAGTACAGAGCTGCATTACAGTTATGGGGTGGGGGAGGAAGCAACACCAGGATATAAACTAAGTCTGAGAATGAGAAAAGAAAAATCTCTCCCATTCCACCTGGTGTAACGAAATAGCTAAGATTCTCTGAAGCCCGTTTTTCTATTTTTCTCTGAAACAAGCTTTCCCTAAGTGCTAAACTAGATGCCAGAAAGAAAAGCCATGTGGGCAGTGTGTGACCTGTTTTCCATCAAATACCCCTCTCCACGCTGGCGGCTTGAATTAAGGGGCCTCCATCTGGGAGTTAGGGCACTGCTTGAGGAACACCAAATAATAGTGATCTATGTTATGGCTGCAACAGAAAGCTATAACCCTGGGTGTCTACAAAAAGATAACAGGAACAGGCCAGATACTTGCTAAGTATTTTCTGTTTGTTATTCATTTACACTGTCACTCACAGGCCAGGCTCCAAAGGCTGAAGAAGAATTTGTAATGCAGAAATATTTAATCAAGAAAATTCTATCCATATATATATAGTCGTTTTCTGCAAATTAAGATGGCTGTTATTTGGTTTTAGCATTTAGTATTTCAGTATTTCAGCTTTAGCATTTTCGCTCTAGTATTTTGTGTGCACCTAGTTAGAGGACCACTGCTGAGAAAATGCAATTGTGGGGCCTCGCCAGTTCCTGCTTTGATAAACAAAGACAGGATTCTTTAGTGACAGTTACAAGAGATGTTACATAACCTTACTCCTTTCTTCCAGTAGCAAGGATAATTACTTATTTGTCTATCATATGATTTCTCTTACATGTGGAATCTAAGAAAACAAAACAAAGAAACAAATAAAACAGAAACAGACTTATAGATACAGGGAACAAACAGATGGTTGCCAGAAGGGAGGGAGGTGAGGGATGGGTGAAAATGGTGAAGGAGAAAAAGGTACAAATCTCCAGTTATTACAAAAAGAATGTAATGTACAGCACAGGGGAAACAGACAATAATATCGTAATAACTATGTATGGTGTCAGATGGTTATGAAACTTATTGTGGTGATCACATCACAAGGAATATAAATGTCACATCATTATATTGTATTCCTGAAACTAATATAATACTGTATGTCAACAGTATTTAGTTGAAAATTCAATGAAATTTTCATATAAGTTTATTACATAAACTTAGTGTTTATGTAATAAAAAAATTTTTAATTAAAGAAATAAGACAAAAAGCATTTTTCCACCTAGATCACACACTATTTTGATTTTATACTCCTTAACTAATAAATAGGCAGGATCAGAGGGAAATGGTCAGACTTTCCTGACCCTCCAAGTTCTCCAATAGGTAATTATCTTTAGAATTTAAAGACCACAAATAGACTTTTATATAAACACAATTTTATTTTGAAGAGCCTCAATACAGCCTGTATTTGAATCCGGATCCTACTTCTTGGTAGCAATGTCCCCTAGGGCAAATTAATTTCACCTCCTGAGCCTCAGTTGCCCCATTTGTGAAGTGAAATTATAATAATACAAGTACCTGTCCCAGAGTGCTGCTTCTGTTTCTTTTCCTTTTAATCTTCTTACTCCATGGTATACTGAAAAGCAGGAGGATCTGCAGCCAGAGAATCTAGATTTGAATTCTCATCCCACCTTTGTAATTGTTAGGCAGGCCTCCTAATCTTTTAAAATTTTAGTTTACTTACCTGCGAAATGGGGAGAACAAACCCTGCTTTATGGGAATCAAGGATTGAATAAGCTATTGCATGTGCATTCTAAAGAACCACCAGCACTAATTATTGATGTTACTTTACTTCCTGTATGATTCATGACTTATTTACTGCCCTCAGTACCAACTCTGGAAATAATTTTCTTGTTAAATAATTATCTCCTGTTACCTCTGATACAGCTCTACCCTCTAACCTACTTTCTTCATCTTAACATTTTGATCCCAGACTTCCTATCCTCTCATGCATGTCTAATTTCCAGTTTATTATAAGCTGCTATTCCCCGGGATATAACTACAGCAATGAACTACGTTCTGGCACTGGAACCTTGCTTGAGTGGCCTAGAAAAAACATAAGTCCATTAAAACATCTGCAGCAGACCATCCTGAAATCAACCATTTGGGCCAAAGATAACGCCTGGCAAAAAGCAACCGAAATGAGAGCAGTGAGCCCACTGCTCACTGCAGTGGGGTAAATAAACATATTTACCAACTGTTTGATCTGGGACAGTTACTTAACCTTTTTGAGAAGCAGTTAGCTTATATCTTAAAATAGACTTATTCTACAGTGTTTGCATGTGGGGGACTCCATTATATGGATTGAGTCTTCTAGGAAATCAAACTTAAGACAATTATCCATACTCTGTCCACCCCCACACACACTCCAAGTCACTCTTGTTCTGTACTATGCTTCCTTTTCCTATAGCTTTTATCATTTTCTACCTTTCTATATAATTTTCTCATTTACTATGTTTACTGTCTATTATCCATTTCGATCTCCATTAGAATGTGAGCCTGAGAGAAGGAATATCTGTTGTTCCTTTTACTGACAATATCCCAAGTGCCTGAAACAGTACCTGACTCACAGTAGGTGCTCAGTGAGCATTTGTTGAATGAATGAGTGAATGAGGGAATGAAACAGTCAAAATGGAAAGTGAGCCAAAATTACGTCTGGAAGTGCTAACTTTTGGGGAGTCATGTTAGGTATAATTTATGTTTCCATAAAAGTTCTCATTATTGCTTCCAATTTTAATTCAAAACAATTCCAACTCTTCCTTTTCCCCTTTCCTTCTAGTGTACTGGAGCAATAGGGTTTAGGCTTTGTGGATATAATTCACACGGAAGACATGCAGACTCCACTTTTCCCCAGCATTCTTCCAACTATGTGACACATTGGACAACATTGTGGCAACTGAGCACTGCATTTATATTAGGAGGAAGGGGAGGAAAAGAGCACAACAATCATCCCCCACAGTTACTTCCTTGGCCTTTATATTTCACACATTCCCTTCAAGTTCAAGAGTTCATTCATTGCATTTCAGTACGAATTATGTTGCAGAAAATGAAATAATGTGCTGTGTAGTGCTAAATCTTCTTCTTCACTAACTATGCTGTCTTACTTTATTGTTCAGTGATGCAAAACTTCTCCTTTACAGAAGATGTATTGGTCTTGATCCCATTAATATGGGTCAGTAATACTCTAAGTAATAATCCATGCAAGGCAAAGTCATCACGAATGTTAACTAAAACATACAACCAACGATGTTTTCTCCTGTCAGAACCTTTGAATTTATCCACTAAAGGTCCATAGCATAATGTAATATTAATGAGGTCAGACAGAAGAGTTATAAATTATTTTCTCATAACTACTTACTGAGAGTATGAAACAAAACCAATTGAAAACACCACAATTTACAGATAACTAGAAAACCTCCACTTACTCAATGCACACAAACCCCCATAAATTTGGAAGATGTTCTTTTCATCATCTAATATATATGTATATATTTTTTTCATTCTGCATGATATGAAGTTGGATGTACTGGAAAGTCAATTTCTTCCTCCTGTACTATAATAAGCCTTCTAGACAAGAACCCTACGAATCACTTTGAGGAGAAAAAAATGCCTCAGAATCTTTGACTGTGCTTTTGGTTCAGTTAACCAAAACAGGAAGGATTACAATCTTCCTTTGGAAAAATATACCTTCTTCATTTCATGATCATCATTATGTATATTCATCTCCCTACTTTCTGAAATGCCTCCCCCATGAAGGCATTTGGGAAACATTCTGTTTTCTTTTTTCAACGCAGAGTTATGTTCACTTTTCCAAATTCTTTCATCAGACTGTTTCTGCAGACTGTTGGATTATATGCCACTCCAAAATCAGGAAAGAGAGGAAAGTGGCTCTATGCATAGCACTATCTTGAACAATGGTCGCTATTTAGTAAATTTAATTCTAATTAATAGCTTTTATGCACTGATTAAAAAAAGAAGAAACACAAATCAACTCTAGTTTTTAAACTTTCAAGGGAAGAACCGAAAGCCTTAGGAATTTTTAAGCCAAATGTAGGGTTTAATGAAATGCACATACTGATTTCTCAAATGCTTTGCTAATTTTACATTTTTAAAATGTACTGGTCCCAATTACAGCTGTTAGCCCAAAGTTTAAAAAAAAAAATTAACAATATCCTCCAGCTGCCCCAAAGATGACAAAATTCAATTGATTAGCTCTCATTCTCCCTCTAATTCCTGTCTTGTAATCTGTCTATCATTGATTGAGGAACAAATATTCTTTTGAGATTTATTAATTTTACTAAGACTTGGAATTAAGGAGAAAACTTGAATCTACTTAGTGTTTATGTTTAAAGCTTGTGATGCTGCTCTCCTTAGGTGTATTTGTTCATTTCTGATGGAGCAACTTCAAACAAACAATCAGACCAAGACTGACACTAAACTCAGATTCTTTACTGTATAGTGCCCCTCCAGAACCACGTATTTTGCTAAAAGAATTGGTCACCACACAGAAACAAAGTCACCATATTAAAGTTTTCTTTTCAAATGCCATAGATGGCGATTGTTATGAACACTGAAAAGCAGACTGAATGGATGTACCACTGCCTGGCTGTTGTCATGCCCAGGATACACTGTGACGTCAGCAGTTAAGAATAGGACATGTCCTTTGATCTCCATGAAGCCACAAGTCAACAGCAGGTGTAGAGACTGAGCTCTTTACAGCAGGAGTAAATCTGCTTTCTATTAAAAGGCCAAAAGAGCAATGTAAAGATATTTTTATACAAATTCATTTTATGACGCTAATAAAGTGAACTATGCTATGAAGCCCTGTAAGCGATGGAAAAGAACAAATGGAGAGTTGTTCCTGCCTCAAACTCACCCTATCCAGGTTGTCAAGTTCAACAGCTCCTATGAATAGGGAGTTCTGCACCTTCAAGTTAGGTACCTCATATCAGGAAGAGCATTGCTGGAGTCACTAATGTGTGGATAACTTCAGAAAGGGACGGACAAAATGGGACTGAACGACAAACTGCTAAAATCTGTCAACAACTAGGAACCACAGGAGACAGGGAATTATGGGTGCAAAAGTTCACTTTAAACTAAAAATACAAAAAAACAAAGTTAGCCAAGGTCATTCGTGGACTGTACTTTAGGCTCTTCCGCCTTTTAGCCTTTCTGTTGTTAGCTCAGAACACAAACACTATAAACACAGTGGTGCAAAAACAGAAAGACCGGGAAGCAACAGATACACTCATGACCTGCCCAGTTCCAGTGGCAAAGGATTCCAAAAAATGTTTCTCTCTGCTTCTCATATGGACAATCGCCAATGCACTCAGGTGATCTGTTTGATAAAAACAACTACCTCAAGAAAAAAAAATGACTGAAATATAACGATGTGCTTTCTGTCTGGTTAAAATATGTATTTCTCTAAGTCTTGGAAAAATAGACTCTAAGATCTCAAAGAATATATCTGTGGGCTTGGGCTAATCTGCGTGGTTGCTATGTTTTAATTATTTACACACCTTGTATTGCTACAAAATGGACAGTAAACTTGTAATTACCCATGAAAATCTTAAAGGAAGTGATTCAGCTATTCTAACATAAAACCTTCCCATTATTTTTTTATACTGTATTGGGATGATGATTTATAGTCTAAAGAATTTGTCCCTTCAAACTTTATTTTTTAAGCTACCTAATAAAGACTCCATCTAAAGAAGCTGAAAATATTTGTCTAGCTTTCCCAATCTACCACTCTGTTCATACCTCTTCCCAACTGTCCAAGTTAGCAATAGCCCTTTTCACCTCAAGTTGATGCAAAGCATCAGCCTGAACCAAAATGTGTGGCTCACACTTTCTGATGAGAAAGAGATACACATGAAATAGTGAAGTGCCTCAGTGACGAACTGTTAACACTATCTTCCTTAAAAGATGTTAGAAGCAATACATATTCCCGAGAATCTGAACTGTGATTCATTTCAAATAGAAATAATTGTTTCATCTTAAGTATCAGATTGTTCTGACTTTCCCAACTTGTATCAACTGATCAATGAAATGTATATTTAAGAAGGATCAATCATAAGCACAGTAAATGTTACCTAGCAGATTAGCAGAAAGTTAGAGGTGCCTTTCACAGTATATGCCACAAAATACCAAAAACGTTCCCAACCTTGTTAGTTCAGCAAGACCAAAATACCTTGGGGTCTGTGAGACTGCCAGGGCCAAGAGTTCGGCACTACTGCTCCTTCTGGTTTACACCTACAGCCATGGATGGCGCTAACCTCAGCTCCCCTTCTCGGGCTCCCCTCCTCATCCTGTCTCCCATAACCCCCACGCTGACAGAACAGATTTTCTCACTGGTAACGTGTGTCAGTGCAATGGGGGGTTTCTTACACGAAATCTGGTGCTAGAAATAACTTTGTCTATTATAATTTAACAAAGTATACCATTATTCCTATTATTGATATGTAATGCAGCTTATAGAAATTAGATATAATTTGTTAAACTGAGAGAATATCTTTCCCAGCTTTTAGAAGGGTGATAATCGGAGAGACTGGCCAGAAGCTCAGATGAGCTATTATCTATCTGTATGGTTTAGGGGAACTGGGTAAAATAAATGTATCCTGACTCTATTCAGAAACTCAGGGAGGGGGGTTCACACAGTGTGAGGGATATAAATGATAAACGTCTAAGTATTACTTTGTCTTGTGCACCTGAAACTAATAAAATAAAAAAAAAGAAACTCAAAAGGTATCCATTTAACAAATTTCTACTAAGAACCATAAAGTGTTATGCCTGACACTGCAGGATGATTAAAAAGAGTAAGCCAAGATCCATTCTCCAAGCGTCCTCATAACCAAGCAAGTAAAGCAAAGCAAGTAAACACAGAAGCTAACACAATGAAGCCTGCGGTAAGTGTCAGAAGGCTGGGTGGAGACAGAAGGTTTAGAAAAGGCCTACCCCAGATTTCCAGTTCACCTAGTTAAACACAATGATCTGCATTAAGAAAAGAAAGGAGAAGTGGGGGTGGGTGGGAGGAATCTTAAGATTAAGTGTGAAGAACAACAATGTCCATATCCATTACATTCAAGAGGAAACTATCACATCATCACATGACAGGACAAATAGGAATGATAATTGCAAAGCTGGAGGCAAAGTGAAGGATGGCCCTGTTGTAACTGCCTCACCTGATGAAGTCTCCTAACAAACAGCAATCTACATGGAACTCCGTGGTATTGTGGGGTGGTTACTAACGGAATAATCGGTCTCACCTAACAGGAAATCACTAACTGCCACAGATTTCACCGGGTACAGCTCTGTTTGCAGACAGGCCAAGACATCTGCTTCAGCCAAGACAAAATTTTGTCAATTCACATTTTTAAAAATCTTTATGGATAGAAAGTCTATAGTTTCCCTTGGTAGTCGGCATAAGTAATTAATCACTCTGATACCCAGAATCCTGTCCACAGTTTAACAGGATTCTCAGTACAAACATCTGTGCAGACACTGTTGGGGTTCCAGGATGACTTAGTCAGCAAGATGTCATCAATAACAACAGCATGTTTACTGAGTGCTTACTATGTGCTACAAACTTTCCATCTGGTTTGCATGGATTATATCATGGTACTCTGGCAAGAACACTCTCAGGCAGTTAACACTTTTGTCACCCTAATGTTACATAGCAGTAAGCTAAATGAACAGAAGTTACGTGGCTGGTATGTAGTAGAGTAGTTTGGTTCTACAGCCCATGCTCCTAATCACTAAGCTATGCTGTCTCGAAGAGAATTAAGATAACGACAGACATCAGGAGAACCGCATCATAAGGGACATAGCAGAGGAGCACTGAGTAAGGAAGCAGGAGACTCGGTTCTCTACCGCTGCATTTCATGGTAAATAAGGACCCATTGATGGTAAGATGCACTATTATTGTCATTGTACACTAAGAAAGAAAAAACCTTGGCAGTCAAACTATGACATAGTAGTCAAAAGCCATCAATTACAGGACAATCCTGATTTCAGAGATGTTGAAATGTGGGGTAAATTGTGCATTTTACAATTTATAAAATACCGTTACACTATTAATTACAATGAACAAAGCATTTAACCTGGGGCTCAGTTTCTACATTAGTAAAATAGGAGGCTGATGATTATAAAGGTCCCTTCCCACCTGACAACTCTAGGTATCCCCTACATGAGGAACAGTGTTGGGGAGAATGAGGTGCCCAGGGCCCAAAGTTTAAGGAGGCACTCACTCTCAGGGTGGTACGTGTCCAGGGTGGTCACGCACAAGTCAGTGCCTCCTTAAATCCTGCACCCTAGCACCTTGGCTTGCCTTACCCTCAATGTGAGATTCACACAATTTGTCTTTGGGGTTTTCCAATCAAGATCTTTTTATAATGACCCATTCACACTTAAGGGCAACTTTTTCCAATTACTTTCATCTTGTAGGGCTCCATTTCCTTGCTTTGCAACATTTCTTTGTGTTTCTAACCCCTCTCCAACTCCTCCCCACCTCCTTCTATTAAAGTACCTGATTTATTAAAATGCCTGATTCCAACCTCATTCAGCTAGCTCTGTACTGTTTTACTGAGGCTAAGGACAGACGCGTGAGCTCCTCTAGGCTGCTGACTTGACTATATCCCTTAGTAATAAACTATCCCTCATCTCATGGGAAACCCATCACTGACCTCAAGGAATGGCTGTAGACAAGGTCCTTGCTACTTGAACCACCCTGACCACACTGCCTGGGAACATCGTAGAAACACAAAACCTCATGCCACTCTATGGACTTGCCACTCTCTGGAATCTGCATTTTAACAATATTCCCAAGGGACTCATAAACTCAATAAATTTGAGAATCATAGGGCTAAGCAAAGTCAAGCCAAATACACAGAAAAGCAACTCCAGTGAGAACTACTACTTATTAAGCACCTAATACGTGTCAAGTGCTTTTCCTGAAGTATTTCCATTACATGCAACCATGTGGACAAGTAAATAATGATTCAATGATCCAAGTGGAAGTTCTTCTGAAAGTATGGTAAGTCAATCTAATCACTTCAGGCTAATGAGGCAACGTTTTGTAAACTTTCTCCTAGAAATAGTATCGTATTCACCTCCCATTCGTTCCTTTCAACTGTAAAGACTAAAAATCAGGCCTTTTAATTCACACCTCATACTGACTATGTACATTTGAGCTAGTTATGAAATTCTCTGAAATTCAGTCTCTTTACCGATAAAATAGCTGATGATAAAGTATATTATAAGAATGAAATTATTTGAGAGATGTAAAGTGCTTAGCAGTGTATGGCATACCAAAAAGGTTGCACAAATAAAAGACTACACCACATGGGCAGTAGCAAAGTAGCAAAGTTAAGCTAAACAAGTACAAATTATTACACCACATGGGCAGTAGCAAAGTAGCAAAGTTAAGCTAAACAAGTACAAATTATTGGCCTAACAGTTTGCCCTATGCTTCAATGTTCTCAAGAAAAAAAATATGCTCACTGTGAGTGTTTTGGGATTATCTACCTATCTACACAGCTCCTAGGTGATGACAGGCAAAGATATCACTGTCTCTTTCAAAGAGCTCTCTTCGGAGTAAAGATATCTGATGTAACATTAATTGTGACTGAAAAACTAAGCAGCAAGAAACACCCTCCTCACATGACTATCGATGTGCATAATCTGATAGGATGAGAGGCACCTTGCTCATTTACTGAACTCCAGAGGTAGAGTGTTGCTTTTGACAGAGTTGTTAAGCAAATCAGGATGCTCACGGTTGCTGACTAAATTAAGCTGTTCTTATTTGACCTTGCCAAGCTAGGTCTGAGTGACCGACATGATCCAGCATTCTCTCGTGTTCATTCGTACAATGTGCCGGGCATGCTCACCGTGTCCAGACCCTTCTTGCCTTTGTTGCTTTTATAAAAGGTTTCATTGAATTGCTTATTAAAACTGCTGTATATAAAACTACTTCCTTTGAAAGATTTCTTTGGCTTGGCTCCAGCTCAATTAGCCGACTACTTCCAGCTGATGAAAAGTAACAGTCAATAACAGATTATAGTTAGCAACTATTCACAAGAGTAATCAAATTAGATTTTGGTATCTATGGTGACACAACAAAAATTTCCACTAAGACCGTGGTTTTACAATAAGACTACCATGGTTTTATATTAAATTATTCGTCAAAATATTTTTTCAAAATTAAATCTACATCTCAGGAGATACACATTCAAGTCTATTGGCATACCAAAAAATGTATAACCAGGGCTTTGCCAATTTAAATATTAAATAGACTTAAGGGTATATGGGAACAATTTGTATGGATCTTGGTTTGTCTTCTCTTTCAACAACTCCTCAATTATCAACTATGACTGACCATTGTCATGCTGAAGTAACAAATGGTCATTCAATAAAATTCACCATGCCTATAGTTCAGGACTGAAACAAGTAGGAGGATAATAGAAAGAGAGAAAAGAAAATCACCGTTTCTGATGAGCTTATAATCAAAATAGGCTATTAAACATACAAATTAAAAGACTACAGATTTCAATTTCATGTGCATATGGAGTAAAAATGTATATCTGTAAGACATACAAAGTATGTGCAAACTGAGAGGCAGAGTAAAGCCTCTGTTGGAGTTTATCGTGTTTAGTTCATTATAAACAACACAAACAATGGGTGAGGGGAGATGGTAGAAGAGGATAAAGGGGGTCAAATATACGGTGATGGAAGGAGACTTGACTTTGGGTGGTGAGCACACAATGTAATATATAGATGACGTAATACAGAATTGTACACTTGAAACCTATACAATTTTACTAACCAATGTCACTCCAATAAATTAAGAAAACAAAACAAAACAAAACAAAAACGCTTAGATGAGATGTGTTACAGAATTGTGCATCTGAAATCTATGTAACTTTACTAACAATTGTCACCCAATAAACTATAATCTAAAAAATATATATATTTTCTTTCATAAAAAAAAGCCTGATGCCTTGTGAGATGGAGTACATCTTCTGTCAGACCCCTCGCTGGAGACAGCACACAGCATACTGTGAAAGTGGGCGGCTCTCTGGCTATCATGCTGCAGGGATCCCAGCAAGACTAGCTCTCATTATTTGTGGTTTATGTCCCACCACTGGACCTGCAAGCCCAGGTGGGATCCAGCCTCTATTTCCTGGGAAATGATACCTGGCTGATGGAAGCTGAGAGGCTATCTTGGACCTCATTTCCCCACAGAACCCCCATCCTGCCATGTCTCCATAAATCTAGAACTGGTAGCACTAGAAACAGGGTGGTAAACACTCTAGCTAAGCAGTCATCCAATTGGGGAACAAAGTGACAGTCTCTCCTCTGACAGCACGCCAATCTTTACCAGAGATATCCCAACCCCTGATTAGCTTCTGGAAGAGAAACTACTACCTTTTAGTTGGGAAGAATTAAATGAAATAGCGTATGTGAAAATAATTTATAAAATGTAAAAGCTAAATAAATGTAAGAAATTATTATTGCAAGACAGTAACTGATTTTTTGGGGGAAAACACATGTACAGTGCTCATCTTCACTCATATTGTTCTGGACCCAAGCTATAAGCAAAACAAAGTGAAAAACAGAACAGCAGAAGCCACTCTATTCTTAATGACTTACATTTACCTTGGCAAGTAAACATGCAATGACTTGGCATTTAGGGACCCTTCAAACACTAAGAAAAAACCAAAGCCAGCACTAGTACAACTCTACTTATGATTCCATCTATACGATCCAATGTTTTGGCAATTTATAGTCGCAGCCATTTCTCTTTTCCTCTTGTCACTATAAAAATACTGTTATATGATCTAGAGCTTTATCAGTTATAGCCTCCATTCAAATAATTAACTTAATAATCCACGATTACCAATTTGATGCTCCATTGGACAGATGCTTGCTCTTGTATACAAAGCGCTGCTGCATATGAATACGCCCGCATCAAACTGGACTGACAGGTCTCTTTTTTTCAGTTAAAAAAAACTAGTGTTTTTTGTGTTGTTTTTTTTTAAGTTACAAAAAGTCTTTACCAAACACTTAATTTTCAGGTTTCTATGTGTCTCATTTGACAACCTGTATGTGATTTAGATGGAATACGATTTTTGTGTTTTTACTTTGCAAACCTAAATTGTCATCAGGAAATGGTGTTTCTTTAAGGACATTACAGGCTTTGAAGAAACATATATACTTACTTGAAAGACCTCTTTCAAATTATCAGGTAAAGCACATTTCTCTAGTGGGCACTTGAAATTCACACCATATATTACTAACTCAATAGGGTGTATCATCTCTGCCAGCCTCCCTTTTCATTTTTACATAAATGGATGATAAAAAAAAGTGATAACCTGTAATTCCACATGCCTATTCAACCCCAAATCTATTCTCTTTTCCAGAAACATAATCAGATACCTGAGACTGTTCTCTGCAGAATTTCAGAACCTGAGTCTCTAGTATTATCCTTAAAAACGCTGTACCTAAGTTATAATACACTGCAATATTATCAGGACTTTAAAGCTTTAAAAGATACCTTTGTGCATAAAGTCTCCTAAAGAATGAAGACCATTCCTTTAGAGGAAAAAGTAAGCTGAAGCAAGAGCTCATTTCTCTAATACGTCAATCTTAAAATAGTATTGTTATAATATAGTGGCCATGTCTTCCCAGTACAGGAAAATGGCTAGAGGAATAGTCAAGCCAGTGTTTTTAGCCACTGTTTTAGACTGATGAACTGGCTGATTTCATTGAAGATAATAGAAGATCATGGTCTGACATTCATCAAACCCATGTTTGTTTAATATTCTTAAATTTTTAACTGACTTTGTTATGAAACATATAAACATATTTTGAAAAATATATCACAAAACCATGGCTTTGTGATTTATGGTTTATCACAGATTCTCTTAATTTTCTCATTAATCAGATAAAGAGTAAATCAAAAACCTTGCCAGTCTCTAAAATGTATTATTTATTTGTCTAATCAATTCAGCATCTATATCTGGGACACAAGACACAGACATACTCAGTTCCCTTGGGAAGAAAACAAAGGAGGCTTATGAAAGCCAGGGTAGAAACGCAGGCATGGGAGGAGACGGTGAAGTGAGGAGCACCAGCTCTGGAGCTGGCCTCCAGGATCCGAGGCCTTGCTCTACCACTAACCAGGGGACTGACTTTAGGCAGGTCACAGCCACTGTGCCTCAGTCTCTGCAGCTATTAAATGGGGAACAATTAGGTAATACACGTAAAATGCTTTCTACGTAGTATGAGCTTAACATGCAAGTGTTATGTAGGCACATTTTCATGGAAATTCAAGACTAAGAAGCACAAAAATCACAGCCTCAAGAAAACTGGAAGGTGTTTGGGATCAGAGGCTGCTCTTTCTCGGAGGCCACAGGGCCACACTCTCTCATGGTGTCCCTCTTCTCTCTCCACATTGCTGGGTCAATCTCCCTACTGACTGGCTTCCTCACAACCCCAGCTGGCACAACATCCAGTGGCCAGCCCAGGTGGGCAGAACTCTCCAGAACCTTTCAGTTGCAGAGTGTACTGCCAACAAACTCAGTCTCTTTAGTTTCAACACTCAAATTGCTACGAGAGAAACATAAGGACCGCATCAACTTGTCAATACCAGACAGCCTGTACATGCTGGTTGCTGTGGGGACAAATCTCCAACCCAACTCAAGTCAACTGTGGTCAGGAGCATGGAAGCATGGGTCAAAGGAGCTGCGGGAATACCACACTGTGTGGTCTAGATGACTTACTAAAATGCTTTTCCAGAAAACCCTTCCTCAAGACGTGGTGGATAAGAAACAACGAATACGAGTATAAGAAGACATCTTTAAACATCTCACCACTTCCCTCCAGTCCTCTCCCAACATTGCAATGAAAACACTTATTTACCAAAGCTTTCTGTAATTGCGGTATCTTACTTAGTCTCAGACCCTGGAAAGGACCCTGACGTGGACAGAACGATGACACCCCCAAAAAAGATATGTGCATGTGCTAACCCCCAGACCTATGAATAAGACTTTATTTGGGGAAAAAGTGTCTTTGCAGATGAAATTAAGGATCTTGTGATACGATCATCCTGAATTTAGGGTAGGACCTAAAGCTAATGACAAGTGTCCTTATAAGAAAAGCAGAGGGAGCTCTGAACCAGACACACAGAGGCCATGTGAAGACAGAAGCAGAGACTGGAATTAGCACAGCCCCACACTGGAGCCATCAGAAAGTGGAAGAGGCAAGGAAGGACTGATTCTCCCCTAGAGCCTTCACAGGAGTTGAAGCCCTGCCCACACCTTGACTTTAGACTTCTGGCTTACAGAACCATGAGAAAATAAATTTCTGTTGTTTTCAGCCATCAAGTTTGTGGTAGTTACTATAACAGTCCTAGGAAACCAACGCAGACCCTATAATAAGCATCTGTGCTTATCCATTCAAGAAGTACTTCCTGAACACCCACTACCTGCAAAGCCCTGAGCTAGGCAGTACACTACGAACAAGTTGGATAAGAGAAAGAAAAGGTGGATTCAACAAACAAATTTTGCACATGGGCTGGCATGGCGTCCTATTTCATGTCAGTATAGGATCTCAACAGGGAAAAACTGGCGCAATAACAGATGTGTGTGAATACGGCAGGCTGAGACTGTGGGCACAGCTCTGGGGCCAGGCACATCACACTCAGGGAACAAGTGTGTGCAGTTAAGTTACATGCTCACAGTGTGCGTAGGAGAAGCAAAAAGCTCACCTAAGCCCTATGTAGAGAACTTTTTGGACTGCGCTTCTTCCCTTCTATGCCCAGCAAATGTATTTCCATCAAGATCAAATACCATCTCTTCGATGAAGCCTTTGCTGGTCGACTCCCTAGGAAAACTAGCAATTTCTTCCTCTGCACATCACATCAGTCTTTTCATACCTTTATCACAGAGCTAATCACACAGCTTTGTCATCGTTTGCTTACAAGTCTGCTGCCTCCTTCCCTAAATTACAGGCTCCTGGAAAAAAGGGATGTCTGAAACATCCCAAGTCCCTAGTACTTGGCACAAGAGACTGCTCAATGTATTTCTTGAATGAATGAGTCAGAGTTGTTTATTCATGAGTCAGGATCTTGTGTTGAAATATGCAGAATAATTAAACGTTAAAATATTTTGAGGTCAGATACTTAAGAGTAATCATATTCACACTCACAATGAATCATTTTTGTATCAAAATAGAAAACTTTTCTACTCCTTTCTGCTCAATGGTAATTCAATACCAACATTCCAGCCTCCTTTAGTACATAATGAAGAGTATAGATACATAAATAAGGTAGCTTGGACACGATGCAACAAAAGGTAATACAATAATTTATCAATTTCAATCCAGCTGAACAGAATTCTTCGAAATGCTACAAACAAATCTGATATCTTTTTCTAAAGAAGGAAAATGTAATATAAATGTTTCACTTTATTTTGCATTTACATGGTGGAAAAATTTTAGTTCAGACAGCAATCTAAACAGGCTAGTATTAGGAGAAATGGTTTGGGACTAAGGACTGAAAGAAAAGACAAATTCACTCAACTACTTGGTTTTTAGTGTCTAAATCTAGGAAACACCCATTTCCCCATGCAGAACTAGAGAAACCATTTCCTCTGCTCCTTCCCATATCACTTCTTCCTCTAAGGGCAAGTAAATAATAATGTGTTGCCACAGGCCTACATGGGCCATGGAAATGGGTGGGAGAAAGAACAAGCAATTTTCACAACTTGCAGAACAAAAACTGGAACCCAGGGAAGGATGGGCAAATGTGTTTTTAAAGGGCTTGCTCTTGGGGGTAAAGGGAGCTGAATATGCAAACTGCTCACTGTTCACTGGGTCACTGAATGTAGAAAACGTCCCCTCTTTCTCCTGAAGCAAGATACTGAGTTTGGTGATGCCGTCCCCATCCTATCCAAGCCAGAGTCCAGCCTCACTACATGTAAGTCAATTCAAACGAGGACTGGGAACCTGTGCTCTTTGGACATCCGGCCTTCTTCTTGGAGTCAATAGTAAGACTGATTTGTTCTAGACGTTTCCTTTAGTATACTAAACCCTTTTATTTCATTTTTTTAAATTTTTAGCTTTCTTTTTGCTTAATGAAGAGACAGAAAATGAACGCAAGGAAACAGGTGTAAGTACAGACCACGGTCCAATAATAATGATAAGCATTTAAACAGCATTTTGCAGTTTACATTATTTCCTTTGTGATTCCTAACAATCAAACAAGCAGGCAGGACAGTTATTATTCCTCCCCTTTTATATAGGAGAAACTGAGAGATTAAATAATTTGCTCAAGATCATCTGACTAGTGCATACATTTGATGCCAGATAAAATTTTGCTTATCGTACCCCATGATATTTCCTTTAATCCAACTTGACTTGACAGACTTTATGAAGTTCTCCCGATTTAGCCCCATTCAATCTCTTATTTGTAGCCTTACAAATAAGCCTTACAAGGTAGCCTTACTCTAAAGACTCCTCACTAGTGACTCAAGAACCACTCATCTCAGCCTCCCCTGCTCCCTCCACCAAGGAAATCCACAACTGAGTTCCAAAGACAGGAATAGACCTGAAGAGAAGGGTGGCCACTGACTGAGCCATGCTGGACAGAGCCACAAAGTCCCGCATAAAAACAAGCAAGATCCCTCATGTCCAATGTTATCACCTCTAGAAATGTGTGAGAGGACACCCTCAGCAAGAAGGGTTTACAGTCCCAGACACGGTAGAGCCAGAGCACAGAGGAGTGAGAAATTCAGGAAGGCACTCTCTTCTTAGACGTGTGCTACCCAGGACAGCAGCTATCAGCCACATGTGGCTATTCATTTCAATTTGAATTAAAATAAAATAAAATAAAAAATGCAGCTCCTCAGTCGCACTAGGCACATTTCCAGTGTTCAGTAGCCACATGTGACGAGTAGCTACCACTTTGGACAGCACAGATATAGGACGGTTCCCTCATCGCAGAATGTCCTACTGGGCAAGCCTGTCCTGGATAGACTCTTTTCCTCTTCACAGTGTCACTGAAAATTTTTATTTTGGCATAAGGCAGAAACAAGTCATCTACTTTAGGGAGAGGCCACAGTGGAGGGTAACCTGAAGAAATGATTATTTCCCCCGCTGCACTCCCACACCATACTCAAGGCCAGAGGGTACACAAATCCAGGGAATGTTCACATCAGAATATAGGGACTCGGAAGTCATGCCTCCTAGAGTTGTTCAGCACTCGGCCAATATCATGACTGCAATGGCAACCTTGATCTCCCCAAACTTATGCTTTCTTCTTCAAGCGTTTCATGTCATGCCCTCAGTATTCAGGAAAAATAAGAACCTCATGCCAAGCTCAAAAGGAACCTACAGAAAAGGACACAGCAGCAACATCAAAAAGTATTTGTAAAATAACTTACCTGAATCAAGGCGCTCTCTTGTAAAACACTATTATTACTGCTGCACTGGCATGTTTCTCCTTCCAAACCACATTACAAGCACTTCTCTAACACCTACTATTTACTCAACAGCAGAAATCAACTCCCGTTCAGAAAACAGCTAGGCATTGCCACTTAAACACTCGTAAATATCAGATGTAGATACTTTAGAAAAATATTTTCAAAATTCAAACTACAGGTGAGTATTTCAGATTTCCTTCTGTAACTTTCTTTCCACTAGTGTTGCCAATTAATTGATCAGGAGAAAAGAATGACAGGTGTCTGACACACACACACACACACACACACACACACACACACACACACTCCCTCCACTACCATCCAGCTCGGGTGTTCTAAAATGTGCTGTTCCAAAATGTGCCGTGCACATTTAAATGTCTTGTAAAAGGTTCTTTTCTCATTACTTTAAATTGGAGTAAGATGTTTCCATATGGCCACAGGGCATTTAAAAAGTTAGTAAAACTTTTAAAATAACAAAATTAACATAAAATAACCTTACAATTAAAAAATTGAGGAACACCATCCAATAAGTCTAATGGCACACTAAAAATACTCCCAGAGTGCCAGAAGGTGAGGTGACTGCCAGAGAGGTGTAAAGAAAGGCACATCTCGACAGAGGCATTCCTGTGATTTGTGAGAAATTAAAATGTCTTCTAAGCTAAATTTTTGAGAACAACTATTCTACACATAGCTCCCTCTTTATTACCCCCTTTAGTTTGGTGAATGCATCTTTTCATTTGGACTCTGTAAGAGAGATGTGTTTTTGAAAAAAGAGGCCTTTTTCTTTCTATAGAGATGTATTTATACCCAGCCAGAGGAAAAAAGAACAGTATAAAAACAAGGCATGAAGCAATGAAAAACACTTAGAAATCATGATTATTGGTCTAATACCAACAGAAGAAAGTGTACTTTAGCAAGACAACAAAGAAATGAGTCCCCCAACAGAGCAAACTAATTTGGGAACTATCTGAAGTATTCATGCTGAGTCAGCAAACATGTAAATGAAGACACAAATTACATTGAAGTAGTACAATAAATGTGCACCAAATGAAGATGGTCCCAAAATGTTATCCCCCGATGGTTAGATATTGCATGAGAAGTCAACATGATTAATCAAACACAATAATTCAACAAAATAAGTCCAAATTATTTTGTTTGTTTGTTTGTTTTAGTTCTGCTTATCCTGAATACCACTACGAAGTCGCTATGAAATGCTCTGTCTTCGTGGCCTAGGATGTTGACATTGCAACATGAATGAATAAGCAATGAAAAATAAACATTTGTTTAGTTCAACTATAATATATTTGAGATGACTATTTCATCAATTAATTTAAAAAATCTTAAACATAGCAATACCCTTTGCCTTACCCAAAATGATTACCCCTGATTGATTCTTCAATTTTAGTCTTTATTAATACACTTAATCAAAATTAATGCAACCATTGGTTAAAACAACAAAATCCAACAAAGTTAGTGACAATTTCTGGACAAAGTTATTAATTACCAATTATCAATGATCACTTTTAATGATAATTACCAATCATCAATAGAAATTTGCCATAAAACGGGCAACCTTCAATTTTTTTAAACTTAATAAGAGTTGCAGATGAAAACTGAATTCTGTAGTTTGCTTACTGCCAGTAAAGCATTTTAGCTAGGTCACGTTCTCAGTACAATTCCTACCAGCAGTTACAAATCCCAAAGTAATACTTGGAAAGATTGCACAAATGAAAAGCCCCAGGAAATATCATGTTATTCATTCAACAAACACTTAAATTGCTGTGGCTTCATCCTGGTCTTTGTTACCAGTGCAAAAACTTTCACCTCTGCAATTTTAAGTTCACATACTCTGATACCCAACTGCAATCATTATCTTTTCTTCATTTTTCCATTTCCCTGTGCCAGCCATACCAACTCCGGCTATACGTTTGGACTACATCCTTCTTTCTGTCCCTTTTCTTCCCATCAATCAGCCTCTTTGGCTTCACTTCCCCCCAACTTAGGGCTCACTCACCTCCAACTTAATTCTTCACTCCTCATCCTATACCACACGCAGCCTGCACATTCCCCAAACAGGTTCAATCCAACTATCTACTAGTGCTGCAGGAGAAAATAAACTATGTGGACTGGACCAGTAATAAAATTGTAGTTTCCAGTTTCAGCACAACCAAAAATATCCTTGTGAGGGAGGCATGCAGTCAGCTCCCTTTCCCATTTATCCAATTTTTCACCACCTTCTCAATCACCCCGCTCCTGCCTTTCCTCCCTTCCCTAGCAGCAAATGATGTCAGTCATCAATTTCTTTACAGTAAAAATAGAGGCCACTGAGGAGTAGCTTTTATCAGGTTTCAGGCCCTCTTCCCCAACTACTGCTAAGTTTATTTGTATTCCTAGCAATCCGTTCCACAATTCCTCCAATTACAAAGAAAAGGCCATACCTTTTATTTAAGACCTACTTCCGCCCCTTGTACCCTTGAGCTCCTCTGTCTCCCTCTGGGATCCTGCCTCATCAATTGTCCCTTTCCTCTTCTCTAATCTTTCCCTGCTCACTGCCTGATTCCCTCAGTCCACCATAATGCTCGAGTCTTCCTTCAAAAAATGACCGCTCTCCTTCAGCCCCATGCCGTTCACCGGATACTGTGCGTTTTTCTCCTTCTAGGCAAACTTCTTCAAGGAATGATGTTTCTTCACGTTTCATTTAATCCCCAATGCACTACAGTCTAGCTTTTTTCTCCACTGCGGTAGTCCACCTTATTTTCAGTTTCACTTTCCACAGTTTGGTACTTGCAGTCAGCCTCAGTCTGACAATATTAAATGGAAAATTCCAGAAATAAACAATTCAATAAACAATTCATAAGTGTTCAATTTCATGCTGTTCTGAGTAGCCTGATGAAATCTCGCGATTCCTCCTCCTCCTCATCCAGGACGTGAATCATCCCCTTGTCCAGTGTCTCCATGAGGTAGATGTTCCCTGCCAGTCACTCAATAGGCACCTAGGTGATCAGTACCACAGTGCTTGTGTTCAAGTCACCCTTATTTCACTTAGTACCCCAACGTGCAAAATTAGCAACACTGGCAATTCGTATACCCCAAAGAGAAGCCGTAAAGTGTTTCCTTTAAGTGAAAAGGTGAAAATTCTCAACTTATTAAGGAAAGAAAAATAATCATAAGCTGAGTTTCTTAAGATCTATGGTAAGAAAGAGTCTTCTATCCATGAAATTGTGAAGAAGGAAAACAAAATTCATGCCAGTTTTGCTATCACACCTCCAACTGGAAAAGTTATGGCCACAGTACCTAAGTGTTTAGTTAAGATGGAAGAGGTCTTCAATTTGTGGGTGGAAGATTTGAACAAAAACTGTTCCAAATGATGGCAATATGTTGCACCACAAAGCACTGAGCCACCCAGCAAGGGGTCCCCTGAAACCAGGGACACCACGCCGGTTACTGCAAGTGAGGGACGGTTACAGATTCAGGACTAGGTTTGACATCTCATCATGTCACATCATCACAAGAAGAAGGGTGAGTATAGTACAATAAGATATCTTGAGAGAGATATCACATTCACATAACTTTTATCACTGTACATTGTAATTATTCTATTTTATTACTAGCTGTTGTTATTTTTCTCTTATATGCCTAAATTTATCAATTAAACTTTACCATAGGTATGTAATTATAGGTAAAAAAAAACATAGTATATATGAGGTTCAGTACTATCTGAGGTTTCAGGCATCCACTTGGGGTCTTGGAACACAGCCCCCATGGATAAGAGGGGACTACTGTTCTCCATCTGCTATGATATTCTTTTTTCTATTTCCTTTAACCTCTCAACCTAGCTATTCTCAGTGTCCATTTCTCCCTGTAAATGCTGATGTTTCCTTCGGTTCCATCAAGCATGATCATGCCATGTGTCATCTAAATCAGGACACTCTTACAAGTGAAAGGTGGCACTTTGCTCAAGCTGGCTAGGTACTGTCATCAGCTCACTGATATTCAGCCTGAGCCATCTTCCCTTCTCACGTGACTTCCCCTCCTCCAAACACTGATGAACCCTGTATCCACATCTCCAACCCAGAGCCATGTCTGCATTTTTGCAACTGCACAAATCCTCCCGAATACTTCACAGACACTTCAGACACAGCAGACCCCACAGAACACACTGCTTTCCTCCCTGGCCACTGCACACCCAGGCTCAGCCAATGGCATCGCTGCTCCTCTGGTCATCAGAGCCAGAAACCTGAGAGTCATCGTGACGTCCTTTCTCCTTCCCACCAATAACAAACTGTCACCACATTCTGTAAATTCTGCCTTAAGAATCTTGTAAACCTGTTCTCACCTCTCCATCTCCAAGGTCAGTGCCTTATAAATCCATCTTCTTCTGCTTAGAAAAAATGTTCCTTAACATTTTCAAACTTTTTCCTAAATAGAAATACATCTCATCCTGCACCCAGCCCAGTCCTGAATGACTCATTTCCCTTAACCGGTCTCCCTGAATCCACTGGTTCCTTCTGGATCCTTCTCCACACTGCTTCCAGTGATGTGCCTTAAGAGAAATCTAATCGTCATGTCACAGCCTAACATCCTTCCAAACTCTCTGCTCTGCCATAGAAGCGCCACCATGGTCTGCTCTTGCCTTACATTGCGAATTGTATGTCTCACCACTCCTAACTTGCGCTTCCCCTCTGCTCACGGCCACTGGCATTACACCAATTAACTTTGAAGTCCCAAAACTCTTTTCCCTTATTAGTGGCATGGCAAATTTCCACTCTACCTTGAAGATGTTTCTGCTTGGGCTTGAATGTCACCTTTCCTTAATGACCTTTCTTCCCTTCCTCGGGACACTTGATTCCACTGTACTCTGACCATTAACACGCACGACCGCCACCACAAGGCAACGCTAACGCCTTAGTAACAGGGGCTGCTTCTTATTCATCTTTGCCTTCCCCGTACCCGAACACAGGAGGCAGTTATTAAATATTTGAGGATCAATAAATGAATTAATTAATGAATACAAATGAAGTACCATGTGCCAGGACATCTGCTAATCCAGTACAAATGTTAATCACATACAAATTCAGCACAATTATCAAGTGAAGCCAGTTATCTCCTTCTCTCCATTGACAAGCCATGTAATCATGCCTTCTTCACAGCAGATGACTGCATAGTATTATGCAAATTGAAAGGATACTAGATAATATCTGATGGCCATAACAATACAACTGAATAGATGAACTACTACTTCTAGGTCCAAATTATCAAAATCCCACATCTTCCAGTGGTAAGGTCCCTAAAGCAGTCACAAGGGCCAGGTATAGAAATGAGACCCTTTTGGTAGAAAATTTACGTCACTCACAATAAGGGAGTGATCTTCTTCTGTAAGGCTGAAGAACTGGCATCTATTTACACAAGGGGTAAAAGCCTGTGATGTAATACAAATATTAGACTATGGAGTAAATCATAGGAATTTGTTCCTGGCTTCATCTGTAAAACTGGATGAAATAAGTGACCAACACAATTATAGATCATCATTCCCAAATTGTGTTTTTCAGAACTCTAGGGTTCTCCAAAATATTAATAAATAATAATAATATTACCGACCATTTACCAAGGATACCCATGTGCCAGGCACAGTACCAAGTATTTTATATGTAATTGTTTCATTTCTTTATCATAATAACCTTGTGGACATCTATTATTAGCATACCCACTATTAAGGAAATTAAAGTTTAAATATAGAACTTCCTCAAAGTTCCATATCCGGATGAATATGACTCTAAAGTCAGAGTTAACACTTTACCATACGAATAAGCCCATGTTCAAGCCAGTTGTGGAAACTTGGTAAACTAATGGTCTTCTTGAGATTACAGTCTGCCTTAACATTATAAGGACTCTCAGAAGTCTCCCAGTAAAGAAAGGCTTTTAACTTTGTTTAACACAACATTCCCCAAGCTTATTTAACTCCAGGGGCCGTTTTTAATGGAGCCATTTGTAACATATCAGGGAGCACATGTTTTGCAGAATAAGATTTGGCTTTAGATAATAACCAAAGGGATTATGAACTCACTGAGGCCAGAAAGGAGAAAGGGGCTAATTGCAGTATTCATTACAGGTGATAGAGCCAGTGAGGCGATTGTGTCACAATCTCAAATGCCAGGTGACATAATGATGGTGACAATATTCGTGAGTTAAATGAAAAGTATTTTCTGTTCATGGAATTAGACACCAATGCCCCTGACTCCATCCCATGAATCACAAAGCCAATTCAAGAAGCAATTTGCCAAAGGGGCAGTGGTGGTAAAGACTGACTGATTGGTGCCATGGTGTTCACATTTTGAGGTCACAGAAATGCCTGCTTGTGTTAATTTCCAGTCCTATCACACTTCTTTCCTTTCTAGGACATTCACATCCTTGAAAGAAACCCTGGGTTTTCAATAAAACAGGTTAGTCTGGGAGACCTCATAGTAAGAAGGCTGGAGAACAAGCGCCTTTGTTACAAACAAGTGACTTGGCAATGCTGATGTATTGCTTTCCATTATTCATTCAAACTTCATTTACTGACCACCTACTGTGTGCCAAACTCTACAAGAAGAGGGAAAGACAGCCTTTTCCTTCAAGGAGCTCACAGGCTGATGGGAGGAAAGCAGCATGTGGAGATAAAGCAACAGACTACATAAAGTGCTATCATAGAAAATGTGTAGGATGCTGTATGTTCTCTCTGTCTAATTCTTCCTAGAAGGAAACAGGATCAAAAGGGGCTTCACATTCCTCATCCTAAGTAAGTACTGGCATTCCAAAATCCGAAAGGAAAATGGAGGTTAGAGCTATAAGAGAAAAGCTGATTAAAGGAGCATGCAATTTAAAAGTCAGCCAACATGTTCATAGAGAGCAAAGCACAGAAACCAAGAATTGAGGCGCCTACAATCTGATCCTGAGTGGCCCTAGCAAAACATGCGGCCTTTGCATCCTTTTCCTCTTTCCCACATGGAGGCAATGGAGATAAATCAATATAATGTGATGGGCAAAGCCTTAAAGACTTAGTGCAGCAAAACAGAAACGACAGAAAGCTAATTTAAGATCCATCATAACAACTATTACAGAAACCAAATATATTTCTGTAAAGAAATAACCTTAATGACTATGTGTGGACTTTTACAGGACGGAGAATTACCAAATTAGTTCTTGTCTACATATTTCTTCCCCCACTAAAACTGTTCATCTTCTAAACATGGATGGGTTCAAGGGAGTCTTTATAAACTTCCTTTTACCAGAATTACTGGATTGACATCCCCAGTTAAATAAATTTACACCTACATTTGACATTTACAGGATAAACGAGACAGATGTATTATGAAAAGGAAGAGATGAGAACCAACCAAATGACCTTCTCTCATGTGTCACACCAAAATGCTCACATGTATGTTTTTTAATTAAGAGACTTTAGTTTTTAAAAGTTTTAGATTGGGAAAGTTGTATACACAGTTCTCATATACCCCATCAACCTGTACAGTTTCCTTATTATTAACATCTTATTAATATGGCACATTTGTTACAATTAATAAACCAATATTCATACATTATCTTTAATTAAAGTCCATATTTTATTAAGATTTCCTAAATTTTTACCTAATGTCCTTTTTCGTTCCAGGACTGCAGCCAGCGTACCGCATTACATTTAGTTGTCATGGTTCCTCAGGACTCTGACAATTTCTCAGACCTTTCTTATTTTTGAGCGCCACGACAGTTCTAGGAAGCACGGGTCAGGTATGGTGGGGTGCCCGTTTTATTGCAAAGGGTCTGATGTTTTTCTCATGATTGGACAGGTGTTATGGGTTTTGGGAGGAAGACCACAGAGGAAAAGTGCCATTTCATCACTCATCTCAAGGATACATACTATTAACATGATTTATGACTGTTGGTCACCTGACTGAGGTCGTGTTTATCAGGCTTTTCCACTGCCAAGTTACCTTTTTCTCTAAAGTGTCGGAAGGAAGTCACCATGTGCAGCCCACACATAAGGCGGAGGGAGGTATGCTCTCTTTTAGGATGGAGGAGCTACCTGATTTATGTGGAATTATTCATGTGTAATTTGTCTCTTCTCCCACATATATTAATTTATTCAATCATTTACTTGCATCAGTATTATCCCATGGGTATTTACTTTGTACTTTGGGTTATAAACCAATACTGCTTTATTTTGTTGCTCAGATTGTTCTAGTATTGGCTACTAGGAGCTCTTTCAGTTGTCTCCTATGTCTTCCTGTGACCTACCCCCTTCAAAGTGGTTGTCATTGCTGTTTTTGTTTTGTTCTGTTTTGGCTGGTTGTCTTTCTTTCTTTCTGAGCCCTTCCTTACTTTCTGGCACTACAAGATGCTCCAGGCTCATCTTTTATACTTCCTGCCCCACTCCTAGAAATGGCCATTTCTCCTAGGAGACCTGGTTCCTTTCATTAGAGAATGGTATTAGAAACCAAGATCTGGACACCAAGTATGCTTGTTGTTACTGAAATGTCATTTCTGTTAAGCCCTCTCAGCTAACAAAGAAATACATGTCTGTTTACTAAATCGTGCATGTATACATACTTATAAATATTTCTGTATGCAACTATCTTTGTATACAAAGTCTGACAATTAAGTTTGAGAACTCATCCTAGAAAAAGTGCCACCATGTTTCCCCCAAAATCAGAACTAGCTGGACCATCAGCTCCAATGCGTCTTTTGAAGCAAAAATTAATATAGGACCCAGTCTTATTTTAATACAATATAAAACTCAGTCATATAATATAATATAATATAATATAATATAATATAATATAATATAATATAATATAATATACCGGGTCTTATATTAATTTTTGCACCAAAAGACGCATTAGAGCTGATGGTCCGGCTAGGTCTTATTTTTGGGGAAATACAATACATACCTCATTGCTGAATATCATTATGGTCACCTTTGAAGTACTCCCCTTGAGAAGCTATGCACTGACGCCAGTTTTTGTTTGTTTACTGGCTAAAAACTTCCTCACAGACAGTGCCATGTGAGCCAGTGCATTGCTGTGATGCAAGGGCCATGAATTGTTGGTGAAAAGTTCAGGTCGTTTTCGTCTAACTTTTTCACGCAGCTTTTTCAGCACTCTTAAATGGTAAAGTTGGTTAACTGTTTGTCAAGTTGGTACAAATTCACAATAAATAATCCCTCTGGTATCAAAAAAGGTTAGCAACATCATTTTGACTCTTAATTTGGACTGACAGAACTTTTTTGATCGTGGAGAATTAGCTGACTTCCATTCTGTTCTTGGACGCTTTGTTTCAGGGTTGTACTGGTACACCCATATTTCATCACCAGTGATAACATGGCCCAACACATCGCCTTGCCTCTCCAAAAGGTCTTGGCAAACTTTGACTCTCCTTTGCTTTTGTTCATCGGTGAGCTCCTTCGGGACCATTTTTGCACACACCTTTCTCATGCCAAGATTTTCAATTAAGATTTTCCTAACTTTTTCTATTGATGTTTACTTGGTCTGCTATGCTTCTCACAATCAGCTGATGATTTTGACACACAATTCAATGAATTTTTGCGATGTTTTCGTCAGTTCTGCTCATTACTGACCACCCTGACTTCTCTTCATCAGTCACGCATTCTCTACCTTCAGAAAAACATTTAATCCACTTGTACACTGCCATTTTCTTCATGGCATTATCCCCATACACTTGGACTAACATGTCCCTGATTTCACTTCCACTCTTGTCAGGTTTAACAAGAAATTTAATGTTTATTCATTGCTCTAATTCAAGCTCACACATTCTTGAGACAGCATACAAAAACACGCAACAACAATAATGAATGCCACTCAGCAGGACATCGCCACATGTCAACAAGAACACCGCTGTGAGACAGATATACCAGGTTATGAAACCTTACCGAACTGTTTGTACTGCCAATGTAAGTGCTGCCAATGTAAGTGCACGGTCGCAAGTTCACGAACTTAATTGTCAGACCTTATATATTATGTTAAACATTATATATTTTTCAATTCTCTAGAAACATTTTAACATCTTTAAGTTTTATATTTAAAGCATCTTAAAAGAAATTTATGCCATTTACATTTTAAATTTTCCATGGTACCTAGCACTGAGTGATCGATGAATTATCGATCTGAAATTCAAAGCTCAAGAATGGGTTCAGATATATCTGGCAGTAGTGGGTAAGCCTCAGTCTTCTCACCTATAAAATGAGGATAGCAATGATACCAGCTGCAAGGGATTACTGGAGAAATAAATGAGGTGATATATATGCATATATATATATATATATGTATATATATATATATATATACATATATATAACAGAATCTAATAGAGAATAATTTAACAAATTATAGATAAAATAAATTTCTAACTTAAGGAAAAATATGTTCAAGAGCAAAAGATATAATTTTAAGTTTAGACTTCTTTATGTTTGGTTGTCTTATTCATTTTTACCATCTGAGTTAAAAGTATCAATTTAGATGTATTACTTTACTCCAAACATATTCTTTGAAAGATTAAGTCAGTCATAATGTTACTAGTCATGCTACTCCTGCCCCAAGGGAATAAGAAATTGATTTCCTAATGTACATTATCACAACCCATTTCAAGGAATATTAATGGTTAAAAACAGGTGTCACAGTAAGAGAGCAATGAGACATGGGATTGCAATCTCCACATCTCACTCCATCAGAATGTCAATCATTCAACACCAGGCATGCCATTTAATAGAAGGTAGTCAGGGTTCCCATAGAAAATAATTTCAATTCCTAAAACTGATTAGAACTGTCTCAATACCTGGAAGACCTGTCCATATAAATCTGGAATAACATGATCAGAAATATCTTCCATCTTTTATGAGACTATACTTGGCAATGAAATGGCATTATTTCTACACAAAGGGCCAAATGAGGTATTAGTCACACATAGTATAGAGAACTGATTTCAGGTTAATGTTGTTGAGTGCTTAATAAATGTTCACTTAAACTAAATCTGATTTTTTTTCTACAGGCTATTTTTTCTCTAGGGTCAGAACAGACTTAAAGCATCATGCTTGTTTAGCATCGATCACATGAGTGGTTTGAAGTTCCACCAAAGCAGTCTTACGTGGTAAGACGTGAGTGGTACCTGGGAACTAAGTAGACGGTGGTGTGAACCCACCATCCAAATCATGTCAACTATGCAGGCCCACTGGGTGACTACATAACACCAGGTGAACTGGGCATCTTGTAATGATGCAGGTTATCCGAAGAGCTTAGCATAAACAATCTAAATTAGGAATGCTGAGTGGTCTCCAGAGGAGTTACAGCAAGGGCCCAGAGAGGACCTGTGCTAGTGGATGGAACGTCAAGTTCAGATATCATGCTGAAGATGGAGACTTCTGAGTACAAGACTTGTCAATGATTGCAGGGCCAGGGCAGTCACAGGCAGAGAGCAGAGTCTAAACCAGAGAATTCAGAAGGCTGTCTCTGAATTACCACCAGGCAGCACGCAGCGATGCATCTCAGGTGAGGGCTACCTGCCCTCGCAAATACCTGGAACAGCCCCGAACTGGCCAGCATTGCCCTCACGCTTCACACAGCACCAGGCAAGTCAGCTCAACTTCCTTCTCTCCTGAAAATGTTTCACTGTCATCCCATTACCTTCAGAGTAAATCCAGAGCCCCCCCTACTTCTCCAGTCCCTCAGGCTGCCTCAGCCACATGTGCCTTCTTTCAGAGGTTGCAAGATTCTTTCCCAACCTAGGGCCTCTGCATATGCTATTCCTTCTCTCTGAAATTTCCTTCCCTCCATTCTTCATACGCCTGGTTCTTTCTACACTTTCAATTTTCTATTATGGCACTTAGGTGCCATCTCCTTGGAGAGGTTTTCCTGTCGTTTCTCTTAAGTAGCAACCCCCTCTCTCCCTCCTTCATTATTCTCTAGCCCAGGACCCTGTTTGTTTTCTGGATGGCACTTAGCATTTTTTATTATTATTCATTTACTTATTTTTTGGTCTGATTCTACCACTCTGGCGTTAGATTCATGAGGATAGGGACCTTTTGGTTTTGTCTGTCACTTTATAGCCAATATGCAGCAAATCACGGGCATTCAGCAAGAACCACTTCTGTTGAAAACATACTCGGTGAAGAAGCCAGGCACAAAAGGCCTCATATTGTATGACTCCCTTTAATTAAATGCCCAGAATAGGCAAATCCACAGAGACAGATCCCATCCAGGGGCTGGGGGAGAAAGAAAGGGGAGTGACTATTTAATGGGTATGGGGTTTTCTTTTAGATGAAAATGTTCTGGACCTAGACAAACGTGACAGTTGCACAATCTTGTCAATGTAATCAATTCACTAACAGTAAATGTTATATTGTGTGTATTTTACCACAATAGAAGAATCAGTTGTGTGAACAAATGCACATATTGTGCTCGCGTGGTCTCCCACCTTCCTGGCAGATGACACCTGGAGGTAGGATGCTTCTCCTCGGGCTGAAGCCAGGCTGCGTGTCTGCCACCTATGGCTGCGGCCAGCTGGGTGCTCACCAACTGAGCCACTGAGATGGACTCTACTTTTATCAAGTGAATTAACCCAATGAAAACCAAATCCCCATTTGGGTTGTATACATACAGAGTCAAACACGAAACCCTGGTTCAAGTGTCCTAATTGTAGTGGTCAAACCAGACGACAGAACAGCCATCTCTTCACTTCTGCTATTGTCATGATCACCATCGCCAAATTTAAGTTCAAGACAAGCTGCACTTATTATTTAGAAGCATAAAAGGAAAAAAGTATTTTTGTTGCAGTTAATTTATTTCACACATAGAAGGGAGGGAATGTGAGTTCCATATATTTGTCCCATTTACAAGCCAATTGAGCTGGCCCAGAGGGGGAATGGGAAATGGGAAATTTCAAAGCAAATCTCTTTTGTTCCTTTCCTGCTTCTGTAAATGTCAGTCCCATTGCCAGTGGTCATAACCAGAAAGGCTTGCCTTCACGATTGAAGAGTTTCCTTTTTATTTCAAATATCTACTTCCATCATTTACCTCCTTTTGAGATTACAGGTAAAACTTAGGTGGGGCGGTGAGGGGCAAAGTACTGGAAGTAAAATATACTTAAGACTATAAGTTTATAAGGAATTCTCCAGTGAAGCACATAACTTTCCTGCTAAGATTGGTCAATCATTTAACCACCATTTTTTATGAATTCCCTAATTTATTTTCACCACCTTGTGAACTCTTCCACAATTCTAGAAAAAAATCAGAGTGACTAGTAACAACAACCAAAACTGCATGTCCAGGGAAAATAGTGGAGGACATTGAGGAAATGAAATGCAAAATACATATAAATACTATCTTTCCAAATATTGAAATTTAAGTATAGGAATTTAAAAAATAAAAATTTGCAGCTTAAAACTTGAGATTCACTTTTTGGACAAGGAGAAATGAGACACCTGATCTCTCATAGTTTGTATCCCACATAAAAGACAGCCTTTATCAATCATTTATATCAACTACAAATAATTTAAACTATGTTTATGGGTTCTTAGAAGGGAGAATCTTTCTAAACCAACTTCTAAAACTAGAATTCTTGGTAAATTAAATCTTACAAAGACATAGAATATTTAAAAGAAATGTATTCATACTTTCTCAACAATCCAGATCAGGTCTTTAAAGATGGCTACATTGTATGCAAAGGGATATAAATATCCAGTTTAGTTCATAATGCCAAAAAAGAGACACTGATTCTCAGTTATCCCCTGGAATCAGCCACTATGGTATCATAAAACATGATGTATCAACCAGAAAGTACATGCATCACAATCATATTAAATACTTTGTCTGAAAATGCTTCTGAATTGTCTTTTTAAATGAAGCAACCAAGATCTACAAAACCAAGAGACAAATACTTCCATGTCAGGAAACATTTAATCTTAAAAATATTGAAGTTTTCTACTTCGATCAGACTATTTTGAGACTCTCACATTCACTATTCAATCTTCTCGAATATGTTCTTACTCATCTATTTTATGTCCTAAGTAAAAATCCTACTCCCTATAGAATTCTGGTGACGAAAGAGGTCCTGCTTAATCGTTTCTGTCTGTCCTTTGTTTCCACTAGGATAGTAAAATGTACCATCCATTAAGCACTTGCTGTTGTGCTAGGTGCTTTATGTACATTATTCTGAAAATCAAGCTTTTTCTCCATTTAATGGGATGGAATTCCTGGCTGTGGCAGAACATACTGTACAAAGATGGCAGCAACAATATCTCCCAACTCCTATGCTCTTGTGCAATGTGGCCTGGCCATCTAGAGGTGGGCCCTGTGGTGCCTTGACTAGTGGACTATGGCTGAAGTGACACTGTGCCAGTTATAGGTGAGGCCCTTACCTCACCTCGCAATTTCTACTTTCTGCCTCTTGGAAACCAGCTGCCACATAAGTGACCACAGGTTACTGACCAAAGCATGAATGTAACAATGAAGTAAATGGAGAACTAAGGCTTCGTGACTAGAAAAAACGTGGCCAGTAACAGATATAGGAGATTTTAGTTCACCAAAGCCACATTTCTAATTTATTTAAACCTCTAGAAATGAATAACTTTCCCCCAATTAACATGTCTTTATTTGTCAGGTGAGTCCACTTTGTTCTCAGTAGTGTCAGGGGGAGGAGCCATGGAGCGTCCCCAGACTGAGCTGGTTACAAAAGCAATTTAAGTCAGCCTGGTGGGACAGTATGAGAGGTGTGAAGATGCAGAAATGGTCTGGACTGTATACTTAACAGTTCCTTCAAAAGTCAAGAAGAAGAAATTCTGCACCCTCTGTTCAAAACAACTACAGAATGAAAGCTAATTCTAATTCTGAATTTAAAAGTAGCGTGTTTCAAATCGTCCCATTCAGTAAAGCTGGACTGATCCTCCTCAGTCTCCTCAAAGATGCTATAAACGTGGGAACACATGACGAGGCCAGTGCTTCACAGCATGGCTGCGGCACAATGACAGAACATATTCTACCGCAGTCAAAATTCCCTCATTTCATTATGCTCTCAGTGCCCCTTCCAAAATGGATCTTCCTCTCATAATCCTTTCTACCATATCATCTGAAAATCCTTCTCAGTGAAACATATCACCTTCCCCCACTGTATTTTATAGACTACTCTCTCTTAATGGCAACCAGGCTCTTCTCAGAGGACACGCGTCCCCTACAGCTCCATCCCAGAAAATCTACATATCTTCCCACATGCTCTGCACTCCAGAGCCATAAAGTTAGGTGAGGGACAGGAACTCTTACACTTTAATGAACAACATCGAACATCTTCACTTTGCATGTCCCATAGGCACTCGAATTCACCAGGCTGGGTTCTCCCTCTAAAATACAAACGAGTCTTCATCATTCTGTTTAAATTCTTCAATGGCCCACTCTGCCTAGAGGATGAAACCCAAGTTCCTTAACATTAGATCTTCTGTTATCCCAACCCTTCCCCCTCCATTAGTATAACATTTCCCCACTTACTTTCTTACTCTACTGCTTGTGGCTCCCAGATCTCATGCTGCTTCTTACGTCCACGCCTTTGCTAATGTCCCCTCTCTGTCTGGGTGCTCACCACCTCTCAGTCCTGTCCCATACTTCGCCTGGTTACCTCCAGTCACCATTACATACAGTTCAGGAGTCCCTGCTGCCAGGAAGTCATTCCTGATGTTGCCCTTCATCTTTCACCAACTGTAGGTTAGGTTCCCTGCCTCCGTGCTCCTGTAAGAGACTGAGATGACTTTCACCTATATCTCCAGCACCTTATAAAGTGCTGATTACTAATACAGTTTGAGGATGGAAAAGGGGCCATAGGTTAAACCTGACAAGCTCAGGAGACTGAAAATAACCACATAGGATGGCATGAACATAAAAATTCCTAACAAAAGTGGACCATGGTGGGAAGTCACATCTTTAGTTTGTAGCTTCTGTGACAAAGGTCAATCTCTACCTTAAGTGAGCCTGTCTATTCTCTTTTTGCAACAAGGATAACATGCCCTTGGAATGTCAGTAATCCCTTTTTCTGGACCAGAACAGGAAACCACAGAATCTTTCATTATTATTCTTATCCCCTGATTACCATCTCTATGTGCTGTAAAAAGCGAACTATTAACTATCCTGTACCCACCTATGTAAAATAAATACCTGTCTCTCCAATTTACTTTTATCGAATCCCAGAGATTGCCCAGTTTGCTTTCTTCCACCCCTAAATCTACCACCAATGGATTTCATGTAACCCTCCTCCTTTGATTCCACATATAAAATAAGCTGCAAACAGCCATTTTGTGGAGCATTTTCTCAATCTGTTGAGATTTTGCTTGCCGGCAATTGTAGTCAGTTTGGCTCAAACAAACTCTTATAAGCTTTCTCTTAGGCTGGATGTTTTTTTCGTCGACATGTTTAAAGAGATTATGATTTACTCGTTCTTTGTTTCTCTAGCACCTGACACCAAGCCTGGCCTTGTAGTAGATGCTCAAGAAACTTTCAATGAATGGATGATTCCATGATTATATGCATGCAAGACTCAGAGGATGAATCTGTACCAAAATGCATCAGTTATCCATTGCCGTGTAGCAATATTACAACCAACTTAGTGGCTTAACACAATACACACTTATAGTTGTAGCGTTTCTGTGGTCAGCAATCCAAGCACAGCTAGCCTAGGTCTTCTGACCCATGGTCTCACAAGGCCATTAAAATGTCCGCCAAAGCCATGGTCTCCTCTGAGGGTGAAGTAGGCGAAGATATGATTTCAAGTTCATGTGGCTGTTGGCAGCATTCATTTCCTCGTGGACTATTGGATGGAGCGCCTCAATGAGCTGACAGCTGAAGGTCACTCTCAGTTCCTTGCCACATGGACTTTTCCAATATGGCCAGAAGGGAGAGAATCAGTATGGCAGACATTACAATCTTAAGTAATGTAATCACAGAAGGCCTTTGCTGTATTATATTGGTTAATCACAGGTCTCACTCACATTCAAGGGTTAGGGGATTACACAAGGACACAAAATCAGGAGATGGGAATCATAGGGACCATCTTAGAGTTTGTCCATCACACAGAGATATGGTTTTGAGAGAACTCATCAGAAAGGCTGTGTAGCTAAAACAGCGATGAGAGAGCTGTAAAAAACAAGAGTGTTAAAGTGTGTTAAAGAGTGTTAAGTGTGTTAAAAAGGGGTATGTTTATGTGTCGAACTTAACGCACAATCTCAACTAATTTTTTTCTCATTATGGAAATTACTTTTCAGTTACTAGAGAATTCTACAATTGATAAAAAATTTATTTAAGGTATAGCTCAGGGTTTGGGAGCAAATATGAAATTTAAAACATTGACCATATTCTACTTTGGCATTCCTTCCCACATCATTATTTTTGTAACTGGCTCCCGAGATCAGCTAGAATCTTTTTAAATCATGTATGTTACATCCATTTTATAGGATGTTTGGGGCCCAGGAGACAGCGCTTTATTTATTATATCTCAATAATTTATAGCCAATAATACACTAAGGAAAATGTCAACCTCATAAAAACTGAAATTTGAAAAGTGAGAAATGTTTACATTATCCTCCAAGAAAGAGAAATTTATGAAAATAAGGCAAGTCAATGAAGTATATTAAAACATTTCAAAACATAAAAACCTGTGCTTAATGCACCAGCAATTTTCAGATGTGTCCTATGGGCTACACCACATCTATAACAAACACGGCAGCCTGTGACTAAGTTATGACTAGAACTGTCACTCTTCAGACAAATCAGCACGGAATGTGGCTAATGACATAATGGTCATTTCAAGGTAGAACTTTGTCTCAAGGACTTCATATATCCTCCCTTTAAAGAGCTTTGATCCTTTTTATAAATGTTATGTTTTCCCTTTGAATGGCTCTCTGCTTCCTCTGACTCAGTGTTAATCACAACAGCATGGAAAAGGTCCCAAATGCCAATCAAGCAACATTATGAATGAGGGAAAACAAAAAAACAATTTCTGACTTTCCACCAAAACATAAAGCTATTAGTAATCCTCTGAAAAGACTTGAGGTCAAATTCTCTTCAATGAATATAACCTCTGAGACCTCTCTTTAGTTCTGTGATAAGAGAATAAGGAGAGAATTTTCCAGCAAACATTTAAGCCTCTCAGCAATTTCTGAGGTGTAACCATTATCTACAATTAGATTGTTAGGATTTACCCCATGAATTCAATAGTACCCTGAGGATCCAACTGGAAAAGAACCCTTCCTTAAGGGCAGGACCCGGTTGTAAAGGGTATGGTCCATGCCTCAGGTAAGAGTTGAAATGCTGAGGATGTGACTTTTATATAAAGTCCACAATCCCACCAGTCCTGGCACTAAATTGGCTGACAGTGGGCTCCAGCTAAGTGTCAGGAATTTTTAAAAGAGCGTGGGACAAGGCTTTTAGAATCAGAACAAATCATCACTTCCTAGCTGGGTTGTTTTACTTCTCTGAGCCTCAGTTTTCTCCCCATAAACTGCCTATTTCATAGACTGGGAGCCTGAATCCAAGTTCAGACATCTCTGGGCATACTTGACCAACCTGACTCAGGATCGGAGGGGAGCAGTGGTTCTGAATACAGCAGGGCAGAGGCTCACAGATCTATCCCCAGCCCAGATCTCTGTGCGTGGGACTGGGCCAAGGAAGAGAAGGCTGACATGGAGAAACCAAGGGATCCTTTTTGATGAGGGGCTCTGGGTGACATGAGGGCATAAGCAATCTGCTCTGGTATCCCTGAAGCAAAGTGTGACAGTGAACCTGGAAAGGGAGCAAACTCCCTTTGCATGTAACAATGTGGCCTTATTGTAACGTAAGCTCCAAGGAACACAGGATACAGGGGTACCTCGGTTTTAGAACATCTGCATTGATGAACATTTCGGTTTACGAACGCCATAAACCCAGAAGTAAATGCTTCGGTTTTCGAACGCGTCTCGGAAGTCGAACAAGTCACACAGCTTCCTCTGAGTGCAAGATCCTGAGGCCGAGCTCTCGGTTGTTTTAGAATGTTTCAGAACTCCAATGGTCTTCCAGAACGGATTACATTAGAAAACCAAGGTACCACTGTATTTGGTACCCTGAGGATGCAGTCAACAAAACTCACCAAATATTAGCTGAGCATCGATCTTGATCTCTGAGTTTGGAAGTACAGATACTGTACCTGGGGCGGAAAGCACCAGAAACAGAGGCAGAGGTACAGAGTTAGACTCACAGGGATTGCAGAGAGGGCTCGGAGGGAGGACATGAGAGGAGACATCTCCCAAGGCACCACCAGGTATTTGAGGGGAACTTGCCATGTGCGTGATCACATGGTGCATGGGTGGGAATGAGAGTCACTAAAAGCATTACTATCACTACAACTCTCATTATCATATGAGCAGGACAGGACAGGGAGGTTTGGGTTATTAGCATTATTATTTGTACTGGGAAAAGTTTGGAAAAACTTCTTATAAATCCAGATTCACAAAATTTTCTTTAAAGCAAACCAGGAGAAAATTATTCCTTCAGTTATTGTGAGGCAAGGGACTGCTTCTGTCCTCAAACCAAGCTAAATCATGCTAATTAAATTTCCTTTTAGTGACATGCTATGATTTTTCCGGGCTCATCTACTCTGGGCTTCCTCATTTACCCAGAACCCCACGTGAACCCTGCTTCTCTCGGGGAAGGGAGGAAGGGCTGCTGCAAGGCTTTTGTCCATGTTAGGAACAAGATGGAAATTCAAGTCACATTTCATAAAAAATGACTTCTGAGAAATACCAAAACTGCTTCCCACAGCTCACAAGTGCTTCAAACTCCATTTTAATTAACAATGTTTCAAGGAAAAGTCCTTTGTCTATTTATTCTCTAAACAGGGAGTTCAGATTTTCTTCCATTTGAAATTGCTTTATTGACTCGACTTACAGCAATCCCCTTAGGTAGATATCACCAGCAGATCCAATTCAGCTAAGGGTTGGATTCGATTACTGTCAGGTAAACAACTTACTACCCACACAGATTCCATCCCCAATGAAATCCCCATGTTATTGAATTGACACTTCTCTATGAAGGGAACTCTCTGGCCAAAAGGTGCACCTTGAGGCTATGGCTCCCTGAGCCATGAGGACACTGCACCTGGAAAACCAGGAAAGTGTAAGGCAGCAGGTAGACTCAGCCCTGAGTCTACATTAGCATTATCTTTCAGGAGGGTAATCTGTAATACGTATCACTATGTAATATGCCTCAAAAATATTGATACCTTCACAGCCCGCTATTCCATTTGTAGAAATCTGTGCTAAGAATATCAAGTGAGTACAGAAAGGTGCAAGGATGTGCATTTTAATGTTGGTGACAGGGTGAAAAATTAGAAGTAAATTAACGTTCAATGACAGGAACTGGTTAAATTAGCCAATTAAATATTCTACAGGTATCTTCAGAGATTAAAAAATATAGTAAAAAAATATACTATGGAGAAATGATACCACAGTGAGCAATGCAAGTTATAGAGTAGTTTGTACTATAATACAAAAACTGGTTTATAAAACATATGCATTTGTACATAGAAAAAAGACTCAAAGGATAGATAACAAAATGTTAATTGTTTTAGGTGGTGATTTAAGTGGGTAATTTTAATTTTCCTCTTTTGTTTGAGCTTGTAAATTTCAACAATAAACATGTATTACTTTTTAATAGTAAAAGATGAAGTATTTGGTTAAAGTTAGAATTAGTGGAGAACTGAAAATAATCCAGCCCAACCTTTCATTTAACATACAGTGATGTTGTAGCTTAGGAAGTTGAATGGGGGAGATAAAGAAATTGCTCGATAAGGGAAATGAATTTCTTTAATTGCTATTAACATTAAGTTACCTCCAAATTACATTCATAATTAAATTAATTACACACATCAAAATAATCTCTAATTTATTATGAAACTTGAGGTCCTCTAGAGCAGTAGTTCTTCAGCTTTTATATGTCACTCAGACTGCTTTAAAATATGTGATGAATGCCCAGAAAAATGCGCATGAGCTCTAACAAACAGAAATTGTGCACCTTGGTTCAGGGATTCAGAGACCCAAAAGCCAATCCATGGATTCCTTAAAGCAGTGTGTTTTATGCTATACACTGTGACATGAAATCGTATGACATGGAATAGAAAATGATAGAATAAAAAATAATAAACCAGAATAAAATATATTATGCATATATGATAGCTCATTAATATTTTGTGAAACTTTTCTCTCACAAAATTATTTTTAATATCTGTATATACCTAAAGAATATTCAATTATATAATTTATTCTTTTGTGCATTTGTATATTCTAGACTGTGATATAAAATATATTTATCACCATAGGCTGGGATTAAACAGTGAAAGCAAATGTCCTAGAAGCCCATTACCCAGTTAAAAAAATATCCTGCACTCAAAGGGAAAACAGCAACAGGGTGATTTAACCATCAACTACACTTTGTGGAGGAAGTAAGGGGAAAGAATGGGATTTCTTAAACCTGCTATAAAAAATCATCTATTGCTGTTTAGGAAGAACAGAAGTTAAAAATTTGGATCAGGACCTGAGCAAGTAGTTTTGGATTGTTTGTAGTCTATGTTCCGTGGGCATTTAAATGCTTTATTTCTAATTATGATTTATTTACTACCATTTAGTATGGACAACATCCATCTATTTACTATTTGGATTCTATGAAAGGAAATCATATCCAACCACACGTAAACTCATTTTCTCTCACACTCATTCTTTGTATTTCACATTCATTCCCCTAACCCACCCCTACTCTCTCTCAGAACACAACAATAGAAATGAAAAATTTCCACAGAATTGATTGAATCTGAGACATCCATAACAGCCATGAGACAAATGTCTGTTTCAGACTGTTTCCAACGCAGCCAAATGCCTGAAGCCCACAGATCTTCCATCAGAATGGTGGATTTGTGTTCCATTAAGATAACTAATTCAATCAGGTTTTCACTCACACCTGCATCAGCAAAAGCCCCTGAATGGTCCTCAAACACTCCTTGTCAATAGGACAGACACAGAGCTCTTTAGTTTTATGGAAAGCAATCGTAAATGTTTTAGTTCTAGCTCAGTGGAGTGAGTGTAGGGAAAGGAGGAAATTGGTGCTAGGTGGGGGGGCGCACTATCAGATCCCCTGCTTTTTTTCCATTCTCTCTCAGAGCTTTAACAGCAGTCCCGCACTATTTGTGGCAGGACAGCCCAGGGAAACCAAAACTGAGGCCAAGTTCACCTACAGCACTTTCGGCCTTTCTGTTCTCTCTCCTGGGAGTCCTCCAAAGAGTATATGGAAAAAGGAACATCACCCTGCATGAAAGAGTGGAGTAGAAATAGAACTTCAGATTATTAGGAGATTTGGTTAATTATTAACTTGTTACATGTGAAAAGCATTCTGTAAGCTATCTGGTACATTATTTAGGCTACTATCTGGCTCTGACCTATGAGTTTCAAAGGCATTTCCAAATAAAGAAAAGGAATTTTAAGGGGAAAAAATTATCTAAGGTCAGTAACAATCAGGTCCAGGGAGCTGATCATAGGATCTCTGTCTCTCTCTGTCTCTCTGTGTGTCCGTGTGTCTGTCTGTCTGTCTGTCTGTCTCTCTCTCTCTCTCTCTCTCTCTCTCTCTCTCTCTCTCTCTCTTAATAACGTTACACAAAATTAACCACTTTAAAGTGTACTGAATTGTGGTATTTTGTACAATATTGTGTAATCACGACCTATATTAAGTTCCCAAAACTCTGCATCACCCCTGTTGACCCCAAGAATGAATGTACCTGTTGAGAAGGGCTAACTGGTCTCATATTTATAAACAGAGCCTAGCAGCTGTTGCTAAATGGGAACCTCCCACACAAGTGCCACTTTAGGGAGAAGCCTGCACTGAACCGCCTGCCTGCACTGTGCTCCTACCATCCGAACCAACCCTTATGAAGTTTCTAGGATCATATTTCAACCAATAAGACCGAGACATTCCCTGTTCAATCAGAGCTGTGCAGTTATAGTCTCACTAGCATCTTCTCCAACCAATCAGAATAGCTCCATTTTGACTAATCAGGACAGTGCTCTTTGGATCAATCAAGCTTTGAGGGTTTGGAGTCCTCATTTGCATAAGAACGGACCATTCAAGGACCAGGGGCAGGGACTTCTCTTGTATAAGTCAGCTCCCCTGTGGCTTGAAGAGTGCTCTTTCCTTTTCCCTTGAAGACTGTGTTTCCTTAGCTGGAGCTGAAACACCGAAGATGTCTTGCAAGACCAGATCGGAGCAAGTAGAGCAAACTGGATGAGGGCAGAGCAGAGCACAGCTGTGTAGCTAGAGAGGGACCTAGCCCAAGGACCACCCTACAGCCATGCTGTTCCACAAATGTGCTGTTTCATAATCAAACTGTATCACTACTGAGCTGTTCCACAGCCACGCTGTATCACAATTGAGCTGTTTACACCAAATAAAGTTTCCTTCTTTACCACACCCCAAACTGGGGAGTCCTGTTGGTGTTGAATTGGTGCCAACGACCATTGGTTGACACCCCAAAAGAAAATCTCGTACCCATTAAACAGTCCCTCCCTGATCTGGAGCACCTCAGCAGCTCTGACACTGTGAGGGCTGTTCACAAAAGGTCTAAGCTGAGTGTAGTACCAGGGTGGGAACTTTGCCTGGCTTATCCATCACTGTATCCTCAGCTCACAGGAGAGGCACAGTAAATATCCACAGAAGGAATGTTGAATGATTGGGAACCAACTGAGTAGCAAACAATTTGACTTGCTATTAAGCCAGTGAACTACTCTCCCACCCACCCCCTAGACACTGAGCCTGGCCAGGCAATCGGTTCTGGATTCTAAAGATCTGAATGGTGCAGGTAAGAGTTAAGAAGAACCAGATTTGAGAGAGGTTGAGCAAGCACTTCCTAGATGACAGAAGCTTTGCATTATTCCATTTAATCACCCATGGGGACACCTGAAGCTTAGAGAAGCAATTTATATGAGGTCACTTAGCTGGTAAGTGGCAGAGGCGGGGCTGAGGCCTGGGCAGTACAGCTCCAAACCCTGGCCTTTTAACATTAGCCCATGGACATTTAACAGATGAGGAAACTAAGGCTCAGAACACAGTCCTTTGCCATTTTTGCAAAAGCAGCAGGAACCCAGGGAATCAGAAAACCACAGTTCTCACTACAATGTTGGATGGCGGGAAAGCTGCCAACTGGATGGGTGAGTTTAAATCTGTTTCTAAAAGAGAGTCCTCACTCTTTAGCAATTCAATCGCAAGCAAGATGCCATTTCCTGGTGATCACTGCGTGGTTGTACAAATTGTGTGGTGGACCCAAAGGTATTACTAGAAGGACAAACCTAATCTATAAAAGGACGCACAAAAACCACTTAGGTAATGTTGTAAAGTAAAAAAAAAAAAATTAAATCACTTTCTAACCACCTAAATACCCACTATTTTTAAAAGTTTTCAATGTTTCTGATGAAAAGAATATTCTTGGAGCAGATGACAATGTTAATCCAAATGAATGGTCTTTTTCCTTTCTCAATATTTCAGAGCTTGAAGTTTTGTCTCTTTTGCTCAGGGAAAGCAGAGAATAGAGTTGTCAGAGTGTCATATTATTGAAGTCTCAGCAACAACCCTCTGAAGTAGACACTGTGATTGTGCCCATTTTCAAACATGGAACCTGAAGCCCAGAGAGGTTCACCAGCAGGAGCTGTCCCTGCAGCAAGCTGGCGCCTTGAAGGGCAGCAGCCACAAAAATTGGTACACGTGAAAATCAGGAGAAAGAAGAGGGCATGGAGTTGACGTCCAGGGATATCCGCCAGGAACAATGCAGAATAATTTTCAACATCACAGAACAAGTGAGACAGAGTATTCACAACTGAATTTTCACATCCAGCCTGGGCCGGAGAGATTATATTCCTCTGTGCCTTGCTCATTAAAGCCCACCACATTGTTAATACTTGAAATGTTCTTTTCTGTATTGTTTTATCTGGGGTTATAATCTTAAATTATTTGGAAAGATATTAAGTGTGATTTTATCTTATTCTTATTTTAAGTGTGATTTTGATTTTATTACATAGGGGATGAGACCGTCCTCAAGAAAATATTCAATTAAGTCAATAACAGAAACTAGTGAAAAAATAGATTCACTTTGTTCATCTATTATTGCTCAGGAAAAACATGGCACAGTGAAAAAGCTAGCTCCTATGTTATGAGCCTTGCAGGAACCCGTGTGTTCCAGTAAAAGTACCAGTAGTGCAAATTCACAGATCTCCTGAGTGCCTGGGGTGCTTCTACATCAGTCAGATGAAAGCCTAATGAATACAAAACTGAAACGATGAACTTACTAGCCTGTATATTTCCACATCTACGTACTGTCCTCTGTCCATCTGTCTGTCTATGTATATATGTATGTATGTATGTAGCTATCTATCTATTCTATAATCTGCTATCTTGCTAACATAAAACATTTAAGACTGTGAATAGGTAACTTCCTGGCCAGATAGCTTTGGCCCTCCTTGAAAAGAGTCAACTTCTGTTCACCTACAGATATAAAAGCAAAGTTCCAATTTAACTTAGTGACTGGGACTTGTGAATACACATTAAGTGGGAGTTATAGGTTCTGAGTGCCTTGGGCCAACGGTGTTTTGGCCATGCCAGCCCAGGCTGGGGGGCAGTACTCCTAACACTTTAGAGTGCAGACTCCAGCCTTTGGAGGCCTCTGTTCAAAGCCCAGCCTCCTCTCTTTCCAGCTTTGTGCTCCGAAGCAAGTTGCTGGACGTCTCTGCTCTTCCCTTGCTTCCACTATGAAACAGGTGATAATAATACCATACCTCTGGGAGTGGATTTAAATGAGACAAATAAGTAAGGTGCTTAAACAGCACCTGGCACCTCCTGAGCACTCAATAATGTGATTACTCTGTCTACAGATCATTTTATATCTGGTTCTTTAATAGCCATCACATTAGTAGAGACTAATGAGCACTCTTCTAATAAATAACCAAACTGTGCTGTCTCTCCCACATTACTTTCCCCTAATGCTATTAGAAGCAATGGAGTAAGCCTCTAGAAAACTATGATAATTCATCTGCTTTTCATAATTCACTGATAGCTTTGAGGCTCTACCCATCTTACAGCAGAGCTTTAAATGACAGAACTTCTAACATTCCCAAAGCGGATCAGCAGGTAATACAACGCAGTTTTAAAGCCAGTTTAAAAAAAAGAAAAAAACACGAAACTTTTATTCAAAGAAAAATTTCCTTGAGTTGAACTACTTCACTCACCTCAAAGAGGAAAGCCTATTTCTATAACATGCTGGCCTATTTTAGCCGACAGGATAAAATAAAGGAATGTATCTAGTCTGAATCTATCATCAGGGGATAAAAAGAAATGTTATATCTCTGATTTAAATTCATTTGCGATATATCTTTGTATCAAGAGGTATAAATAATGCATGATGGCATTTCAGAAGCTCAGAGTAATGCTCCAATGTGTTCTATTGCCCTACACTCTGTAGTCACATTGCGCGTGATCCTGTGGTGAGCATGATGAATATGGCTCCCGGAGGGCTGTTTTCGAGGGGAGAGTGAGAAGGGAATTGCCTCTCCCAGGGCTCCGATGTGTCTGAGTGCACTTCCTTTCTCCCACCACTATTACTTTCCCACTAGGTGCTCTCTCACCTGCCGAGTTTCTGCAGCCTGATTGTGACCCACTGTGATGTCCTTGTGAGAAGATCTCATGGCCCGGCAATGATTCAACAGTCATCGCCCATTACCCGAAAATGACCATCTTCTCTCTCTGCCCAGAAAAGTCAGTACAGCAGGAGTTACCCAAGACTGGTTTCCCCACTGGGAGGGGGAAAGGAGCTTCCTACCCAGCTCTTTTATCCTAGGAAAATACTTACACAATAAGCAAATTGTGAGCTTCCTCTCATGTAAACCTATGAGGCTTTATTTCATATATATTTAAAGAACACACTAAAACCAGAGACATTTTAGCTAAAAAAGTACCACCCTGCTCTGCTTGTCCCTAGAAATAAAAACGGGAAAAAGCTCAAAAAAAGCATTTTGTTGCTTAGGTTCTGCAAATCATGTTTTACAGCCTCTGTGTGTGGGGGGTGGGGGGCGGGGAGGTGTGGGGGGCAGTCAAAATTGGCAAAGCAAAGCAAAGCACAATGAAACGATTAATAACAAATTGTTTTCTTATCTTCCTTCAGAAGTTAAGGTTACTAGGTGCATCTTGGTCTGTAACCATGTCCTCAAGAAGGTATCGGTCTCAAGCTGTTCAGACAATAGTCTCACGGAAGAGCATGAAAAAGAGTAGAGAGAAAGAAAGGAAACAGAGAACGTGTTCTCCTTGCCTGAGAGTCAGGTTTTGGGAGAAAACTATTCAGCCTTTGTAAAGCTGTAGTTGACCTAGCAAAACATTGCTTCGTTTAGTTAACCAGATTTTATGGACCTTTGATAAACCGTATAATGAAAACATCACTTAAACAAGTGACACTCAACACACCTGCTAAGAAATCTTACAACACAACAAATACTCAAAAACACCTAGGTCACAGTTAAATTCATACAACCATCTGCAGAGCTCCTGCTAGGTATAGTGCACAATACTAGGCACAGTGGGGATTTGAAAGCTGCCTTACATGTGGAAGCTGAAGAATAGTGAGGGTGACATGCCGTGGACACAAGGCATCCATTAAAAGACAGGAAGCTGAAAGTGCTCGTAGCTAGCTACAGGTAGACACTGAAATGTTTGTTATCAGCTGGAGAGAAGTCACAGAAGGCTTCTTAAAAGAGATAGTATTCCAAATCCACCTTCAACCAAAAATAGGATTTCAATAGGCACAGATGGGAGGGGACAATGTGAGTTAAAGAGTGATCTTTACTTGTTTTGCACAAGAATATAATTCCTCTGTTTAAAACCCTGCATGACACCCATGGGATGGAGTTCAGAAGCCCCTCTCCTTGATCTGTCTCCTGCCGCCTTCTCCAGCCTCGCTCCTACTGTTCCCCATCTCTCACCCTGGGGAAGAACTATTACACCTGCAGTTCCCCGGGTTTCTGTTCCACTTCCCATCCTCGAGCTTTTTGCAGTGTTCTTTCTGAGGAATGCCATTCTCCCACTCATTTCCCAGCCCCTCAACATTCCCTGGCTGCCCCAGAGTCCTTCCTACCCTTCATTGCTGAACTCAAGCTCAGTTTCTTCAGTGGAAGTTTCCTCATCATCTCAGGCGAGTGAGATCTAACCTCCTATGCCCACTGTACCTTGACTGTACTCTCTAGTTTACAGAGCAGCGCTGGCTTGTTGGGGGTATAAAAATGAAATGGGGTTATATTTTCCAATCATTACCTTCAGCTATGTTCTGTCAAATCCCCATTTCTCAATGCTTAACCACATCTGCCTTAGACTCCAGAACTTTCCAGGTACTTCCAGTTAATAAAGTTACTCCACTCTCATTTAAAACGATTTCAAAGCTCTTCATTTTTCCCTCCTTCAGTGCAAGATGGAATGGAGACCCTTTCCTAGTTCTCTTGCTACTGAGGCGGGTGGGGGCAGTGACGGAGAGTGCAGAGGGGGGAGATTTGCACTATGGAACCTATCCTCTCTCCCTGTGTGTCTTACCCCTCAAATGGGGGAATTGGGGAAGGGGAGACCAAGACACTGAGAAGATGGGAATAGGAGGCAGGGATGGTCATGAATGACCACCTTTGGTAGTGAGCAGGGAGCCAGGTCTCTCCAGGCTCTCTCTGTCTCCATCCAACTGTGCAATGATTTCCGTGTATATTCTGTAGCATTTCCTGGAACGGGGTTCACCTTCACTCTCATCCTATGTACTCTGAACCCCTCACAGAGGGGCTGCCTTATCTCCCTACAGCCCCACAGCTCTCCTGACCCCACCTCTCCCTCCAGTATCTTCTCATTTGGCAGCATATCCACAATTCCTGCCCTCATCTACTCCATCTTACTTCATAAGGAGTCAGGGGAACAATGAAGACTGTTTTCTGCATCCTCCTGGGACTGCAGGGAGTCGAGGAGGAGAATGCATTCTTTAGCTTCCTTCCAGGCCCTTGATGGTACAATCCTTTCCGCCCTGCTGGTGCAGGGATCTCTAGCAAGCTTCCCTCACTCAACAATCTCCAGTAGACCAGTGAGCACTGGTCTCTCTGTTCAGCTGGAATCCACTGTTAGAGGATACAAGTGGCGCTCTCCAAAAACTCCCTCATTGGCCTTCCATTCTACTTCAGTCTGCTCTGCTCCACTGGCCACACCATGGACAACCTGCATGGTCATAAGCTCAGCATCCAAGCCAGCGTGAGACACCGCTCTCCCCTTTTGTAAGCAGAAGACCAACTCTCCTAGAGCCTCCACCACTTGAACTTGGCCCGAGAAGGCAGCAGCACCAGAAACCCGGCATCCCCAAGGCCAGCCATACCCAGGACCCCAAGTCCTTCTCCTGGGCTCCCCTGATGCATTATAGCAGAGCCAGTTCTACTTCTTCTTGGTAAGCCCTCGGGGAGGGCTTTAACCCAAACTGTTGGTAGCTCACTTTAGAATCTTAGTCGGTTCTTAATGCCTCTGTCCTCACCTTTGCTAGGTAGCCATCATTCCATGAAAACAGTAAGAAAAAAGGGAGGGGGGTCATTAGGCTTCCTATACATTCTGTTATAAAATCTCCCAGAGTGTGCCTCACTTTCCTGCTCATGCATCTGTACTTCCTACTAGACGGAGAGATCCTGAGGGGAGGGACTGTGTAGTAGTCATTGTTTTAGCCTCGATCTTTAGTACAGTAGTCCCCCCTTATCCATAGTTTCGATTTCCACGATTTGTTACCTGTGGTCAACTGCAGTATGAAAATATTAAATGGAAAATTTCAAAAATAAACAATTCATAAGTGTCGAATTTCACACTGTTCTGAGTCTTATAATGAAATCTCACGAGTCCTGCTCCTTCCTGCCCAGGATGGGAATTACTCCTTTGTCCAGTGTCCCCGTGCTGTAGACGCTCCCTGCTCATTAGTCACGTGGTAGCCACCTAGGTTATCAGACGGACTGTTGCAATAGTACAGTGCTTGTGTTCAAGTCACCCTTGTTTTACTTAATGATGGGTCCAACGTGCAAGAGTAGTGAGGCCAGCAATTTGGATATGTCAAAGAGAAGCCGTCAAGTGCTGCCTTCAAGTGAAAAAGTATGTGGGTGCAGGAAAAAACATAGTATGTACATAGGGTTTGCTACTAATCACAGTTTCAGGCATCCACTGGGGTCTTGGAATGTATCCCCCTTGGATAAGCTTATCCCTAATTATGTAATAATACGAGATGGAAAAGCAGGCAATAGAAGAGCAACAAATACATTAAGGGAACAGTGGAAAATAAAGTAGAAAGAAAAGTTGGTCCAGATCACAGAAGGCTTTTAAATGGCAAAATAAGAGATTGAGAATGCAGATGATGAGGAGGGAGAAGAGGAAGGGGAAAACGACTGGAATTTATTGAGCATTTACTATGTGTCTAGCACTGTTCTAAGAGCTTCACACCTGTTTATCAATAAACAATGAGGAAGAATTTGGAACAGGAAAGTGCTGGGATCAGAATTATGTTTTATGAAGATGAATCTGACAGCAGCAGGTAGAAGGGAGAGCCCAAGGAGGGGGTGGCAGTGATCCCACAGAAAATGTTCATGGTTGCGGCACAGAGAATGGAAAAGTCAGGGCAGAGATGGACCCTCTGGCCCTCACAAAGGTACAGGGTGACAGGTGAAGAAGATGCTAAAGGGATGATGATGGCCTCAAAGGAAGGAAGGTGATGGATGCTGCTGGGGCATATTAGATTTGAGTGTTACGGGGCAGCCATGGGCAGTAAGGCCTGGAGCACAGATGAGGGAGCAGAGCTTGGGACAGGCTCAGTGTCCATCCAGGTGGAGTCCATCCAGGTGGACGGCCTACAGCCATGACAGGCTTTAGGGTGCCGAGAGGTCAGGCAGGGCTTGAGAAGGAGCCACTGAACTCCGTCCCTGGGAGAACACACTCCTGGCATTCCATGATGCAATTTCAGTAGAAAGGTTGTGAAAGAAAAAGGTGATGCTGTTGCTTCCGAGACACATGGTAAGAAAAGGAAGGAAAAGAAGCAAAATGGAGGAAAGTTTTCTCTGCTTCTCTCAGACCCAAGGACACCAAATAATGTTTGAGGGCTGGAGTAAAAGATCTGCTGAAGGAAAACAGATTTTCAATGTCACAGGGAGAGGCTTAAATGATGAAACAAGGTTAGAGGAGGTAAAAACAAGTGACAAGTGTAAAATTCAGCTTCCGAAAAAAATGTGTTTTTCCTTGAAATTAGAAGGAGGAGGAAAGTGGATTAAAAGAAAGAGGTAACTTTAGAAATGGAAAGGGGAAAAACTGAGGGAGTTCTTTTGATTGGGTTTTTCCTTGTTCGTAAGGTGTAAGAGGGATGGGAGGGAGGACAGTGCTTGGAGCAGGTGGGAAGGGCTAAACTAGACATCACCACAGGGAACAGACGGGTCATCAGTAAGTCACCAACTCCCCAGGCCTGGCCACGCCAGGCTGACCATCTCCAGAGAGATTCACAGTGATGTTATTGCTACTGTTGTTTTAAACGAGGGAGAACAAACCTAAAAACTTGCTTTTTTCAAAGACACAATAAAATGGCATAACAAGAACAGACTTAAAGATGTTTATACCTTTTCACTTTACATTTTCCTGTTATACTCTAATGAGCAGCTCTACAATTGGTTCCTATAAAACAGTCAGAACAAATCTGAACACAGCCTTCCCCGTTATATAACCAAATGGTCAATGCATTGCGTAGTCACTCTCCCAGCTTCATAGGCTAGTAACAGGACACTCCCCAACACCCTAACACAAAGAAACCTCTCCTTCCAGCATTCCTGATATGAGAAGAGGTTTTGGCTTTTGTTTTGTAATTTTTTAACATAATCACATAAGGCACGTATGGGTTTATAGTAGCCTCCTATCCAACTTGGGAATGAAAAAAATAAGACAGTATAATCCTGCATCTAGCTACTTTTTAAATTGTGCACTAAGTATAAACCATGTTTTATAAAATATCTGGAAGGGATATTCCATAGCTGACTGAAATCTATCTCACCATATATTCTGTGCTAATGACTATTTCTTTGTAGCTGAAAACAGTTTAATTTAAAACAAATTTATGGAAACTATTTCATGCTATTTCCTCAAACACTTAAATTAAAAGCAAAACCCTACATATTGATGTTTTATAACTGTAGGCAGAATCATAATTCAAAAAGAAAAAAAACGGGTCTTACCTGTTGTAACATAATAATACACGTAGGAATGCAACAGCCAAACCATCAGAAACATTCCAGCCACAAAAGGGTGGGGGGAAGAGAAAAAAAAGTTGTGATTAATAGTGATACAAAAACAGTTCATTTTCGAAACAAACAAAAAAAATCATAACAAAGTGGGCATCAACCATAGTTGTATAAGAGAAAAGAAGCCACAGAAACCATTATTTTGCTGTCTATTTTAGTTTTTCAATATAAATACAATTATCCAACATAGAAACATAATTCTGAACAGAAATCATTTTTATTTATGATACAGCAATTTGTTTTAAACTTAGTAACTAGAGAGGCAACTACAGCCCACAAGCCAAATCTGCCCACCACTTGCTTTCACAAATAAAGTTTTACTGGAACACACATCCATTTGTTTGTGTATTGTCTGTGGCTACTTTTGTGCTACCATGGCAGGGATGAATGGTTTTTACAGAGACTATATGACCCTCAAAGCCGAAATATTTACTTCCTGGCCCATTATAGAAAAAGTGAGCTGACTCCTGTTTCAGAGTAATGACAAAATTATTCCTTCATTTTTTTCCTTCTCAGACAATCCCATCACAATCAGCCTATGTCCAATAAGGTATCTACTAGACATGTGTGACTACCACACATGTGAAATGTGGCTTGTCAGAATTGAGATGTGTTAAATATACACCAGATTTCAAAGACTTAGTAACAAGAACAAAAAGTAAAAATCTCATTAATAATTTTAGAAATATTGATTACACATTGAAATGATAATACTTCTGATCTACTGGGTTACATAAAATATTAAAATTATTAAAATTAGTTTCAGCCATTTCTTTTTATTTTTTTAATGTGGCTACTAGAACATTTTTTAATGTACATGAAGCTCACATTTTATTTCTACTGGACAGTGGTAACCTAGGGTACAAGCCCTAAACAAACAATGCTCTGAGAACTAGGTCTTTCCAGGATCTGACACTAAAATAGCCCAATAAAGCTTACATCTATGTCTAGGCTGCACTCCTAGGACTTCGCAGCAAATGACAGATAATTGGTCTGATTTTTGCTTTGCTTAGTAAGTGAATTGTACAACTTGTCTGGATAATTTGGTCCTTGAGATGGCTGAAGAAAATGAGTGAAAATGTTCAATCACTGGCTACATACAAACACAGATTAAGTTGCTAGGATCAAGCTGTCCAGGAGCAATAAATTTTGGTGAAGGCCAATTACATCCTTTCATCTTCCCCCCGTTACATAGATATGAACAATGCAAGCTCTCACCTCCTGCAAGTTCACTGCAGTGTATAAACAAGTGAGAGGAGGTGAGAGAGAAGAGCAGAAAAAAACTCTGCTAGAAAAAGTCAAGTTCATGTTAACCCACATTTGTCACGTCCAAAAATAAATCTGAACAATACAACTTATGTTACACTATTCATTAATTATCATTGCAACTTCACACATATTCTGCCCCATATTTACCTCATAATACCTCAGGGTCAATAGATAAAGACTATGTGCTTTTTTTTTAATCAGTGAGTTCTCCCTTTGGTTAAGCACATTATTTCCATGTAAGTCTTTGTAGTATAATTAGAGAAATTAATGAACATTTACATAGACAATTAGAAGTTTGAAGCCCTGGAGATGGCTATTCACCTCGTCAGGGTCACAGTATTTGTGAAATATAATGCAACTTCTTAGAATGTAAACACCTACTTCTCCCAAAGCTGTACAGAGCCAGCCACAAAGGTGTGATTGTTGGAAACAGGTTGATTTTCACCACTCGTGGAAACAGTCCCGTTACTCAAGCTCTTATGGGACAAGTGTGGGAGGCAAAGTATTTATCTCCCTTAGCAATTCCATATTTTTTAAAAAATTAGACTATTTTCAATTCAATGGAGCCCAGACCCCAAAGTTCTTTAGAGAATGGACTGAAGTCCCATATGCTCAATATGTGGGTCCAGAGCTTTCCCCAGCACTGTCTTTCTGTCACGTTTCAACTAGCCAAGCACCAAATTGCTGCCAATCCCAAGCCAGGTCCGTCCACTCTGCTGGATGGTGACAGATACGAGGTGAACAAGATACAGTTCTTCTTTGCTTTAAAGATGCATAGAAGTAGTGAGGAGATGAGACGAGCACAAAAAAATGCCAGGCAGACTGAGGTAAATCCGGAGCAGAGAAGCAAAGCAGTAGGAGCTCGACATAGATGGCATGTCCCTGCCTTTTCAACTGTAGAAGAATCAGGGACCTTGTTGTGGAAAGGATGGCTTGAGATAAAGGGTGATGAAAAGATTCTGTGTAGAGAGAATTACCAAAAAAAGGCAAGGAGGCAAGAAAGCAGTGGGCATGTTGAAAGAATGGTAAACAGCACATTTTGGCTGGAACATCGATTTGGGGATTAGTGACAGATAATTCGAACAGCATGTTGGAACTGGGTCATGCAGAGTATCTCAATGCCAGACAAAGAGACCCGGACTTCATCTGGCAGACTGAAGAGAATCACTAAAGACAAGATGCAGAATGACACAGAGGCAGGAACCCTGGACGGGGCATGAGGAAGACCTGAGTTATGGGGCGGGGGGGAAGCACTCCCATCCGCAGGGGCGACTCTGATTCTCTGGGACCATGTTTGATTTGGTTTTTTTTGGCGATGCACTGGACCAAACAATCTCTAAAATCCCCATATGGTCTAAGAAAAAATTCAAGTCCAGGAGGTGGGCTGTGTTTTAGGAAAACTAATCCAGCTTTAGTGCAGCCTGGGGCTGCAGCCTGGGGCCCAAGGTAGAAGTCTGCAGTGACACTAGAAGGGACATATGGAAATGAGAACCCGAGTTGTTGGAAGCAGAAAGAGAGAGCAGTATAGAAATAACTGAAGCATTGAGAGAGGAAATTTCTATAGGACTTATTAATAGAATGTATTAGTAGAATAGACAGGAAGCAGTCAACAATAATTGCAAGGTTTGGGTTCTGGGTGTGTGACAGAACTGCACCCTTAATTTAACTGAAGTGAACAGACACTTGTTAATAAACTTATTCTTCTGTAACAGACACTGAGCTGGGCACGTCTCAGAGTAAGGCAAGGTCCCTGTGGCCAAGAAGTCCCACACCAGCACAAGTGGGAAGCTTCTGATGGTTTGCGTTTTGTTTTTGTTTCTGTTACTGTTTGTGGCTAGAGCGGAGAGAGACAATAGCAACTCCAGCCTTGAACTAGACCCCTGAAAACGAAAACTGAGAGCAGTAAAAAGACAAAGGGATCTGAATTCACAAACCCAGCTCTCGTTTCCTCCACGTGCCATTTTGAGCAACTCCTGTAACCTTTCTCAGCTCATCTGTAAAAGGTGGTCGATTATATTGTCCTCCCTAAATTATGAAGAGGATTGCATAAATTAATATATGTGGAAGCACAATGTTAATCTCAAATTGCTTTATGGGTGTTACTATTTGATGTGGTTGTTAATTCTGGGGCCCTGGTGTGGTATTCAAGTACTCAATAAAAACACAGATGTATACACTAGGTAAGAGAGGGGCCAGCTAAAGGTAACATATGAAATCACACTAATTAAAACTGTAGTTAAAGTCATGAGAACAGATGAAAGGGCTGAAGAAAAAAGCGTGGTGAAAAAAGCTGAAAAATAAAGGTAGGAGAATGTCCACATCTATGGACTGGAGGAAGAAAAGAGTCGAGAAAATAGAAAATATGTTCCAATGTGGGCATTAGAAAAACACTGGGCTTGGAAATCCAGGTACTAGTACAGACTCTCCTACTTATTACTTTGCTTTACTTTGGACAAATCATTAAGTTTTTGAACTTAGATACCCCAGGACATCAGACATACAAAAAGATACCAAAATTTTAGCCTGTCTGTATAGTGTCAGTTGCCTCCAAAAATCTGAGGCAGGGGTAAGGAGGGAGGATTTGTCAAGGTAGGATGAGAACAGGAATAGTGAGATTGTGATAAAAAGCAGAGAGCTCTAAGGAAAGTGAGGCTTCCAGAAGAAAAGGTGGTCAGAAGCACCAAATACGGTGGGCATCAAGGAAGATGAATCCTAAAACAGCTGAAAAATTGAGGGATTCAGAAGTCATCAATGACTTTGGAAATAAGGTGTCTATAAAGGAGAAGGGAAAAAGGTGGATGGCAAAAGATGAAGGGGGAATGGGAGGTGAGAGCAGAGATTATATGAGAAAGGAGGTAAAAGACGGCAAGAGAAAGCAGTAGGGTTGACAAGAGGGTCAGGCTATGAAATGGGGAAGATGCAGCATTTCTGGAGAAAAGAGGGGTAGAGCCAGAAAAGCAAGAGAGAAGGGAAAGCTGATGGATCAGTTACTGAGAAGTGGGAGAGAGGGCCCAAGTACAGAGGTTGGCCTTAAAAAGAGGGGTGATTCTTCTGTTGAGACGGGGGGAGGGGAGAGGAAACACATAAGAAACCTGAAACTGTAAAATAAAAAGCAAAAAGCAGTTCATATCAAACAGATTAAAGCTTCCAAACTTGAGGTGAGGTCATTTACTACGAGTAACAGGATTGCAGCTCAGGGCTGGGAGCTTGGGGAGTGTGGAAATGGTTTGGAAGAGCTCCAGTGGGGACCGAGATAGGGAGCCCAGGAGACATGACTACAGGACTCCCAGAGAACTGGCTTCAAATTGAAGACTTCGCCCAGACAACGCGGTGACTGGGTCACCCTGAAGCAGCTGACAAGGCAGGCTATCAGAGAGACCTGGACTTTTCAAGTAATAGAGTCACATTCTTTAGGCTGGTTGTTATATAGTAAATGCTGTATTGGGGCCCTCCTAGGTTAAGAGCTTATTCCAGGGAGAGGGGAAATGCTCGTCATCCTTTTCTGCTATTCCTCTGTCTTGGAAAGATAGATGCTAAGAGCAAAAACTAAAACTGAAGAAGAGATTACAGTAATCGTAAAATAACAGTGGGGTACTAATTATTTAATAAATTCAAATATAGGGGAAAGGAGCAGTGTTAAATTTACTCTAAAAAAAAGTACACCATGCTGCTCTCATCCAGCTCTGCTAGATGATACAGTGTTCACATACATGAATTTACCAAATAATTATGCTTTCTTCCTAGAACACCAAGGCCTTTGAAAAATAATTTTAACACTGTGTTCTTAAAATAGAACAAAATATTTCCCTAGTAGGCTGAGTATAATTGAATATCTTCTTGTTGTCTTGGGGTCATCATTATAAAATCTGTCACTGTGCTGGACTCAATGATATGATAATGCCTTCAGGGGTGCTGAGATATGCAGTTACTTGTCCATTCATTAAAGACCCTAGACCTCCATGTCATTATAGTTAGTGACTTTGCTGTCTCCTTTTCAATTGCCTCATCTCAGGGTGAGATGTGTCTTATAATGTATTGTCCATATAAACTTGAAAGAATGAAGGGTTCTAGTAAAAAAGCTGTATAATCAAATTTATTAATCCAGAAACCATTGTTTTCACAGAATTATAACAACAGGACTCTAGCAGAAATGTGTAGGGTGTTTTCATGTTTCCTACAAAGCACACTGCATTCGTTTTATGACAATTACTTTCCTCAGGGCTTAGATATTTCACTGTGTCTCATTTTCTTGACTCTACAAAGTCAAACAAAGAGGTGTTATAAGTCTGACCCCAGGTAAGTGTATTATTATATTGCCTTCTTCACTATAAAAATGCTGGAGAGTCTTGAATCAAGGTTATTAACAGGTCTTCTTTAACAAAGATTCAAGAGTATTTTCCTATAATAACAGAGTATTTCCCACATGTTCTTAAATGTCTAAAGAGAATAGAAACTATTTTTCAGGCTTTAGCTTCTCATCATAAATGATAATCATGATAGCCTACATTACTAGGGTTCTGGGTTTAGCTAGTCTGGCTGACGCTTTCCAACAATGAATGCCTTATTTAATATTTATGAACCACAAGCTATTTGTGAATCCCTAAAGCTGCTGACAACTAAGGAAAGGAGATATTGAAACAGTATTTCATCTTCATCTTCTGTCCCATCCTACACCATGAGATGTTAACAGATTGGAACTGTCACCCAATCACACATCTTCTAGGTCTACAGATACCAGGGCCAATAAAAAGAAGAGTAAGAAGGAAAGAAATAACCACAAAACCTCATAAGCAATTCATACATACAAGCAAGTAATCTGACTTTTGGAATGTGGCTGGATCTTTACACCATGATGCAATAAAAAACAAAAGCTTCCTTTCTTAATAAAGAAGAGTCATGGTCACCCCATGACTCCCCACAGCTCATCTATTAGTATGGTTTATATCTTGAACACTCAAGGCTACAACAAAGCCTTGAGGGTTTTCTTTTAAATCTATGTCCCAAATTCCCAGCCCCTCAAGGGTAGGCGAAAGTGAAAACAAAGTCTCTTCTGTCTCAAGGACAAACTACTGACGGACAAGAATTTCTCTGCCCAGGTGCTACACGCTGCCTGCCTGTGTATAGCTGGACAGACAGGCAACAAAGAAACTGACCCCAGGACATGTGGGTGAGTTAAGCTGAAGCCTAATTAACATGACTAGATTTGAGGTTAATTTTCTTTTCTGTCAATAGCACAAAATAAAAGGCAGCTCATCAATCATATAAATTAGCATAGCCTTCAGGCTCAAGCCGCAAAGAAACTAGGCCAAATCTAAAAGAAATCAGAATAAATTGCAAGTCAGGACTTGAACAAACGCAGATTGTAATTCTCAGCAATTTTTTTCTCCCTAAAGGATGCTCAGTGATATCAAACTGAATATGTCGAAAGCAATAGTAATAACCAGCCTGAGGCATGAAAATGTTGTTGGTCAAGAGACTTTATAACTATTCCTGCAAGGTATATAGAATTGATCTAAATGTCTTAGAGTCATTTCTTCAGCGCCCACTAGGAGTGCTTGCTATAATGCTGTGAACACAGTGGATATTCAATAAATGCTTGTTAACTAGTTAAGGACAAGCAGGTGGGTGGGTGGAAGTTCTTTTTATAATGGTGAAACCCAAAATTCATTAAAAAATCTATGATATGTTTCCTAATTACATTTTAGGGACAAACTGAACACAAGCCCATTTCTCCATTGCCATCACTCAGAGACTGGAGGATTGTTAGTACTATATATACACACACTATGGAAAACAGGGAACTACAAATATTGTATATATTTATATATATATAAATATATATATATATATAAATGGTACTTTAACATCATGATATGTGTAGTGTATCTGGGAAAGTGTGTATGGGATCTTACATAGTTAACATTTTAGGAATTTAAACAATAAATTTAAAGGGTTAATATACCAAAGTCACAGTGGCCTCGTAGAGCACCCACTTTACCAAGATATGTAAGGAAGCTGGGGAAACATATCCCTCTATGAAAACAGCTCCTGAAGGAAGGAGAGGTCCCAGCTGTATGGCTGCTTGCCTTTAATTCACGTGAGCTTCATAGTTCCTGAGAATAACCACTACTTTCTTTGCAGAGTAGAGGAAAAATCTGTTTCCCCTTCTGCTGAAGGGAAAAATTAAACTAACCCGGTATCAAATTTAGGATTGAAAGCAATTCTAAATTTTCATCCTAATTCTTCATCCCTCTTCATCCTGCCTCCGCACTTACACTTCCTGAAGCCAGGACCCTCCCAATCCTACCCGCATCTGTACATTTCCTGCTATATTTTCAAAACAACAATCACTCCTACTTCCACTATTACTATTTCAGTGTACAGAGTAAGGTAGGAAACTGTTCAGCTCTGCCTCCCAAAGCAAGCCTGATAATAATACTGATCACACATGAAATGTAGCTTATTTCAGATGCACAGTTCATCCCGGAGCTGCAATTATTGGTCCTAATTCTGAAGCCAGAAGCAGTGATGTGTCTGAATTCCACGGAGATGATTGAATGGAAATGTTCACATCTGATCACCTCTCACATACAAATTACTGTGTATGCCAATCTGGCAATTACCTCAAAAGTAATAGTAAAAGCCATGCAATCAAATTCGTTATTATGGTTGCCTTCAATTACGGGCGGCAAGAACCTGAGTGCAGAAAATTTACTAAGAGGGAAAGATGAATCTCTGTATCTACTTTAATTTTAAATCAAGTCATTTCATTTGGAAAACTCTTTTAATTTTTGAAAAGACTCTGTTGGAATACCCAGTTAAGTATAAGAAAATAATCAGCTCGTTTTCCCTGGCATACAAGAAACAGAAAACAAACCTTGACTTCCACTCTTTTCTTCAATTGAATCCCAACAGACAGAGGTTGTAAGTCCCTAACACTTCTTAAAGGGACATAGAAAAATGGCATAAAGGATGTAAGAATGGCATGAAAATATGATTATGTTTTCCTATGTGGTGTATGATGGAAAAAAATGCCATATGTTCACCAAACCCTACTTCTTTTTCTGCCTGGCCACATAAGAAAAGAGTATTTCCTAGCCTCCTCTGCAGTCAGGTGGGGCTAGTGGAATGTGGATGGAAGTGAGGCAAACCACATCCAGGCCTTGTCCCTAAGACCTCCCATGTGGTCCTCTACACTCTCTCTCTGAGAGAAGAGCCCGAACCCAAGAATGATTGGAGGGAGCAGAGCTTGTGGATCAAGTCCCTGTGATCTCCCTGTGTGGGGGAGGTTGTTTCAGTAGAAGACATATCCTAAATAAGGAAGTGCAAAAAAACATAGGAATTGGTTCTACCATCTATTTCTTATGTGGAAGTGAGGCAATTCACTCAGTTTAAGCATCAATTTTTAATTTATAAAAAACGATAAAAGAGTCAATCCTTATTATTCATGGGTTCCATATTCGTCAATTCTCCTACTCGATAAAATTTACCTTGCATCCCAGAATCAATACTTGTGGCACTTTTAGTGTCAGTCAACAACATGTATAGGAAACACATGTTCCCAGCTGACATCAAACAAGGCTACACCCTGCCTTCTTGTTTCAGCTTTCCTAGTGTAAACCAGTGTCCTTTTCACGGTCTATTTAGTGCTATGTTATCCATGTTTTTGTTCTTTTTGTGGATGATTTCACTGTTTAAAATGGCCGCCAACGTGGTGCTGATGTGCTGTCTAGTGTTCCCAAGCACAAGAAGGCTGTGATGTGCTTGACAGAGAAACTACGTGTTAGATAAGCTTCCTTCTGTCATGATTTAATCCTGGTGTTGGCTGTGGGTTCAACATTAATGAATCAACAACATATATTAAATAAGGCATCTTTAAACAGAAACATGCATAAAACCAGCTTATGTATTGATCAGCTGGCAAGCATATTGTGACCAGAGGCTCGGAGGAACCTAACTCTGTATTTCCTCCTAGGAGCGATGGCTTCGTGTTCGCTAATACAGTGTTCCTGGTGATTTGACAGACATAACTACAGCAGTTAAGGAGAACTGAGTGTAGTATAGGAACACCTCGTTTTATGGAGCTTTGTTTCATTGTGTTTCACAGATGCTGCATTTTTTTACAAATGGAAGGCAACACCCTCCACCAGCAAAATGAGTACGACTTGCTTTATTGAGATAGTCTAAAACTGAACCCGCAATATCTCTGAGGTACACCTGTAGTTTCCTTAAGAGTTGTTGTAAAATTATACGAGATAATGTATGCTAAAGTATACCCTCTTCATACATAAGAGGGTGTACAAATGTATTTCAGCTGCACATTGGGCCAATGAAATTGCTTTATTTACTCTCCATCCTATCTCAAATTCCTAGTGGAACAAGGATTAGCTAAATGTTCTCTTTTGCAATTGCAACTGGAAAACACATTGCAAGAGTTCAAGTACTACTTTGTATAACAAAGGATAAAAGAATTTCCTGAGAAGAAGATCCAGAAACCAAGTGACATGTCTAAAGTACAACTAATTTGAATGCTTTCCTTACCAAATACCTATAGACTCCTCTTGCCTTCCAATGAGATTTATAATCTCATTGAAAACTAAGCAAAAGAATAAAATATATCATTTATATGTCAGTTATTCAGTATTAAGCATCAGCAAAAGATAACATCTTAATTCTGGAAGAGACTATATTTGAGAAGGTGTCTACAGATGTTCTCCCATACTTTCTTCTTACAGTGCTCAACTCTAGAATAGAACTGAGAGAACATTCAATGTATACCCTAAAACATACTCCAGTACTGTACAGTTAAGAAGTTTGCAATTTTTGTTTTCGTCTTTTAGAGACAAGAGGAACTAAGTCAAACACCTGGTCAGTAGTGTGGCTGAAACCACACCGTTTAGTGACAATAGCAAGCACTTGCTATGGGGCAAGGGGCTGCCCAAGGAGTATGTCTCATATTGTCACAACAATCCCACAGACAGGTTCTACTCCTATCAGTGTGAGAAAACTGAGATGCTGAAAGTTTAAATAACTTGCCTAAGGTCACACAGCTTCTGAGCCGCCCTCTCCCCAAGTGTCAGGTAAAGATGATAACACCAACCCCTTAAGTACACAGACACACAGCCACTAAGTGACAGAGAAAGGACTAAACACCCGTCTCTTTGGGTCCCAAGTCTACACTTTTTCCACCATACCCCAGACCTTCTAAAAACAACAGGACCTTGGTCAGAAACCAAGCATTCTTAATAAGACCAGCGGAGTTTTCCTCCACCAGTCTTACAATCTCAGTTTACCTAACATTTTTAAAATAGCAGCATAATTTTTAATGAAATATTCCATTAAATTAATACATGCAATGTAGTTAAACTTTCTGCCATGATAAATGAAGATTTGTTTTCTTATACTCCCATCTCTTCAATATAATTGTATTCTTAATTTTGTTTAAAGCAATAAACAGTTTACATTATTATGAATATATAATAAGTTTTACTGTTCAAAGTAAAGTGTTATGCTACAATTAATCTCCTTTATTATGTAGTTTTTTACAAAGCTTCCAGAAGTCTGTAATTGACTTTTTTCTTGTTCCTTGCTTTATTTACCTTCATTATAGTTGAATTTTTTTCAAGCTCTTTAGACTAGACACATCCTTTCTCCCAAATCCACTTGCCAGAAGCCCTGCATCTCCTTGTTCTGATCTCAACTGGCTCCTCTCCAACTCTGCTATTATCCTGAGACTTCCCTTCACTACTCTCCAGAGATTTTTTCTGAATTCATCTTCTTTCTTGATTCCCTCACTCATTTTGCTGAAGCACATCCCGCCACCAAATAACTTCCGAAAAACACTTAAAGTTATTAATTCGCAGCCGTCTTGTTTTTATGGTCACCTATCATGTTGCCACCCCCCTGACAATATCATCTCCTCAATCATTATCATACAAGTTTGAGTCTATGTGCTCAAAAAACAATGATTTTTGTGACTTACATTAGTCAGAAAAGATTACTTTCACAATTTCTTTGCAAAAGAAGCGGTGTTAACTGGGTTTATTTTCTGTATTGCTCACGATATATAGCCTGCTAGGATTGAGAGATCACCTCCTAACAGTGAAGAAGTGTGTTTGCAAGTAATATATAAGATGTGTCACTTTCTGAATTCTAGTGATATTTTTAGATTGCATCTAAAGCAACTATATTACATGTTGCTGAGAATAAAAAGCAAAATAAAAGTAAAAGTAAAGTAAATAATCTTAGCAGTTGTTATGCTATTTTATTTAATGCTGACAATTATACAAAAAAGAAACAAACTGGCCAGTTGATGTGATTACCCAAATAACGTAGAGAAGAAAAATTGCCCTCGTACTGCATAAAGGTTTCAATACTAAATTGCTTAAAATGTGCATATACACTAGTTTGATTTATTAGATAACCTTGTAATACTGTAGTGCACAGCAACTGAGAAATGTAAACACGACTTGACAAGGAAATCCAAGTTATTATATAGGTACCTTTTTCCCCCACCAGAAACCACTTTCCAGGAATCATTAATTCATGGATTTGGTTTGGTTTGACTCAAATTCACATCTCCAGGAAATTTAGGAATAAACAGTGCACCCTCAACCATGATTCTTGTCCTCTAGCCCAACTGTGGAAAGAGTTTCCCATTCTATTCTATATGAATCTACACCTGACCAGAAGTCAGTTTCTATTAAGTTACATTAGCACCAAGAAAAGGAGTGTAGAAAGTCTGATTTAATTTATCTTAAATTGAAATAAGATCTTATTAAAGAAACACTCAAGTCATTCTTAGAAAAGTTAGCTCCCTGAAGTCATATGATTCAAGTCTTTGGTTATTTGGAGGTGTTTAGTCTGATGATTTCTTAGATTTCACAGTTTGGGGTAAGACAGTTCTTAAATTCACTACAGTCCGTATTAAATGCCAAAAGAAGTTGTTTGAGATCAATTTTCACGCCAATGACTTATTCACACCAATGATTTAACATTCAGTAGGTTCCTAGGGGCAGCAGGACAACAGCTAAGAACTAAAATCCAGGAGACGATGTTCTCTAGGTTATCACTGTGTGAGAGATATAAATGATAAATGTCTATTACACTGTTCTGTGTACCTGAAATACACTAATAAAAAAAAGAAAGAAAAATAGGGTGAGTTAAAAAAAAATTATAGTTTAGTTGCTAAGAAAGTAAATCTTAAAAGTTCTCATCACAAGAAAAAAAAAGTACATATGTGTGATGACAAATGTTAACTTATCATGGTGGTCATTTCACAATATGCACATATATATCATTACGTTGTACACCTGAAACAAATATGTTATATGCCAGTTATAATGTCAATTTAATAGAGCAATCATAATTTGCTGTTATTAAATAAATAAATAAAGTTTGAAAACAACAGAAACCAAAAAAAAAAAAATCATGGAATCATATAATCATGGAAATAAGAATACAATCTAATAAAATTTAGAACTTATTGAGCCCTTAAAAAGACAAATAAATAAAATCCAGGAGATGGTCTTTAAAGGTCTAGATAAAGTCCAAAATTAATCTAATATTGAAGAGCAGCTTTCATACCTGAAATGGAACTCATCAGATTGGAACGTGCCTTCACTTGAAAAGCGTCACTGTTGTGCGATATTGATGTCCATTGGCAAGGTACCGATATTTTAAATTCCTACAATCCTGCTTCTATTCAGTTACCTTTAGTTGTTTCCACCGACATGTTGCCTCAGTATGTTTTGTGTACTCTAACACCCCAAATTTCTTTTCTTCATTCTGGAAACATACACTTCTAATTTGATTTCTTTTGAGGTAACAGTGGAAGATGCTGTCAATTTTAAAATTTAATTGTTCAGAAAATTAAATTTTGTCATACTGAATTGTTCCTTTGTTCACACAGATCTCAATGCAATCCCAGGTTTTAGCTGTCGGAGAAAAAAGCAGTCACGGAACACACCTCACAACACACCTACGCCACATGGGCACTAAGGGCAAGTGCCTACCTGTGGAAAAAAGCAAGCTCAAGGAAGGCCTTTCAAGAAAATATTTTTTTCCTATTTTTAAAGTCCTTTCTAGTAGAAAAACTGGGAAGAGCAAGCTCATCAGAACCACCATCCAAAAGAAAACTGGGAGGGAGTACAGTACAGTCCAAAATATAAATTTTAGGGAAAAAACTTTTCTGCTAACAAAAGTTAGGAGACACAGCTTGCTGCTCCTGAATAACTTATAATCTAATTATCAAATAGCTTGTAATCTAATTGAAGTAGATTCTTTTGCTATCTTCAATGACAGCACAGATTAATAACTTAAAGATAGTTTCAATGCTTGAAAACAGTCAAAGGCATTCGGAGCTGGGTTTGAGAAATAAGTCTCCTAGCAGGTGCTGTCAGTGACACCTGGAGACTGGAGAAGTGCCCCCCATGCAACTGCCACAGTCCTGTGCTCCCAACCCTGGGGCCCACTCCACCACACCGAAAGTGCAGGTTTGACTGAGAGCAGACGTTACCCTGTGTTTCCATCACCTAGTCACGTGGCTTGGTACATACTGACACTTAATAAATACTAGTAAATAAATACCTGCTGAAACGCTGTCCTGATAAAAAAGACTGACAGTGGCCTCATATCTCTCTACTCTAGCATCTCATATAACCATTCTAGACCAGCACAATTTCTACATGGTAAATCTGCCTATTTGATCTTATCAAGGCATGTTCCCAGTTTGTCTACATGCAACAAATCGCTGGCTCTTTTTAGCAGTTTTGTTGGTATTTTATGGGTGCCTATTACAAACGTTCATTCTTGACAACTCACCCTATCTCATCATTATTATTACCTCCAGGATGGCTCAGGAGCTCATTCATACACTCTCCACCAGCCTTCTTAGCAGCATTTTGCATTCACGCTTATTAACCCTCAGAACAAGCCTGCAAGGTGAGCTATGGTGAGGGTAAGAAGACCCTGAAGGCCAAGGGAACTGGGTGTGAGCAGTCCAACCTGACCATGTACTGAATATGTATGTGCCTACTCACTGGGAGCCTCTTTTTAGAGCTATAAAAAGGAGATTGAAACTTCCAACTTGACATAGCTGTAATGGATGTTAAATACCATGTCAAGCAAATACTTAATAAATGATAGCTATCATCATTAGGATCTTAACGACAAGTAAACTCAGGCACCAATATGTTAAGCCAGTCATCTAACCATCTGTATGGCAGGTTCCAGAGCCTGTGCTCTCCCACGCAAAATATTTAACCACATAAGGACATTCTACAGTGCCCAACATTTTTTGTTACCCCTGTTTAAACTTTGCACAATATTTATCTGTCTCTATTTTTTCCAAAATAATATGTTGATCATTCCCCACTTGCCTCCTCCAGGGTGCCATGACCACAAGAGAAAGTCTGTGGCAACATGTTCCTTTCCATGAAAGCTCTTCCAGAGTTTCCCCAGGCACTCAACAAAAGAGGGACCTTTCTACAGAGATATTCAGTTTCCCAAAAAAACACAAAATCCTGGGGAAGCAAGCTAGCCAACCAAAATCTTAACTACTAAGTTACTTCCTTTAAGTCCACTGATTTCATGTGAGTCCTAGACATGAGTCTCTGCCCATCTCTGCGATTCTTATTAGCTGGGTTAATGAGAAAGAAAAGGATGGCCCATCTGGTTTAATCTTTTGGCTTTATGTGCTATATCTGGAATGTTCAGTGCTTCTCGAAGAAGGCCCTGGAGTTTTTCAAATTAATTTGTAATTCCTTTGAAATATTTCCCTTAAACCACAGAATCCTATCTTTTGAAAATCCTTGTAACTCATAATTCAGTGCTCTGCACTTAATAAGTGTTCTCGAGCACAGCAGGCTCTCCATAAATATTTGCTGACAGTTCAATAAGCATTAGCTGATGATAGTAACCCACTTTTAAAATATATGCAAACTATATCAAGATGCATAGTATGGGCACAGCCACATAATAACTCAAAAAAGTTTTCCTGAAGCAGCCAACCCATGCTGATGTTTTACAGTGTATTTACATGTTTGCAATTCTCTCTCTCTCTCTCTCTCTCTCTCTACCTCTCTCTCTCCCTCTCTCTCTCCCCGCCCCCCCTTCTCCGTCCCTCCCTCCCTCTCATTGCTGTCTTCTTTGTACCATTCAGGTCTCAATGCCAATGTCAGAGGGAACTTTCTTTGACTACTGCATCTCTACCCACTTACTCTCTTTGACATTGTTCCATTTTATTTTCTTCATAGGACTTCTTACTATGTGAAACACCTTATCAATCAATCAATTAATTAATTAATTCACGCATTCAACCTTTCATTATCTGTCTTCTTCTATCAGAGTGACACCTCAATAAGAGCAGGGACTTAATTCATAGGTTACCACTGAACCCCAGGACCCACAAAGGCACATAAGTAGGATCTAAACAAATATTAATAATATGTGAATGTAGGAAGAAAGGGATGAATAAATATAGCTGTTTTTAGAGTTGTTCTGTACTTATGTCTCATAATTCAACCAAAGTATAACGCAACAAATGGGAAAGAGCTTGTTTCCATTCATTTCATATATCCTAAACTCTTCAGTACAGTTAGTTTAGGTACTTAACAAAACTCTGATGAAAAATGTTTTGGGAAATATCTAAACTACTCTGTTAGTTAGCCAAATTATTTCATTCCAGTGGTTCACACAGTGAATGGTCAATGTTTTAATAACAAAACAATTATTAACTGACTGCAGCGTTTCCTAAAACCACTGTGGGACATGTCTGGAAGATGTTGGCCGTTGACTTCCAATAAGATTCTAAATTATGTTGACATTGATTCACATAGCTTTTCCTAATTGTCCATATCTGGCAAATGAACAGATGGTCCAGGAAGAATTTAGCATTTGAGGCAATTACTTAAGGTTTCTGGAAGCACCTACCACTTGCAGCAGTTTACCTACTTTTAAGAAAGCAGTTGGTGAAGATATCCAAGACAACCATCAAAAAATAGAGTGGAGTGATTTCAAATGCTCTCTAGCAGGCATTAAGCACAAGCGGCAAATTACCCAAGGCTTCAACTGGCTAATTTTTTTCCACCATATCCTGTCTGAAGTTTCATCATCCTCATCTTACTGATGAAAATGTTAACTGCACAATAACATAAAAAAATTTATTCTTATGTAATTTTTGCAAATAATTTGTTAGCACATTGTGGGGTCTAGTAAACCTTCTAATAGATACTTATTAGATATTGGTTGATACTAACTTCTTTTTCTAGATTATACTAGACTTCTAGAATAGTAGAGGTAAACAAGCACTCCAACAATCACAGATTGAAGTAAACAATTAAGAAGAGACCACAAAAATGAGTAAAATCATAAAGTACAGAGTCAAAAATATTAAAGATATAGCCGTTGTTATGTGTAAACTGGATGCAGAATGGGAATTTGCTTACTGACTCTAAATTTCAGGTAAAGACAGCAGGTGGGAAGTCATTCTGGCCTTGAAACTCATCCCATCAGGACCTATTAAGAAGTAACCCAAACTGGTCCTTGGACCATCTACACCCATCCCCTCCCTCGCACCTTTAAGAGAAACTAGAGGCTGTCAGGAGGAGATTCTCCAGGGTAAAGCGATTCACAAGTACTGGGAGTAAGTATTCTGATCTTTCCCACTCACCTATCTGAAGCTGAGCAATGGATATTCCTAGGCAACCCCTTGAAGTGATAAAGGTACTTGCAGTGAGAAAAAATTGAACTGGACATTTTAAATACCTAAAGTGACTTAGAGAACGAAAAGGTCTACCCAAGAAGTTGTAAAAAAAAACCTATGTTGAGATTTACAAAATGTTTTTTTTTGCAGAAGATCAGACCAAAATTTTGCCCCATGAATTACATTGAGTTTACTGTCCCCCAAACTGGGGAAAACATGCAGTCTCTGGAACACTAAAAGCCTTTTCATGTTTTTTGGCAAGGCTGTTTTAAAAGAATTTCCTCCTCTTTTCTGCTTTTATTCAGTATCATTAAAACAAGAACAGAGATGAAGTCCCTAATTCTGTAAAATTATTAACTTGATCTTGAATATGTACCATTTCCCTGAAAATAAGACCCAGCCGGACAATTAGATCTAATGCGTCTTTTGGAGCAAAAATTACTATAAGACCCAGTCTTATTTTACTATAATGTAAGACCAGGTCTTACTTTTTTTACTATAATACAAGACCGAGTCTTATTTTCAGGGAAACGCGGTATGTGTATACTTATATTCATTTAGATATACACACGCGCGTGCACACACACACACACACACACATACACACACACACACAATAGAACCTTAAAATCCCTAATCAAATATAGGTGGTTTAAAGCTATTTCTTTTTCCTTTTCTTTTAAAGGAAACTCTTCTGTTCATATGCCTCAAGTCTTTCAATGCGTTTTCTTCTTTCAGAATTTTTTTTTTTTTTTTTCCTGGAGATGGTCATTGAAATGAATGAAAAATGGACAAGCCCGGCCAAGTGAATTTTTGGCTGTAACTTCCTTGGGAAGTGCTTTGTGGGTAGGCAGCTGAATGAACTGCTATAAAAGTCACGGAGTTGGCATTTACTCATTTCCGCTTCTCTGTTCCCGGGCCACATCTCTCCTCTTTGCTTGCATAAGAAATGTTAGGCTGCTAAGACGGAATCAATGTTTTCATGTTCAATTTCAATATACTACCGAATATTTTTTTCTGATAAGAGTTCCTTCAACAAATTTCCTGTTTTCCTGCATGATGAGAAAGACAACCCACATCTATGGTCCCACCTTCTATTAAGGTTCCTAAAGCTCTGATTTTTGTATAAATACCAGAAAATCTAGCAGTTGTGCTAGTCTTCTCTCTATATTTTCTTGTCTCTTCTGTAGTAATAAGAACTGAACATTTGGTGAGGCACACTGCCACTCAGCTACAAGTCTACATTTTCTGGCTTCTCCTTCACTGGGTGTGGTCAGGGGACCAAGTTTCAGCCAAAGAGATATGTAACTTCCAAGAAGCCTCCTCAGGGGAAGGTAGGTTGTCCTTTTTGTCATTTCCTCTTTCTAACTGGCTAAAGTGCAAATGTAATGTGATGACTGGAGCTCTAGCGGCCACATTGGGCCATGAGGTAGAAGCCTAGTAATTAGGAATGAAAGAAGAGATAGAATCCTGGGTCCTGATAGCATGGTAAAGCCATCATACTAATCCTGGACCACCTACCTTTGGATTTCTTTTATCTAAAAAATAAATAAATTATCTCATTGAAGCTATTGTTATTTTAGGATTTTGATCACATGTAGCCAAGTCTAACCCTGATACAGCATTCCACTTGTGCTTTCTTGGCAATTTCTCTACCAAATTCTATTGTCAAACCCATTTATTCACAGTTCAATAAAATAGGATTACTAAATTTGAGCAGGCAGATTTATATGAAAGCATTTGCTAAATTCCTTCATTCCACAAGTCTAAGTGGCAAGCATAGCATTATCTTAAAATACTATTGGAAATCATCTATGCAATCCCAAAGAATTTATCCTGCCCAGAATCCCAGTGAAGGTAGAGACTCTGATGGTAGTGTTCTAAAATGTTCTATCCTCTTCACTAGCCACATAAACCAGCAAAATATTTGCCTCTGAGGACTACATATGTCTGGCTCTCTAAACCATGAAACAGAATCAGACTCACTGCCCAAAAACATTGTGTTCGCATTGAGAGCATTAGCTTAAGTAAAGTAACTAAGTCAGAGGCCTGTTGACTTTAACTCCTTCTGATATACTTAGGATCAATGTACCTTTTAAACTCAATTTTCAAGTTGGTGGACTAACACCAGACTTACTTGTTATGAGTGTCTGTTAATTTCATTGGATTGATATATCATTCCTATTACCAAACGCTTTTGCAGATCACTCTTAGCACTTCAGTGATAAACTGATTCTGATTCAATACATTACCAGGCTAACTGTTTCTCCCTATTGCACGGAAACAACCATTACTGTACCCGTGGCTTGGTTTAATTCTCTACCTTAGCTATTTCAGAAGTTTAGTACAGTCTAGTAAATGGCGTTATTATCCCGAAGACTAGCCAAGCAGAGCCAAATGGTCTACCGTAGGTTTCTAAAAGCCACAAAGATGTATTGTAATACTTTAACCTGCAAAATGACATTCTGTAAACCTGTGAAAGCTGCCAACTTATTTAGTGACATGACAATTAGAAAATCACTATGATATTAGTTGCATTTTGCATAAAACAGATATTCTTCAGGGATTTAATTGATATAATGTATAAACAGAAAATATTTTTCTCACATTCTTAAGCATGGAAAAATTCACAGAAATTCCTAAAGCTAATTGCCTCTGAGGTTTAGGAAAGATGAAAATATATTATAATCTGTCTCTTAAGATTACTTTCCTGCAGCAACTACTATATGACTTAAACCCAAATGAATAGCCAGACGATGTTATCACAGCTTAGTTCTGTTTCGTGTTAGAATAAGGCTTCCAAATATATCCCTAGACACATTTATATACTGTCCTCTCTATTCATGGTTAACTTCCTGGAGTCCTGACCAAGTATTTCCATAAGGCTATCCTAACAACTGATGCCATTCTCTGCATGCTCCACAAGACTGCTCTGTGCATTTGGATGCACAGAGCAAGGACACAGCTATCTCACGACCCCTTGGAGTGAGGGTCTGATTCATTCAGTCAGTTCATATTCTCAAATGGAGTAAGGCACATAGGGTAGTATTGGGCAAGTGAAGCATTCAATTATATTGCCATTACGGTTATTATTACTACTAATTTCTTTTTTTTAATTTATTGGGGTGAAATTTGTTAGTGAAAATACATGGATTTCAGGTGTACAATTCCGTATTACATCATCCATAAATCCCATTGTGTGTTCACCTCCCAGAGTCAGTTCTCCTTCCATCACCATATATTTGATCCCCCTTACCCTCATCTCCCACCCCCCAACCCTCTTACCCTCTGGTAACCACTAAACTATTGTCTGTGTCTATGAGTTTTTGTTTCTCATTTGTTTGTCTTGTTCTTTTATTGTTTTTGGTTTATATACCACATATCAGTGAAATCATAGGGTTCTCTGCTTTTTCTGTCTGACTCATTTCGCTTAGAATTATACTCTCAAGATCCATCCATGTTATCACAAATGTTCCTATATCATCTTTTCTTACAGCCGGATAGTATTCCATTGTGTATATATACCACAACTTCTTTATCCATTCATCCATCGAAGGACATTTTGGTTGTTTCCATGTCTTGGCCACCGTAAACAAAGCTGCAATGAACATTGGAGCCCACGTGTCTTTATGGACAAATGTTTTCAAATTTTTTGGGTAGATACCCAGGAGAGGGATTGCTGGCTCATATGGTAATTCTATTCGTAAGTTTTTGAGGAACCTCCACACTGCCTTCCATAACGGTTGCACCAGTCTGCATTCCCACCAACAGTGTATGAGAGTTCCGTTTTCTCCACAGCCTCTCCAACACGTGTTACTATTTGTCTTGTTGATGATAGCCATTCTGACTAGGGTGAGATGCTATCTCATTGTCGTTTTTATTTGCATTTCTCTGATGATTAGCGATGTTGAGCATTTTTTCATGTCTATTTGCCATTTGTATGTCCTCTTTGGAGAAATGTCTCTTCAGGTCCTCTGCCCATTTCTCAATTGGGTTGTTTGTTTTTTTGTTGTTGAGCTTCATGAGTTCCTTGTGTATTTTGGATATTAGCCCCTTATCGGAGGCACTGTTTGCAAAAATCTTCTCCCATTCAGTTGGTTGACTCTTTATTTTGTCGATGGTTTCTTTTGCTGTGCAGAAGCTTTCAAGTTTCATATAGCTCCATTCGTTTATTTTACCTTTTACTTCCATTGCCTGTGGAGTCAAATTCATAAAATGCTCTTTGAACCCAAGGTCCATAAGTTTAGTACCTATGTTTTCTTCTATGCAGTTTATTGTTTCAGGTCATATGCTTAAGTCTTTGATCCATTTTGAATTAATTTGGTACATGGTGACAGACAACAGTCCAGTTTCATTCTTTTGCACATGGCTATCGAATTCTCCCAGCACCATTTATTGAAGAGGCTTTCTTTCCTCCATTGTACGTTTTTACCTTCTTTGTCAAAAATTGTCTGTCCATATTTATGAGGTTTTATTTCTGGATTCTCAATTCTATTTCATTGGTCTATGTGTCTGTTTTTCTGCCAATACCACATTGTTTTGATTATTGTAGTCCTGTAGTACAAGCTAAAGTCAGGGAGTGCGATACCTCCAGCATTGTTCTTTTTTCTTAAGATTGCTTTGGCTATTCAGGGTCTTTTGTGGTTCCAAACAAATCTGATGATTTTTTGGTCTCCGCACTTCTCCCTTCCCACCTCCCCCTTTCGCGCGATTCTCCCACCTTTAGGTGAATTTAGTAGTGGGCCTCTTCATCTTGCCTGTCTGCTGTGTAGGGAGTCCTTTGTGGAGTTATTGTTGTTCGATTAGTAGTAAATTCTAGGGGAGCTTTACAGACACTCACCTCACGCCGCCACTTTGATGATATCTCCCACTACTAATTTCTTATCTTATAAGTTAGTACTTACTGACTAGTAGAAGCCATCAACGAAGAAAATAATAAACAGCAATTCATCACCAACTACCTGATATGAAATAACGAATCCAATAAAATGATAGATATATAAATGCTTTTATAAATCCTAAAGGTTGTTTCAGGATGATCACTTCATAAGGTATGTAAATGTCTAATCACTATGTTATACATCTGAAACTAATATAATATTGTATGTCAACTATAATTGAAAACATAAATAAATAAATAAATAAATAAATAAATAAATAAATAAATAATCCTAAGGGTTGTTTCATCAGCAGAGATATGTTATGCCTCTATACCTCCTCTGAGAGCAAACTAAGTTGTGCTCTACTGTGTGTAACTACCTCCAGAGGCCTCCATGTCCCTTGCTATTTGTAAATCTGAATACCTAAGTCCCTACAGTTAAGAAGGTGGGTGAGAAATAATAAGCTTCCTTAGTACAATATTCACTAATGCACTGAGCACTGACAAGAATACTCCAACTGAAATAGCCCTGCTTTATGCTAGTGTCTCTCCCTACCCATGAGCTCAATGTCATAATTAGTCTCTTCCTGATTGTCAGATGCAGTAGATATTCAAAGGTGTAATGCAAATTCAGTAAAAATAATCACAAATCTTACAAAGATGCAGTATTTCGTAAAGGCCATGAAAGTAGTACTGAAAAACTACTCGAATCACAGCAAAGCTGTTGACAAGAGTGGGTCTAGCTAACAACTGAAGGGGTTAAAATTGAGCAGGATGATGACAGGCTGGTTGATTCCCAAGAGAATGATCTAATTCCCAAAGGGTTTAGAGGGGCCCTTGGGAAACTGATGGCACCCCTGAAGATTGTTGCAGAAATGACCCTTTTATAATCAGGCAGTCATAAGTGAAACATGAAGCAAAGGATGTCATATCATTATTACAGAAATACTAGGAAGAACATCAACAATGATTACTATCTTAGTCTGCTAAGGCTACCATAACAAAATACCATGGACCTGGTAGCTTCAACAACAGAAATTTATTTTCTCACAGTTCTAGAAGTAGACGTCCAAGATCAAGGTGTTGGGAACTTTGGTTTCTCTTTGGCTTGCAGATGGCCTTCTCACTGCATCCTTACATGGTGCTCTGGTGTCTTTTCTCTTCTTACAAGGACATTAGTCCTATTGGATTAGGGCTAGTACCTTATAACTGAATTTAACATTAATTACACCCCTAATAGCCATATACAATCACAATGTGGGTTAGGGTTTAACTTCTGAATTTGGGGGAGGGGGCACAATTTAGTTGATAACAACATCAAATAGATGGAGAACAAAAGAAATGAAAGAGTTGAGGAAGGCGTCCATAATTCTTGCCTTCACAGAGGTTGGGAACAGACAAGAACTCATTGTATTCACTTGTGTTCAGGAGATGGAAGAGAAAAGTAGATGGGTGAATTCCATACTGGATGTATGAAAGTTTAAGTCTCTGTGGGGACTACCAATTGTTACATCCAAGAGGCAGTTGAATATATGGAGCCTAAAACTCAGGTGAGGTTATCTGTCCAAATGTTGTAGATGACAGATAGACAGATAGATTAGATAGATAGATAGATGATAGATGGATAGATAGATACATAAATACATAGATAGACAGACAGATTTGGAAGTTATCAGTGGTATTTAACATCATAGGAGTGGCAGAGCTCGCCAAGGAGAGTGTAAAACAAGAGAAGATGGCCCAGATAGCACATTTAAGAGATGGATAGAGTAAAGGAGCCAGAATAAACCAAGAAGTAACAGAAAAATAGGAACTATTCAGAATACAGTGTCTAGTTAGCAAGGATAAAAGTGAAAACAAGCAAGTCTTCAAAATGGAGACAGGATTTGCACTAGAGTTAATCCCCAGCTATTGAAATCAGGCAAATGTTAGAACTAAGAACTCCTCAGAAGACTGCTGAAGGTAGAGTGGTGACCCTAAATATCTGTGTGATTTATTCAACACAACTGGGCTAGGGTTTGTTCTTGGTAGGTTGGTTACAGGTAGAAAGACAACAACTTATCAAACTAGTATGCTGACTATCAAGGGTTGTCAGTTTTATGACAGTTCAGGTGTCTCCTCTCCCTAAGCATGACCACGTTCCATGCTTCCTTCTGGGAATTCCAAATAGAGAGTTCCTCTCTCATCTTATGGCCAGAGCACAGAAAGGGCTAAAAAACCTCCTACCGCTCCTGAAAATCGGAAACATATTCTCCCACTTTTGTTAATTATATACATCTGTGGAAGCACTTTCTTCTGTTCCTTACAAAGGATCCAACATGGAAAAATAGTAATTCTTGTAGCAAAAATTCTCTACCAAAAATAACAGTCCACTGTAATGAGACCACTTAGCAATTTTATAATGACTCTATTCAAATGAGTCTTTCAGAATAAAGCATTTAAGACTATGACTGTTTTAAATAACTTTTTAAAATAGTAAAAACTAAGCACAACCAAAGTAGTATTTCAAATGGTTGATTGAATCTGGGCCTAACATATATATGATCACTCATTAATAGAGCCAACTATTTCAATTTCATTATGCAGTGGCTGATTGAAGTATATTAAACGGACATGACTGAGGTCTACGTGGCTAAAATGAGGCGAATCAATTCTAAGTAGCCGCATCCAAGACTCCTAATTTGGGAATCATCAGAAGCAGAATCACTGTTGCCCAGTATGAACGTGACACGCATGACCAACAAACTGTCCCAAGAGACAAGCTGACTGAATAGACTCATCTACATGGTCCCACTAGTTACCCTGCTAAGGAATACGCTCTCTTGAATATTCAAGTTCCTTCCCAAAACATCTCCTTTCATCCTCACTTTTTTCTGGCAAAAATAAATAAATAAATAATGTTAAAATAAGAGAATGGCATGGCTACCACAAAATGTGACTATACTGAACACTACTGAACTGTACGCTTATTAAGGTGGTAAATGTTATGTTATGTAGGGGTTTTACTATAATTAAACTTTTTAATGAGATGCAAAAGAGAAAAAAAAAGGGGGGAGAGAGAGAGAAAGCCATGGACTTTTACCCCATTCATACTCTCGGCTAAATCACAGGCCAATAGGACAGCATAAGCTATGTAAATCTAAACTTCAGGAATATCTCAAGCTATTCACTTTATCCAATGGAAGTTTATTCCATATATAATTGGTATAAATGGAAGCACATGAGCAAATAGAGAAGGTTTGGGGTTGATCTATCTTTTTTGACTTCTATACTTGACATCTATTTGATGGAATGGATCAGAGGAATCCTATTTCACTTAATTTTACCTTTACTACTTGCATTAAGAAATGCCAAAACCACTGTTTTCTCAAATTTTGTGATATTGAGAAATTTTCATTTATTGAGACAAATAGAGATGTTGGCACAATATGATTTTTAAAAGTCTGATACAGACACAACACAGATAGTATATCATTTTTATAAACCAAAGGAGAAAAAAAAAACATTGTATATATTTGGTGTATATTCCTTCTCCTCTTCAGGTCCAAAGCTTTTGGTTACAGTTCATTCACATATCAAGGTCTCTGCAAGTTCTGAACACATACACATTGCTCATGGCTGATTTTACTGTCAATTAAGAAGTCCAACAATTATCTTTTTTTTGTTTTTAAACACAAGTAAAGGATGTTTTTGTTTGTGTACCAGATCCATTGATGAAGTCACCACAGCCCTGGGAATTACTAGCTAAATAAGCTTGCTGTGACACCAGGGGAATTCAAACTATTGTTTTTCTCCAGAGCCATGGTAATAGATACTATTTCTATTTGTTCTTATTTAAAGGTTGAAGAGAACGGGGAACTTGGAAAATAAATTCTCAAGATTTGAAAAGTGTAACAACTTAATGTCTGCTTTTAAAAAACTTGTGTACATGTTTAAACACAATTAAATTTCTATTCCAGTTCATCACATATTATTATCATTGCTTTTTTTTTTTTTTCTCAGTCAGCCTCATTCATCTCTTCCAGCTCTGAGGGATCTAACAACAAATCCTCGCATGCTGCAGTAAGAGAAGAACCTCTCTCGGGTCCTCTGAGAGAAGGTGGAGCGATTTCTTCTACCTCCATGCAAACTGTTCAAGATGAAAGGAAGATCACAGATGGTCCTCCAAACCCATGGTCATTGAAACAAAATTATGAATTAAAGAAGGCCTGATGTAACAAACCATGATAGAACTGTGTTAGGTTGTTCTTAGACTTAACTGATTCCCTTTAATAAATACAATAGTTCATTGGAAGCACAAACACTCATCACTGGCAAAAAAGCAACAAAGAAACAGATTCATCTGGGTACCAATTGTTTGCCTGGTACACAGCAAAATAATGTGTAATTTAGAAATTCTTGTTTTCAGACATATCCCGTCTTCTTTCTGACCTATTTTGCACCTTTTTATTCCTCCGAGTGATCTATAAAGTTTAAGAGTTGCCCTGATCCTTCTCTCAGGGTGCATTCGCACACACACTCCAAAATAGCTAAAAAGATAACGATGGCACTCACCATCTCCCTGTTCTGGCTGGGTACTATTTGTTACCTGCAGGGCCACCAGCAAAGGCTCTCAGGAGATAGTCATACAACAAGCAATTAGTGCACTTTGAAAGCTGTGGTGTCTGCCCCCAAGTGTCCCCTTCTCTGCGCTGGATGCTCTTCCAAACACACTCTGCACTTGATATGTATTCCTGTGGTAAAACCACTGTCGGTACAGAAGCATGAAGGCTAAAGGGCAAATCAGCACTACTTCATAAAAGCTACTGGGTTAGGGGAGGTGACAGTGGGGAGAGCAGTGGAAGAGAAGGTCCCAGTGTCCAGAAACAGAGACTCCCATTTAAATTTGCAGCAGGGTCACTACCGTTGTGACCCTGGGAAATTTGCTTTACCTCTCTAAGGCCTAATGTTTTCAGCTGTAAAATAGAGGTAATGACTCCAACTGTCCCTCAAAGGTTGTCCAGAAGATTACACAGGATGGCATGTGAAAGTTTCTGGCTCAGTGCCTGACTAATCATAGTAAAAGCCTAATACGTATTGGTAATATTTGCATGAACTCAACCTACTAAATAGATCCATGAAGGGCCTTAATAAATTGAAATACTTGTGGACGTTTCCTTGAGTTCCTCCATTTTAAGCGTTATCAGTTTCCAATCAATTTAAATCAAATATTTAAAACTTGGCACAGCATCTTCACCCTGGTCTGGCTCTTCTCCTGGGAAGTTCGCTTAATATCTGATAATTTCAAACTGCTAAATCAAAGTTCTCTCATACTACTGCCTTTGTGGCAAAGACAAATGTTCTTCTGTATAATCTCCTTTTATGACAAATACCCTAAGACAGAGGAACCAACTCCAACAGTAAGAGTTTAAGTGTAATGCTTATTCCTGGTTACCTGTCTAGATCTATTAAATTAGGAGTGACCTAAGCCATCTATTTTAATGTGTCCATGACACCAAAAGGTCACAACGAAAATATTTTGCAACATCTGAATATACCAGATGTGTCAATCATAGTGTCTTCCAGGCTCACAGCTCTTCCTGAAGGAAGCAGCCGTAGGAGACTATATTCTGTTCCACCTAACCCCAGTACCTTCCAGCCACTGCTGTCTGGAGCAGGGATGGGCAGTGCAATGACACGGCCTGGGACACAGGGCCATAAGTGTGTCTCTTCAGAGATCTTAATAGAAAATACTGAAAGAGTGAGAGAAGGAAGTAGGTGCAAGAAGAAAAACTGTAAGAATAAGAGAGATGGGGGAGGCTAGAGGGGCCACAATGAGCCACAGATGCATGGAGAACATGAAGAGAAACGAGAAATTAGAACGAGGTGGAGGCCGTAAAGTAGTAACACTGGGAGTAAGTAGAAGGCAGGAAGCCAGCTGGCAGAGCCACGCAGACGGTTGCTCAGCCACATTCACTCCCAGCCTTCCTCCGAGTGGAGATCCAGAAACACCTGCTGTATGGGCCCCAGACCAGCAGCTCTGGATTCAGAGCTTTGGGAGCTCAGCCCTCGGGTTCCTGCTCTCACATTTCCAGGAGCTTATGTTTCACTTAACGCCTCACATCTGTGCTTACCTTGAAGGCATTTCTATCCTTACAACCAAGACTTTCAGAGTCCAGCAGGTCTTTGCAATGCTATGGAGACCCAGCCTTCTACCACTATAACATTCCTCAACACATCTCGTAGTAAGGGAGACATTAGAAAATGTATCCTAAACTACTTCTGTTACCTACTTTTATAACATGGAGTTTTGTATTTCATTACAACATTCTTTCTGCACCACGTCACACTGCTCAATAAAAGTCCCTCTTTACAGCAGCATTCATTTATCTTCAAGAAAAGAAGGAGCCACATGCCTGTTTTGTTCCATGTCAGGGGTGGCGCTGGGCAGAAGAGAATGAGGCCCATGGGAATAACTTTATAAGCTGGCTCTCCCGCCATTAGCCCAAGGCTCTGTGCACAAACAGGTCCCTTGGCCCTCTGCAGGACGAGGTGGAGGCAGATCCATCTGCTTGGAAAACACACTATTTCCATCTAACGGCCCGCATGAGCTAGGATGTCCCTCATCCAAAGGGCTGCATCATATTATATTTTGCACAGCTCTGTTTTATTTCTTTCAGGAAATGCCAAGTACATTGCATTTGACAGTCTAAAAGTATTATCAACTAAAAAGCAAAACATGTTTTAAATATGTTCCCCAAACCTGCATCGTATACCATTTATATGCAATAGTATAAAAACACAATTTGCAAAAATTAGAAATGTGGTACATGCACACACACACACACACACACACATTCATTCTTGCTGAGTGATTTTCTTTCAGGAACAAAAAGTCATGAGGGAAAAATCTAGACTTTTGTCTCTAAGAAATATAGTTTAACATGGTACATTCCAAGGACAATAAGGTCAGCTATTACATACCAAAATCTTGGGCAAAATGCCAAGCATTTAACTTGAAAAACTGCCTTGGGATTATGATAAAATTTAACCACTTTTGTAAATATTGATAAATCATGGAAGTTTGAAAGTGGACTTTTTGTCTGTTTCAAATAAATGAAATATAATGACATTAACCTGGCTAATATAACAGAGACTTGCAATAGGTATCAACTAAGGCACAATATTTTCAGCTGCATAAAATCCTGACTCAAACCTGCTTAAGCCATTAAAAAAATATCTCCCATAAGGAGAACAGAGGTAGTGTAGATTTCAGGACTGGTTGATAATGTTAACATAAAAAAAAAATCTCTCTCTTGGCTCTGCCATTCTCAATGTTGACTGTGTCTTTAGATTTGTAGCAATACAGATTTAAGTTTCAGGCAACATTTCAGACATGACAAGGTCCAGAGGAAAACGTATGTGATCTGTTTTTTGTGGATTTTTCTTTTGTTTTTCTAGTAGAAAATTTTTGATTCTGAAAAATTTTAAACCTATAGAAAAGTGAGAAAATTATACAACCTGTATTATGTATTCTTCACTGAAATTCAAATTATTCTGCATTGCTTTGTCTCCCTCTCCATAAACATATAATATATATATAATTTTATTATTATTGCTGAACCATTCGAGAGTATGCTGCAGACATCATGATCCTTTACCCCTAAATACTTCAGCACCTATCTCCTAAAAATTGGGAAATTCTCATATGTAATCTGAATTATTGAATAGTGTTTCCCAAAAAATCCACATCCACCTGAAACCTCAGCATGTGGCCTTATTTGGAAACAGGATTCCTGTAGATGCAATTAGTTAAACTAAGATGAGGTTATACTGGGTTAGGGTGGGGCCTAAACCCAATGACTAGTGTCCTTACAAGTCCATGTGAAGACAGACACACAAAGATAGGTCATGTGACAACAGAGTTTGCAATGAGGCAGCTGCAAGCTAAGGAGTGGCACGGAAAGACCCTCCCCTACAGTCTTCAGAGGGAGCATGCCCCTACTGACACCTGGATTTCAGGCATCTAGCTTCCAGAACGGTAAGAGAACATATTTCTGTTGTTTTAAGCTACCCAATTGGTGGTACTTTGTTACAGCAGCCCTAGGGAACTAATATGTAATCACAATGCACTTACGAAATTCAGGAAATAACATTGATACAGTGCTAGTATCTAATGTACAATCTATATTCAAATTTTATAAAATTTCCCAGTAATGTCCTGTGTAGATTCCCCCCCCACCCTAAACTAGGCTACAATCCAGGATCTCACATTTTGTTTCGTCATCACGCTTGCTTAGTTTCCTTTGGTCTGAAGGAGTTCTTCAGCCTTTCATCGTCTTTTAACACCTTGACAGGTTTGATGAGCACAGGCCAAGTGTTTAGTAGACCAAAGTAGATTGCTTAAGATCCCCGTCAAACACAGTATCTTTCTTTTACCTTTGCTCATGCTATGCATGGTACTACCATTACCAATCTCTCTGTTTATCCACCCTCCTCCTCATCCACTAAAAATCCTACCCCTAATTAAAGGCCCAAATTAAGGCCTACTCCCACCATAAATCCTTGATTCACTCTTGGTCAAATTATTCCTCCTTCTTCTGGAATTCTGGCTCAAGACTTCATTTGCCATTTAATGATAACCTGACTTTATTGTCATTCAACTTTTACCCACATCCCCTTACAGCTACTGTTTCCCCGAAAATAAGACCTAGTCGGATAATCAGCTCTAATGTGTCTTTTGGAGCAAAAATTAATATAAGACCTGGTATTATATTATATAAGACCCGGTATTGTATTATATTGCATTATATTATATTATACCTAGTCTTATATTATATTATACCTAGTCTTATATTACAGTAAAATAAGACCGGGTCCTGTATAATTTTTGCTCCAAAAGACGCACTAGAGCTAATTGTCCGGCTAGGTCTTATTTTCGGGGAAACATGATAATATTATGCACTGAATATGCACACTACTTGAAATTAATTAAATTAATATTTTCAGTAATTTACTATACAATTAAACTCAGCACTCTCACCAACTGACTTTCCTGCTTGACTTGTATACAGTGCAAAAGAAAGTAATAAAGAAAAGATCTGTCCATCTCAGAAAGTCAGTAATTATAAACTAGTAATTATTTCCACACAAATAATTATTCTTCAGGTATACAGCTGATGTTTGCTCATTAGGAAAATGGTCTGCAGAGAATAAAATATGACTCAAATAATAGGCAAAGTGGTTTTATTATCAGATGTTGTATCGAAAAGCTATAGGATTCTGTTATTCATCAGAGTAAGAAAAATGAAGCAATTAGGATCAAGCCTCACTAATTCGTATTTACATTATTGAAAGCCCCTGACTAAAATAGAGGTCTGATTTATAGAATATTTCTGAGGAAATGCAGTTTAATTCTTTCAATTATAATTATTTTTTTAAACCAATTCATAATGAATTGCTCAGATGAGATCCTGTTTCAATAAATGTATAGGAAGGATCTGTAATTAGCATATCACAGCCAGAGACATGAATCAAATAGAAAACTAATTTAGTTCAGGATCAAATCTGAGAATGCTTTGACATCCTAGCTTTATTCTAGTTTCATATTTTCAGAAAATATGAAATTGGTTCATTAGGTAGGTTTGCTTTTCCTTTCTAAATTGAATTCATTGTACAATTTTGGTTCAATTTCCTAAGTCAAAGAAAGCGTTGGCATCTTCTTAGCCTGAACACTGGCCTCTGCTTATGCTGGAAATTGCAAAGTATGTGCATATATAAGAGCTTACTCTGCTTGAAGATAAGTCATCTTGTTCCTCTTCTGCTTTTGTTTACCTTATTCCTCTCAGTGGGCCCTTTCTTCATAGGTATCCAAATTAAGCATCCCTCTAGCTCTTTTTAAATTATCACAAATAACTGAATCTTCCAACCTGGTATTAATCTTTTCATCTTCTACAATTTCAAAGTGTCTCTAGGACCCTGATCTTATTTTTCAATCTCAATACTTGCATACATGATCTATGAAAACGTTCTTTCTGATCTGTGAATGGATTTTGTTGATGAGTCCTACAGAGAATAAATACTAAATCATATTCAGTTACATATATATTAAGATTCCTATCCTCATTAAATGTCTAGTTATGCTACTTACTCTCACATACAATAATTCTTTAAAACCTTCCAATTAAATAAGTCCAATGAAGACTTCCTACCACCACAAATTTCGAGATCTAGTCTAAGAACGTAAAATGTTTGCCAATGTGTTAATAATTCTGTGGGTGTAGTCCTGCACGAGTCTATCCTATTTTAAAAAGAAAAAAAAATTGAGATGAATAGCATGCCAAACATAATGTCTATCCGTTTGCTCTGTTATAAAGTTTAAGGCTCAGTGTCTCAGGCTAACTCAGGTTCTTCATGAACAGCTAAAGCCTTAGAACACGTTACTGTTCTCTACCACTGTGACACCCCTAAATCATCCTATGAAACCTGTCAGGACAACGTACGAGGGTCTGCAGCTTGTACACAGCCATGCTTCAGGCTCAGAGGGTCCATACCAGGTACTGCTGTTTATATAGAGTCTGCAGCCTAGTTTCATAGCTTCAAGAAGATCAGTAAGAATCATCTCCCAACGGATCAGAAAACATTTCAGTGTGTAAAACTGGGATGTATTCTGGTTCCCTTTCTTCTTAACTTTAAACCTATTGATTGAAAATCGCTATAGACAACAAAGAGATAAGTCACTTCCAGATGGTATGTTTTTAGTTGGACAGACAACTGGCATCTCAATGGAACTACGATCAGGAAGCATGGCTTCCGTTTGAATACTCTAAAATCAAAATCATAATTTTGGGAAGTAGTTCTCTGATGTTAACTAGCCTATAACCAGCAACTCATTTAGGGCTACATTTGCAACTAATTTATGGGAAGGATTTTGCAGGAAATTAAATTAGATGTGTGATCTGATAAAATTTTTCAGTGGTTGAAGTGAGTCATTAATCCTGCTGTGAAACTGTCCTGGTTAAATTCATCATGGCCAGGGAGTCCCGCCCCTGTGAAACTGCTTCTATTGAGGTGTGCTTTGGAGAAATCCTCTCAGTTTATACTGAGGGCAACTACAAGAAACAGCCATAATATGAAACTTACTCTATATCTGTGATTACATATAAAGCCAGTATCAGAGCATCGTGCTGTGAACAGCCTAACTTTGAGGATAAAGACACTGATCCTCTATTTAAAAATGCCATTATGATGAGGACAGCATACTGGAGTAACAGTATAAGAGGGACTTTCAGCAACTCTTAATTACCAAAATTCATGAACTCTAAACCGTCTCATATTGTAATTTATGTGCTAAGAAAGAAAGAAAAACTATCAATTAAATTATGACACGAGGCCTTATCACTTCAAATTTTTATTTTGCCCTTATTAAGGGAGTTCTTTTATACAATATTTTTTGGTTTTTTACCACATATCCCCTCTATGTAAAAAGGAAAATGTCAGAAAAATGAATTCGTTAACTACCCCTAACACTTCTTCACATTTAGAATCCAACTTTGATTTACATCTTGACTCCAAACCATTGAGGTCCATGTTTATCCACACAATACAACCTCAGCGCCACCAAGAGCAGTGGGGACTCAGCATTCTGTCAGAGTGCTCCACTACTGTCCATGGGATTTCCTTCCCAGCTGCTGATCACCATGTTGAAAACTGTTCTGCTAGGACTTTGGATGTTCATGCAGCACGAACAGGTACAACTATATCACAACTACCAAGTGGCTGAAAGTAGTTGTAAGACACCATGGACTATAAGAAGCAATGCTGTTTTCAGAATTGTTAAAAAGGAAACCTGTGCATCTCAGAATCAATAGAATGTGGTAGTTTTGTGACCTTGTGCAAGTCCCTTTGCCTGGATTTTATCTGCTAATTCAAAGGAGTGTCCCAGATAAGCAGGAAAGACTCCTAGGGCTTTGAGGGTCTATGACTTTATTTGCTTTGTTTTGTTTAGGCAGATAGGTGCCTCAAGATCACACTATGCTTCTAGACTAATTGGTAACAATTTGAGAATACAGAGGTCTCACATTTTCCTGCTCCCCTCATTGGGCACAACCTGACTAGACCTATAGATTACTTCCAGATACTTTTACCCAGACCTAGGCTTCACTGAACAGATTTTTGCTTAAGAATACCTACTTAAATGGTTTGTAAGAAAGCACTGCACGTAGAGGGGAAGAAGACAGGCACCAGTGCTCGTGAGGAACTGTTTTATAGGAGAAAAAGCATGTGCGTCATCTCCAAACTGACCAGGTTTCCCCTAACAAGTCTATTATTTACCAGCTCTGTGAGTTCCGATCATGGAATGTCTCTGACTCCCTCAAAGCCCTCCTATGTAAATAGAGATGAAAATTCCTGCCTCAGATTATTCCAAGGAATACACAGCTGGTACAACATCTACCATAGAGTATACTCAATAATGTTCCCTACTATCACATGAATTCTGCTGGATTCTTCCCTAAATCCCGGGCCCCACGCTGAAGCGTAACTATGTGGAAAGTTGCCTTGATAAATGCAATGCTTCCTACTCAATAACTTATGGAGTAAGGAACAGGTTTTGAATTTCTGTACTCTTAAGAATGTTTGTCACGCTCAGCAATATCAGAAGAACCCCTTCTTCCATAGCAGCTAATTTGTTTGCAGTCATAACAGACTGGAAAATTTAGCACACTCTAAGTATCAGAGTTATGGTCCCCACAAAGTAAAAATATTACACTACTTTAGTAAGACTACATTATGCAAGAAATCACCAAAGTCAGTGCTGCTCCACCAGCTGTCCCAAGGCTAGAACTTGCGATAGCTCAGAACTTTCTGGAGCCCCATAAGGCTGATTTGAAAATTATGTCTGTCTTACCACCTTACGAAGCACTTAAGTAGTTGTCTGCTTTTGTTTGTTTCACTTTTGATTATATAATAACCCACTGGTTCAACTTTCTGCCAGTTGATGAACATACGAACATACAACTACTCTCAAGTGTAATTCATCAGAGCACAAAAGTAACAAAAAAATCATGGTGTTTGTGTATTTTTTGTGATAATTACTTATTTACTTGTTTAAAATACAATGATTTAAAAACTATATTTGCAATTAGGAATGCCAACTGTGCATTTGAAACAGGAAATGAGAAAAAAGAGGTTTTAAAACCATGCAAATGTGCAAGATAATGATTAAAATTAATAACCACGTGAAATTGTTGAAGAGTGAGACAGACATGGAATTCAGAAGACCCTCAAATTCTCTCACCTCTACGTGGGTCCCCACAATAAGTTGACAGTGACAGAATTCTCTCCCACAATTCATGACTCCATAGTGAACAGCAATATTTAATCAAAGAAGCATAGGCTGTTTCTTTAAAATACGGGTTTTATTATTAAGTGAAAATACGTGCAAGAAGTACACAGAGCCATTCATTTTAGAGTAACATATCATAAACCAATCATGAAAAGTCAGAAGGAAAACTGCCAGAATTTTTGAAGACAGAAAGGGACACATATTGGCAAGGAACAATAGGATAAAAGCTTCATCAAGCAAACAAATAAAAAGATTGCTCAAAGCTGTCTTCAAGAAAAACCTCAAATATTGAGAGAAAATTTGTTGAAGCTATAGACTGGAGATGTGGTCAAAATAGTTTTTGGGGGAAAAGGGAGAAAACAAGAATAACCAACTTGAAAAACGGGCATCATTGTTGAATGACATTATTAAAGGTCTTTTTTTTTAAATTTATTTATTGGGGTGACAATTGTTAATGAAATTACATAATTTCAGGTGTACAATTCCGTATTACATCATCCATAAATGCCATTGTGTGTTCACCACCCAGAGTCAGTTCTCCTTCCATCACCATATATTTGATCCCCTTTACCCTCATCTCCCTCCCCCCACCCCCTTACCCTCTGGTAACCACTAAACTATGTCTGTGTCTATGAGTTCTTGTTTCTCATTTGTTTGTCTTGTTTTTGGTTTATATACCACATATCAGTGAAATCATAGGGTTCTCTGCTTTTTCTGTCTGACTTATTTCGCTTAGCATTATATTCTCGAGATCCATCCATGTTGTCAGAAATGTTCCTATATCATCTTTCCTTAACGCTGAATAGTATTCCATTGTGTATATATACCACAACTTCTTTATCCATTCATCTATCGAAGGACATTTTGGTTGTTTCCATGAAAGGTCATGTTTTAATGGGCTTGAAGACACACTTAATTTCCATATTCAAGATGAAAATCTATAAAATAAACAGGTAGGCCTCCAGTTTCCCATTCCTATATTTCAGTTAAGCAACCACTCCTCCCCCAATCTGTACAGAAGATCTGAGGCTAAACTCAGGAGAAATTGAATCGGAGACGCTAGGCAGAGAGAAAGGTGCGCGGGGCAACGGATATACATACAAGTACGTGGAGCGATATGAATGATATCAAGCTGAATGATAAGGCTGCTTTCCCCTAACACTTTTCTCTCCCACCCAGTTCCAGAATGCCAGAGCAAAGCTTCCATCCTGCATTTTCTACAGGCAGAAGACTGAAAGATCCTTTCCAGGAAAAAAAATGAACCGCCCCAGAGAAAAGCTCTACAGATACGAGAAGTCCACAGGCAACCCATGACCCCATAGGGAAGCTCATCACGTAGTAAGTCTCATCCATCCATCTATACAGGGTCCCCGAAGGTTTTTGGTATCTGGTACGATTATACCAGATTATAGCCAACGATCACTAGAAATTTGGGGGAAACTTCTAACATGAAAGCAATTAAGTCAAACCTACTAATAGAAGAAAAAAATGTCTGATAAATGGAGATCATGTAGGGAACAGAAGAAAATGGAAAATAAACAATAATTAGAACACCTAGAAATAGTGGAAGATAGTACATTCACAAAATAAGAACTGATGGGCGGGGCGGGGCGGGGCAACATCAAGAAAGAGCTCTTGGAAATTAAAAAATATGACACCAAAAATTAAGACAAGTCACTAGTGGAATTGAAGGAAATCTCTTTAAATATAGAACAGGATGACAAAAACATAAGCAATAGTAAGAAAATGCCAGAAATTAGAGCTCAGTCCATAAGGCCCAAATCTGAATAACAAGAAGTTAAAATTTAAAAAAAAAAAAAAAGTGAAGGGAAAAAAAAGAAAAAAATTATCAAAGAATTAGTATAAGAGAAATTCATAGAAACGAGTGTCTTTAGTTTCAGACTATCAAGGGCCCCACTAAGAATGTAACCCAATAAATGCAAAGATCCCATAGCAAGCTACTAGAATTATGGAATTTCAGAATACTGAGAATAGAAACAAGATATTAAAATCTCCCCAAATGGAAAGCTGGGCACACACAAAAGAACAGGAATCAGAATGCCACTGGACTTCTCGACATCAATAAATAGAAGCCTAAGAAGAAAGAACAATGCCTTCAAAAATGCAGATGAAATTTTTCAATCTAGAATTCTCTAGTGATCTTCATTTTATAAAAAAAGTAAAAAATTGTGTGTATATAGATAGATAGATACTTACATCCATCCATCCATACATACATACATAGATATAGATGTATATGTGTCTTTGTGTGTGTGTGTAAGTACATACAGCAAAAGAAAAAGAACATAAACAAAAATATTTAAAAAGAGAGAAAATGTAACTTAAAAACAGCTGGATATTAAAATCCATCTCATTATTTCCCTCATGGTTGGAAGAAAACACACACAGCAATTATTTGGTCATCTTATTACTACCTCTTGGTGCACTTACAATGAAGAGTCTCTGAAAACATTTCTCCTCAAAATTCTTGAGGGAAAATCATCTGGTGAAGAAATCTTAAATAAGATGTATGAGTTTTCAGCTAGGCTGGCACAACACATATCAATATGTAAGCAAACTTGGACACATGTATGAAAAGAAAAACGTTACGAACACCAGTCACTGCAGCATTCACTGGGAACACTCCTCCATGAGCCTGACACCCAATTAGCTCAGCAGGTTCAAAGAGACAGTGAAAATTATATTTACTATATGTATATTGTAAATTGAATACTTCTTTTCTATAGCAAATCTGTGGTGCACAAGTAAGTGGCTTTTATGTTGGCTTACAAGAATTTTTGAACGCAGAGTTTAACTCCTATTGTTCCTCACAGGGAAAAAAATCTTATATTCATTAAAAATAATTGGATAAGCTAAATGAATTCACCCTTCATCCTAATGACAGTGGTTCACAGATTTGGCTACTTTAAGAGTGGAGTTCAAGCAACAACTGCAACAAAAGAACAAGGACAAAGTTGAATGTTTTTGCTACACAAGACAAGACAGCTACAATAAAAATGAAGTTTGAAAGCTGGAGGAAAAGTACTGATCGTGAGGACTAAGAACTATTGGGGTTGTTTAGCTCATATACATATGATGAAAATGGAAACATTACTGATAAAATTAAAACTATAAATATCAATGAGCTCATGATATTGAGAGTCCTTTGTTTATCTAAGCAAGAAGGGTGGGGTAAGGGAGCAGGAGGGAGAGGGGGAGGGGAAGAGGAAGGGGAGGAACACTATCAGTGGACCAGAGACTTTTGGAATATTGATTTACTCCTTTAACAAGAAGAGATAGGTCCTCAACACTGCATCCTCCCACCCCCATTCACCCCTTCAGCAATATTTTAAGCTTTTTTCTAAGTGATTATGAAGCTTCTATTTACATAGATCTTGGTATCTCTATCATAAGCCACCACCAAAGGAAAGGCCTGGACCATGAAACTGACTTGTGACCTTGGCTCTCCTCAATTCAACCCAATTTTCCAAAATTGGTAAGATTCAATTAAATAGCATCTTTCTGTTTAAGACCAGCAGGAAACATTTTTGCTTTTGTTTTGTCTTTTTTTTTCCTCACTTTTAATTTACTTTAAATATTAACATGTTATTAAAAGGATCGTGTAAATATCATAAAGTATAATCCAAAATTTTCATAAACCCTTAAGATAAAATAGGAGACTTCAAAGAAATTCCACTTGACTCTTCCCTCAGAGGAGCCCGCAAGGTGTCTGCATTTCCTCCTCTCTGCTGCAGGAGACTCAGTGGGAAGACAGCTTGGAAAATACAGTGTCCTCATTACTTACCTCCATTATCCCTATACTTATCCCAGCACGTGGGGCTCAGAGGAAAGTAAAACAGAAATGACTTCACGGAAGCCCCTTCAGACACTCTTTACTCAAAAAAGGAGCATTGAACTATTTTCCCCCATAGAACACAGATTTTATTTTTCCTCACACAGTTATTCATTTGTTCCTATATTCACTGAATAAAAATGTACTGCAGGCTTAATATGTACCCCGATTTGTGACATCTTATTTTGAGGTACTCTTGTATTCTCTGAAGGTTTCCTAGAACAGAACAGGTAAATGCTTTTCTTCATTCATTCATTTATTCAACAAATATCCACTGAATACCATTTCAATGAACATTGGTTTCTGCCTGCCCAATATCTGAGGAAACAACTGCTCCCCATTATCAGTTCTTGGGGTTTAGGAATGGTTCACTCCTCTAACTTCCAGCCCCAGGATTAAGGATGTCATCTCCCTAGTCTAGTAATTGTTTCAGAAATGGGCATTAGACTCAAACCAAGCTAATGAGAGTCACCCCCGGGGCTTTTGTCAGGACAGTCAGAAGGAGACAACCCCTTATTTCTGGGCTCAATAGTCCAGAGTTGCTGGCTGCTCTAATTGTCTCCCCATGGAGAGAGTCTTCTGGGAATGAAGCCAACACAGAGGGAAGCATGGAAAGGCAGAAAGAAAGGGAGTCTTGATGACATCACCTGTCCACCTATACCCAGCCACGTCTGAAGAACTGCACCCCACCACCAGATTTTTATTTATATGAGCCAATAAAGTCTGCTTTATGTTTACACCAGTTTGAGTTATGTTTCTGTCACTTGCAACTGAAGGGGTACTAACACACCTAACCAAGGGCCAGGCACCATGCCAGCCTATGGGGTTCTAATGGAAAATGACACAAGTGACTCTGTGTGTGGCTTCTACAACTAGAAAACAAATAGAGACAACAGAATGTCCAGGTAAGAGGCCAGGCTTCACAATCACACATATCCAAGTTTAGGGCCTACCTGTGCTACGTACTGGATATGTGGCCTTGGATTGTCCTATAAAATGTATGTGCCTACAAAATGGGCATAAATAGACCTGCCTCACAGGCTTGTTTTAAGGATTACGTGAGATTCTAGATGTAAATCACTTGGCTCAGTTACTAGCAAGTACTAAAATGCCCAATAACATGACTATAATTAGTAAGAGAAACATGACTGAATTCTACCCCCGTCATTCCATGCCATGAGCACAGAGAATTCAGTCCTCTTAAGTCCAATTCTTCTTGGCCTGGGGCAAACATTCCCAGAATAATGTCTACGCTCTAGGAAACATTGCTACTCATCAGCCGACAGTCTCCACACTTGCTGCGTGTGCGGGGGAGTACACTATCATAACGAGGTTATCATTGCAGACCTGGGAGAACATCTAGGGTACTGTTTCCTCTTGTCCCCCTGCCAGACCAACAACGTGCAGGCACACACCAACACAGCACAGCTGCCGTGAAAAGGAGGCAGAGGACTCACAAATTCTCTCACCTCTACGTGGTCTTTTAGAGAATTTCTCTTTTTGGATTTAGGGCAGCCTGTTTTCCAACTTTAGGTTGCAGACTTGGGAAGATTCCTTCTTTCCTATGATTACAAGCTAAGTGCCTAGATCCTGTGGAGGAAGATATAACTATGTACATGTACATATACATATGCACATACACAAACATATATATACACACATATGTATACACACAATATATATATACACACAATACACACAATATATATATACACACAATATATGCATATATACACATACATACGTGCGTGTGTGTGTGTGTGTCTGCGTGTATGTAATTCTGTAGGGCTGGCCCTTATCACCTACGAATTTAAAATAAAAGCAGTTTTAAAAGGAAACCACTAGAACACACTCTTCCTGCAGCAACTTTGCCCCATCACCCCCTCAGGGAACAGACTGTTAACATTGCAACAATCCAAGAGCCATCAAGGCAATGCCCACTCTAACACCTAGAAGATGACAACTATACTTTGGGAAATTTGTATTTTAATTCATATAGTCATGCCTTAAACCTCATCAACCTGAATTCAACATATTTCATTACCTGATCATACAACTTGCAATTAGTAATCTATACTGTGTGTCCTCACTTGATCATGTTTTTGTTTGGGATGACGTCATCCCAAATAATAATAGTTTCAACAATCACTACCACCACTCACTGTGTTTGGTATGTGCCAGGACCGGAAGAAGGACACAATGTTATTCCAATTTTACTACACAGTTCTGTGTTCTTTCTATTCCCAGCACTGACCCCAATGGGAGCTGTATCATTTGTGTGGTTACCTGTTTAATGCCTGGCTCTGCCACTAAACCATAAGCTCCAAGAGATCAAGAACTGTTTCTTTTTCACTTACCACTTTAATCCCAGCGCCTAGCAAAATGTCCGGCACATAGTAGAGACTCAATGAGTATTTGCTGAATGAATGAATAAATAAATAAGTGAATGTGCAAACAGTGATGCTGGGTTTAAAAAGCAAAGTAAAATAGATTGGGTCACACAGCTATTTCAACCTAATGCATCCAAACTCTTCCCTCTGTGTAACAATGCTTCTTATCTATCTGAGTAATTTAAATTTAGTTTACAATGGGAACTGTACCAAGGTAACCAACTGCCATAGTGACAAATGGTGTTTCAATTTAAACACCTTTCTTTATTCATATTCTGATATTTCAGTTCAAATAAACTGTCTTTATACCTTACAGCGAACAATAATGACAAAGGTAAAAAGCAAATGGTGAATACACACTTCATACCACAATTGTGAACCACGCAAGCCTCTCCTACAGTCTGACGGACCACACAGCTGCTTGTGACGGGGACAAACTCTCAGGGGAAACATGGCCTGCATGTGATTGCCTGGAAATGACATCATGATTTATAACACAATTTTCTAAATTCTAAAGCTGTAATTTATAATGAATCAGACAATATCCATATGGGACCTGGTTTCCTCTTAATTGGGGTTATCTGCATTATCCACCTTCTTCTAATATTTTATTTAAAAAAAATCTCTCCTGCAAAACGTAAATGCAGGCAGACTCAAAGTCTCAATAATTAAAAAATGAATACTCAGAGAGCTGAAAAGAAAAAAGAAAATAAGAAAGCATAATGTTTTAGATAGCTTTTTCCCTGAGATTTTCTAGAAAGGAATAGTGCTATCGTAAATATTCCAGAAAACACGATCCTTTTTTCTTTAACTTTATTGTTACATTTTTGGTGGCACTTTTTTCCTTTTGAACAATATGAAATAAAAATTACCAAAACAAACCTCTGGCACAGCTACAAAATTAAGAAACCTTAAGTTTTATTTGCAGCAGTACATTTTTCACTTAGTGGATTTAGGGCCTTTGATAGATCCTTTTGATACAATCAGTAGCACAACATAATTAGGAAGTATTCCATGAAATATCAGGAAGAGGCCAATTAATCACAGTATATATTTTTTTAAGTCCTGCCTCGACTTTCAATATCTGCTTCATACCAACCTGATGATCGATCTACCCAGATATACTCTTGGAAGGAGGTACTGGAGGGTGTAGGTTCTAATCTATAGTTCATTTGGACCTGAAATGGAGGGAGTTTGTTTTTGTTTTTATTTCCGGCTCAGTCCACCAAGAAACAAAAGGAGATGTTATGTGTTGTTGAAGTGTAGAGAAACCTGTTTAACTGACTTTTTCAAACATGTTACTTAATTTGGTAGACTCCAAAAATTCAAAGGCGTTTTAACTAATGAGGGACCACTCACTCCTCGAAAAGTGAAGTCGTAGATGAGAAAATAAAGAGACATGGGCACACATATTCTCTCTGCACGATAGGCATTCAGAATCAGCTGCAAAAATAGATTCTCATTCTGAGCTCTTGGTTAAAGCATGGTATTTTAAGCTGGGACAAAATAAAAGCATTGTAGTGTAGAAAAGTCTTGGGAAGTAGGAAACATCTGTATTCTAAATGGTAGTGAGTACAAGCAGGGTAGACGGGTCCAGAGCTGGGGTTGTAGGAGGGAGGTAAAACAAATATTTGGAGAAATAGAGATCAAGTACTACATTTGTTTCTGGGATTGTTTTTTCTTTCCTTTCTCCTAACTAGGATTCACCATAATGTATGAGTAGAACATAAAGAATACATACTTAGGTTATAAAATCAATATGAAAGAACATAAAAATCAGATGAACTGAGTAAGAATCCCCATTTCTCTCCCATCCATCCTTAAAGAAGTCTATATGCCTACAGGGCTCTTAATCAGATACCACATCACATCAGTTTCTATTCCTACATTTATATGCGCTGGCCAATTAGCCAAAGCTCAGTAGAAATTACCCTGAAATTCCAACCTTTTTTTATGATGAAAACATCACATGGCACTGTGAAAAGAGCCTGGATGTGAATCAGATGGAAAAAGTCCTAGATGTGCCACTAATAAGATGTGCACATTGATATAAACACTTTTCCTTTCTAAGCCTCAAGCTCTTCATTGAGCCCTTCCACCTCTAACTAATGACTACAAGACTTGAGGAATTCTAACCCCATCTCTGCTCTCTGCTGAGTACGCAAACTGGCACTTCCTTCTCTGTGTATGCAGGCTAAGGTTAGGCAGGGCAACCCACCTCTTAGCAAAACGTTGGAAAGGATCTAGAAAAACCAGAAGAGTCATTTTTTTAGGTCTTCATAAAAACAAAATCAAATATCCGCAAAACTAAATTCTTTAAAACTGAATCATCAATTCAACCAAAATCATCAAATATAACCAAAATATATTGCTTTGGACTTGAAAATAATCTTTGATGGGATAACTTATTTATTACTTAATCTAATTATAGTTCTTATGAGAGATATTCAAGGGAAGAGTAGCATTAAATAATTCTTTTATGTCTTACCTCCCTTTTGACTCATTCATTTACTTGCCATTTATCTTCTGGCCACAAAGAAAAAGAGAGAGATGTAGATAAAGGGGCTTACATATGTTTACATATATCTTAGTATCTATTAATAATAAAATCAATCATATCTTTCACTAAAAAAAAAAAAAATCGACTTTTTCCTAGCCCTGTACATGGATGACTTTATCATTTGGATCTTCATAGAAAGAAAATTGAAAAAAATGGGTTATGTTCCAAGAGCAGCCTTACCAAAGAATGCAAAAATATTTCTTCATATGACTAATTTACATGGCCTTATTAACCTCTCTTTTGAAAATCCAACCCCTAAAAACTAAGAGGACATGACAATACCTATAAATCTATTTTTGTGATGAATTAATAACTATGCAATTAGTGTTCCTTCATGTTAATTATCACTACTAGTTTTTATGTTTGACTTTGTTGGAAATAAAGTAGCCTTTTAATTCTCAATAGTTGTTGTTTTCTCAAAATAATTATTTCCATGACCCAGTGCGTGTTCTTTAATACCCACAGCTCAATATGGTAATTACCCTTTTATTCTGATTAACTTTTGCATAAACAGGAAGAGGCCCAGGAAACAGTGTGAAAAGTGCCTAGTTCATCCGTGCAACGCCCACCCCTCACTCCAGTATCTGACCCAAGGGTTTTGTGCCCACTCCCCTGCAGGAACCTGTCCTCGTCTTGTTCTTGACAGCTATCGTTCTCAGCTGTTATGACTGAAAATCATGCTGATAAAATACCTTACCACAGTTTGTGGGTAAAACCTTGACTTGTTAACCTCACCAGCAATGTCTGCAATTGAGTTGGAGGAATACACTCTCTAGAAAAGCACTGTGTGATGTGCAACGCTTAAAAGATGTTGTATAATTGAAATTTGCAAAGAGGGTAGATACCAAGTGTTCTCACCACCAAAAAACAAGGTAACCTTATGAAGTGATGGATACGTTAATTCGCTTGATTGTGACAATTATTTCACAGTGCACACATATGTCAAATCACCAAGGTGTACACCTTAAACATATGTAATTTAAAAATGATAAAGAGACTAATCTCCCACGTTCAAACATCTTCCATCCAATGAACAATGAGCTCTCCATTCCAGAAGTATACACAAATAGTAAATCATGACAGCAGAAAATGCCCAGCCTTGCTAATAAAGAAATGTGCAATGAAACATCACACAGCTCTTTCTAGAGACCAAAATGTCCACATAAATAAATTTGTGGTATGAAACAAAAAACCTGATAATCCCACTTTGAAGATATATTCTAAGAAAATAATCCAAAAGCGAAATATTCTTTTGTATGAAGATGCCTATATAAGTACTGTTTATGATAATCAACGATTAGAAACACACCAATTCGTAACAATGAGAGACAGGTTACATATATTATGGCACATGGCACATCAATGTTATGGATACTTTATCCTTGTTAAAATACGGTAGGGATAAAGTCTGTTATGCAAGATGAGTAAGTTCCAGAGATCTGCTGTACAACATTGTGCTTACTGTTAATAATACTCTAATGTACGCTTAAAATTTTGTTAAGGTAGATCTCCTTTTAAGTGCTCTTACCACATTAAATAAAAACAGCACTTATGTAAGCACACAGTTATACAAATTATATATAAATAATGTTCATTTGGAAAAGTAGAACACCATATGCTTACAACTAATGCAAAGTGTATAAACATATCCAAGATAAAAATTGGAAGTAAATTTAAAGTTATAAACAGAGATTTCAATTCACTGTATTCACCTTTTTCCACCAAATTGATTTAAGTGTATAATGACATTTTTTTACAAAATCAAAACAGTGGACAAAGGGGAAGAGGCTAGGTCCTCAAATACAAATGGCACCAGGAGTTGTGACTCACACAGAGAAAGCCTGATTCTCATGTTTAATGGTAACTCAGTCTCTGGGTTCTTCTGGCGGTCAGGCTCCACCACGCTCCCACCCAGTCAGGCAGGGTTGATTGATTACTTTAGTCAAACTAGCCAAACAGAACCTGATAGGGGTCAGCAGATTTTTACCACTGGGGCCACATTACATTTATATTTCAGATATGTCCGTAGATCTTCCCAGCAGGCTTCAGTCTTCTCCATTTCCCTAAAGTTGTATCTACACCAGTCAAATAAATCTGCAAATAATCATATACTTTGCAGACTTGCTCCATCTCTACTACTGCTCTTTAAAGTTCACAATTACATATTACAAAATCATTCCTTCTCCATTTAAAGTACAAAAATAGATGACAGCAGCATGCTAATTAGTGCCTTAATGCCTGCTCCAAATATAACAGTTTAAAAAACAATTCTGGCAGTTTGCGCATTATAATATCAGCAAAAACTCAAATGTGTATAGCCCTTTACAGTACATAAATTGCTGTTGTAAACATTAGTTTATGCCACCACAGGATCCTTACATTCATTAAAATTCAGCTTAGCTTACATTAAAACGGAGTGTCAGGTTCTAGCAGCTTTCTAATTGGAAAGAAAAAGTAGGCAATTAAAAGAAGTAAACGTACTTAGAGGAGCTACTTCTCAGACAGCTATGATATGGAAAATGAAATCACTACAGCCAGCAATTCTTTTGATACAAAATAGGCAGGTGGGTACCTAATTCTCCATAAAACCTCATTATTTTTTACACATCCTTTTAATGCGTATGGATTCCAGTGGTGGTGGGTGGGGGGCACAATTTAGCATTTATTCTATTAAAGGTCTGACCAGTGTTGAGCACAGAGGTGACTTGATCACTCCTAAATATAACCATTCAAGTTTTACATCGATTCTAATTCAGCAGACATTTATTCAGTGTTGACTCTGCGCCAAGCTCCAGGATACATGAAAAGACGAATAAGACAAGGTACCTAACTGCAGTGACTGACGCTGCACCACAGGGCAGCCTGTCAAGCTCGAGGTCCAAACGAGTCCTTCTGCCTTGGGGATGGCAGGACATGCAAGTTCATTTCTCCTCCCACTCACTTTTCCACTCTAGTGAAAGGATAGTATAGTATTCCTTACAAGAAAAGGATAAAGGGGCACGAAAGCACAAGAGCAGAGCATGGGAGGGGAGCACTCAACAAACAAGAATTACCGTGTTTCCCCGAAAATAAGACCTAGCCAGACAATCACCTCTAATGCGTCTTTTGGAGCAAAAAGTAATATAAGAGTTGGTCTCCTTTTACTATAAGACCGGGTCTATAATATAATATAATATAATATGATATATGATATGATATATAATACCAGGTATAATATAATATAATATAATATAATATAATATAATATAATATAATATAATAATAATATAATAATATAATACCGGGTCTTATATTAAGTTTTGCTCCAAAAGACGCATTAGAGCTGACTGTCCGGCTAGGTCTTATTTTCGGGGAAACACGGTATAACAGATCTCTACAAAAGCAGGTGCCTACAGGAGCAGGGCAAAGGTAGGCCAGGAGAAAATACACTTTTGGGGGACTTACAGCTCAGGAAGGAGCTGACCTGCCCTGCAGATATCCAGACAGATTCAGGATGCAGGACACTAGGCATTCTAAAGAAGGAGCATAAGATGCAAGGCTGACAATCGTGGGGACTAATTAAGAGTTACAGACCAGACTGCCTTCTCCCCTTCCCCACCATCCTGACACTGAGGACAAAATTATCAAGTTCCGGGACTTCAGGACAATAGAAGAGAATTTCCCCAAAACGAAGGATATACATAATTCTTCTCATTTTAATTACCCATCAAGTAACCAGGAAAATGAATTTTGAAAGCCTATGTATGCTTAGATACATTGTGTTAAAATGATCAAAACACCAAGGAAAAGAAGGTCCTGCAAGTTTCCAGAGGAAAAAATTGAAGGCACCTACAGAAAATGAGAAGAAGATTGGCATCAGACTTCTCATTAGAATCAGGAAGGTTAAAAGACAACGAGAAATGCCTCTGGTTTCAATGGGGAAATTATTTTCAGTCCACAAGTCATAACTCGTCAACCTTGTAATCAACAGGATAGCAACGAAGGCATCATAAGACATGTGTGGGCAAAGACACTATTAGGCTTGCATGAGCTAAACATGCAAAAAATTTCTTTCATTCATCATTTCTTACGAAATTATTTGAAAATTTTCTCAAACAAAGATGGTAAACAAGGAGGGGGAAAAAGACATTAAATTCCAAAAACTGAATCTAGCCAAGAAGAGCAATGAAGAGTCATCCTGGGGTGACAACTGCATAGCCAGCCCAGGGTCCATCAACCCAGAGGGTAGCAGCTCGCTGGAATCAGGGACTCCTTCACAGCAGGGAGTCCACAAACTTGATGATACCTGCAGACAATGGGTAAATGTAACAAGGGATAAAAGCAGACCAAAAATAGGTAGAAACTTCAAGACATCCTTATTAGGAAAGGACATATAATATTCCACTTGACTCCCCAGTGAGCAATATTTACTTGGTCATCATAATGTAAAAACTTTTTATTAACTTTCAACTTTCAAAATTTATGCTATAAATCACTGAAAACTTAATTGTGAATAAAGAAAAGAATGTAAATGTTATCCACATTGATAATATAAAAAGAAAAGGACACACGTAAAAGGTTGGGAGAAGGAAGATAATGGGGAGAGCTGAAGGAAGTATAGGAGTGTTTCTAATCCCCATCCATAGCAAACAACACAAAAAACAAAGTGACAGTTGACTGCTTAGAGTTAAGAACTTAACCAACCAGGAATAATAAATAAGATGGGAGTTAGGTGAGCTGGGGTGATGACAAGCAGATCAATTCTTTTATCATAAGGAAGTTAATAAATGACTAATATTGATCCATCAAGTAACAACAGGATAAATTTATATAAAAAGGAAAGGTATTTTTTGTATTTGCTGATATATCAATATGAAGAATTTTCTAGAAGAGACAAGCATTAACTGATTTTTTCTGGTTTTTCTCATTGGGGAGATTCTAAGGTATAGGACAAAAAGTGGGAAGATTTTTCACTATATACATTTTATACTTTTCATTTTGAACAATGTCAAATAAATTATCTTTTCAAACAATTACATATGTTAACATTTAAAACATAAAACTATATTATTTAGCCTTACGGAGGCAACCACATCAAAGAAACAAAAGATGTAAGAGTGGCTCCTTTTCATGGGGGTTAGTAATCTGGGAACTAGTGCTTTTCACTACAAATCTACCTGTACAATATTTGTTAACTATTTGGGCATATATATCAATTTTCATTTAAAAAATGCATAAAAACAAACAAAAATTTCAGATTAAGAAAAAGGCTTAGGAAAAGATGGCTTTCAGAGGAAGCAGTTATCCCATGAGAATACAAATAATGAGTCATCCCCTACAATCCTCCTCACCCATTTCTCCATGGTTTCGTCTTCCCCACTCCTCGAAAGAGAATTTCTTAGTAACAATACAATTCCCAATAAAAGATGCTCTAACAGCATATACAAAAATATAATTAGTGTGTTACAGACTTAAGGAAAGTTTACAAAAATGAATATTTCTCCCTTAAAACTTCTATAAATGAAACAAACGAATGTAAGCCACTACACTACTCACCATTAAAAGAAATGGAAACTTTATCTACTTGTATAGACTATTCTGAATCATAATTACGCGAAATTACTAATTGATGATACTTCAAAATATTTCTAAAATTACTACCAAAAATATTTTTTTCATAGAAACATAAACTTTAAAAATACTCTCACTGGGGGTAAAATTAAGAGTCGGGAGTCCCAGAACCTACTCCAGCACCAGGAGCTGTGTTAACGCAGCCTTTCTTTTTCCTTCACTTTATTATTTTATCTTTAAAATAAGTTAGATGATCCCAATAATTGCTAAGATCCCTGCCAGTTCCAGTCATTTTTGTTTTGTTTTGTTTTGTTTTACATTTCAGGCTATTTACTAGTGAAAATATAAGAGCAAAGAATCAATTGGTAGAAGTAACCAGCTCATAACAATTAACGTCCAGCTATGGCAAGAGTCTGACCAATTATAATATTCTGTCAACCACATCACATTGTTGACCCGGGTGAGGTTACTGAGGCCCTTTCAAAGTGTTGCTGCTAAATTCTCATTTGTGTATTCAGCACACATTGGATGTGTACTGTGGGTAGCAGACTGAGGAAACACTGAAGAATGGTCCCAGGCCTCAAACTGTTCACAGTGAAGAAGAACAGTGCAATGTAGAAAGTACTCTGAGAAAATGAAGTCTATGGTACTAATGAAACGGAGAATAATAAACTCTGCTAAAGATTGTGAAAAGAGGATAAGAAAAAAAAGGAGAGAATTATGAAACACCTTTTAGGATCCGTGTGTAATTTTTTTTTTATTCCTGTTAAATTTCATGTTAAATCTAGCTCTTTAATCCAGACTCTTGAGGTATTTGATCCTGATCCTATTAACCATCATTTAACTCTAGATCCCAATCTGTGCCAGCTATACAGCATTTTCCATGTAAAATATTGATTTAAAAGTTGAATAAGATAGTATAGGAGTCCTGAGCTGCGCCCTCCACAACTAGACTGAAGACAATGAGCTGCTGCCGAGCTACTGGAGGGGTGCCCAGGTGGCTCAGTTGGTTAGAGCGCGAGCTCTCAACAACAAGGTTGCCGGTTCAATTCCTGTATGGGATGGTGGGCTGTGCCCCCTGCAACTAAAGATTGAAAACGGTGACTGGACTTGGAGCTGAGCTGCGCCCTCCACAACTAGATTGAAGGACAACGAGTTGGAGCTGATGGGCCCTGGAGAAACACACTGTTCCCCGATATTCCTCAATAAAATTAAAAAAATAAATAAAACAATAAAAGGGATATGTGTGCATGTGCATGCACACATGTGCACGTACAAGCACTAAAACAACAAAAAAAATGGCAGCTCTGTGGTGTTAGGCTTAAGTATATAAGACAGCAAATCTGCTTAAAAGACTCAGTAACCATGTTTACCAGACATTACATATAAAAACTGCCCATGCCCACTATTTGGCTCGGCTCTGTCCTTGGTCCTCTCTGCTTCTCTCTATATGCACCCACTCTCTGAGATCCATCTACTATTTAAAGGATTACAGGTGTATGTATAACCTGATCTCTCCTGAGAATGCTTGGCTTACATTATCAGCTGTCTACTCGACTTATCTTCCTAGGCAGTCCACTTTAAATTCAGGTTCAACCTACCCCAAGCCAAATCCTCACCTTCTGAAAAAATAAAAAGCCCCCTTCTCCCCCATCCCCTTCTGCTGTTAGTGCCATACATTCTTCCTGTCACCCCAGCCTGACACCTAAATCGTCACCACACTTCCCTGTGGTCCATATCCAAATCAGGTATGAAGTTCCTCAATCTTCCCTTTGTAGTGTCCCTTGCATAATCCCTTCCTTTACTTCTCATAAGCAAAACTCAAATTCAACCTCCTATTACCTCCTGCAGCTTCCCCCTCTCCACTATAATCTCCCCCAACTTCCAAGAGAATGGCAACAGCTCTATCTCTCTAAAACACTCTCATCATGCATCCCCATCTATGAACAAGACCACCTACAGTTTAAGCTTCAAGACCAGTTGTTCTCGTTTACTTACTGCCACCAAACCTTTGCACACACATTCCCATCTAGAGTGCTTTCTACAATTCAATTCAGTAACATTTATTTAAATCTCTAAATCTTACCTCTCTGTCAAAGGCACAAATGCAGTCAGAATGGAGGAATAAATGAATCTACCTGCAAGGGATTTAGAATGAACCTGAGCCAATTAGGTGCTTATTGGGCACCTATTTGTGAGATGCTTTGCTAGGCACTGTAGAGGACATGAAGCTGCATCCTATTCAAACATCTTATAGAAGAATGCATCCCGATTTCCAGCCAAAATAAGTTACAAACCTCTCGGACAAAAGAATCCTATTATAGGCTGCGTACAGCCTATGTCATAAAATAAGAATAGCTGAAAGGCACTTCAAAATTTGATTGTTTTCTTTAATAAATATTAAACTCAACTCTAAAAAAAAAAGGAAGAGCCACCTATGGGAGCCAACTAATTTCATTACAATCCAAATAAAGTTTGATCTTTAACCTTCATCTTTATATCTGAAATGTCTAACTTTTAAGGACAGATTCTTATGCTTGTGAATTTGCTTTAAAGAAATAATTTTTAAAAGATGACCTGGGGTGGCTGGTTAGCTCAGTTGGTTAGAGCGTGGTGCTAATAAAAAGATGACCTTTCAGAGATCCTTCAAATTCCTTAATTCCCCCGGAGGTTAACTATCTCACATGCTTCCTCTAAATGATAGTGGGAATGGCAGAGCCAAATGCATCTCTTTACAAAGCATCCTGCAGAAAAATCCACAAGCTATGTAGAGCAGTTTCAGTTAGCTCAGCCCACTGGTAAAGATTTCTTCTTCTTTTAGTTAAAGAGCTATCCTATCAGAGCTCCCTGCCAGTGTTCTAGAAAAGTAATGCTGTGTTGGCAAACACAAGACAAATGTCATCTAAGAATTATTTAACCATTTTCATATTCAACACCACAGCATTCTCTAATTAATATTTTATTCAAGATCACTGAGGAAGGATCACGTGTCAGGAAATCCATCTTAAATACATGTTAGCCTGGCTTTAAAAGGCCACAATATGTACTGTGGACTGCTTTATGATTAACGGGACGAAAACCAAACCAACACCTTTCTTCTGCAATTCATGAATGAAAGATTATCAAAATCCCGGAAAACATAGCATTCCTTTTTTCTCCATACACAGAGAATAGACGATAAACTAAACTATCAAAATGGCAGCGGCCAGGGGCAGAGATAGACAATTACACATACAGCCCAAGATAGTATCACAGCACCATCGTGAAGCTTTAGGTATGTGGGAGGGGTGCTTCTCCTCTATTTTCTGCTGTCCTGAATAACGGTTCCACAAAGAGAAAGCAAAATTAACCCCAGACCAAGAAAACATGAACAGAGACATGAAAGTTTCTCCTCTCCTACAAAACAGACACAGATGTTTGCAGGTGCTTGGTATTTTTCTTTGTGCCAGGGGTAATCCTTGCGTGCACTACGGAATAGTTCTTTCAAAAATATCCAAATAATATTATTTTAACTATTCTCATGAGGATGTAATAATGCACACAACCTCGAAGTTAATAAGAGTGAAGGATAAATATTAACAAGAACTAGGATTTACTAGGATTAAAGGAAATCTTCATGGTTACAAGGGAACACATGCTTAACGCAATTAAGGACCTTAATGATTAAAAAGCAAAATTTTCACACGGCAGTATCAATAACCATGATGAATATCTTTATTTTTAGATTGAGACCTTATAGACCAATTAAAATTAATAAAGAGACTGAAAATGTATGGCTCCTTCAAGAGACTGTGAGCTCCTTGAGGCTCATATATGATCCCAATTTCTTAGCATGGTGACTGACTGACTAGGTTTAGTAAGAGAATCAACAATCTAACTTTCTTCTGAATGAACAGAACAGTAATAAATCTATGAAATATCACTTAACTTAAAATATTATATATGCTATTTTAATAAACATTAATAGCACACTGATAAATTAAAAACCTCACATGAATCAATCTGAATTTCTTTACAAACTTCAGAAGTACTTTGCTAATAAGTAAATATGAGGAAGTTTACAATGATCCTATCAGTGTTTTCTTTTAGAACTGAGGGTTTTTGTTGTTTTTAACTGACCAGCATACGATTTCCATATCATTGGTCGTGCAGTTGATCTAATTTAGTCTTTTAAGACAGTTGAAAACATTACCAATCTTTCTTCATTCCTTCAATTCAATAAACACTTATTGAACACCTGCTATGTATGGGGCACAGTGCTACTCTGGGCAATACAATGATAACCAAGATGTGTGTGATACCTACCTTCACAGAATAGTGTGATGGGTAAGACTAACAACCTCACAAACAAGCAATTATGATTCAATTGATAAGTGCTATGATAAATATGATTTAATAGGAGGACTATGGGGGGGATATGAAAGCATGGGAAGAGGCAGCACCTAATTCAGACTTTGTAGGCCAGAGACTACTTTGCTAGAGGAAGGACTTATAAACAGAGTACTAAAGAACTTAAGAACTGCTAGGCAAAGAGAAAGTGTTATCTCCTGCAGAGGTAACAGCCCTGAGTCAAGACACAAAAGTTAAAAAAAAGGTGGGCAGAGGGCTATAACATACAGCTCATGGGAGCTGGGGTTGAGGTAAGGGGTCAGGACTGGTGAGAGTTGAGGTTGGAGACATAAGCAGAAGTCTGATTACGAAGGACCTCACAAGCTACACTAGGGAGGTAAGAGTTTATCCTAAGAGCAGTGTGCAGCTATTGTTTCTGAGGCCTGAGTGGAACAGGTTCACTTCACTAGATCACTCAACAACATTAGAATAGTGATTCTCAAAGTCTGGTGCCCAGATCAGCAGCCCCAAGAACCCCTGGGAACGTGTTAGAAATGTAAGTTCTTGGGCCCCACTCCAGGCCTGCAGAATCAGACACTCTGGGGGTACAGCCCAGCAATCTCGTTTCAACAAGCCTTCCAGGTGATTCTGATGCACAGTATAAAGAAAGTAACTGAAACTAGAAAGTACATAAGATTACCCAGAGAAAATGTAAGGGATATGAGAAGAGGGCCGAGGAGAGCCCTGGGAATACCAATGTTTAAGCTATGGGCAGAGGAAGAAGAGCCAATAAAAATAAGACTGAGAGGGAGCAGCCAGGTGCTAAAAGGAAAGTGAGGAGGAAATGGGGCTATGAAAGGCAAAAGCAAGCACAGCGTCAAGTCTGTTGAGAAGTCTGGTAAGACAAGGCCTGAAAAAGCACCTCTCTTGGATTTAACAATGAGAAGGTCATCAGTGACTTTGGTAAGAACAGTCTTAGTGGGGTGGTGGACTTGCAGCCAGACTGGAGAGGAAGAGATGAGACAGTCACTGGGAGAGGCCAACTGGTAGAGAAAGGGTATCATTAAGTTGAGAAAGACTTGGTCATGTGTAAATGATAGTGAAAGGAGCCAGCAGAGGGAATAACTGACAGAATAAACTCTGGTGGGCAGGATGTGACTTAGTAAGGAGGTCATGAAATTAGCCTTGGACAAAACCAGATTCACCTCAGAGACTGTCACAGCACAAAGAGGCAAAGATGGGTGTGGACCCCGGTGTGCGGTGTATTTGTAGGTTTGGTGACAGAATTCTCATCTGAGGGTTTTATTTTCTCCATCAAACAAGGGGAAAGGTCATCTGCTAAGAGTAAGGGGCAGGGGTGGTGGGAGTATGTGTAGAGTCTACATATGGCCCTTATTAGATGGAGGCAGAGCTGAAAGCGGGGAAGTGAGCTGGGAAAGGGAGACACTGGTGCACATGAGACGATGATGAGCTAACCAGTCAGACCATGGCAGTGGGGCTGGGGATAAATATATGGGCCACAGAGATATTACAAAGGTAGGATAATCACGAGCTATTGATTGGTAAGTTATAGGAAAGAGGAGGAATTTGTCTAGATATAGTACAGAAGATGGATGGAAGGTACCCAAGCACTGAGACAGAGAGCAGTCTTCTTTATCTGTGAAGGAAGATAATAATACTTCTTTCACATACGGGTCCTACAATAGCTGATGAGAAAATATATGTAAAACACATAGTGTGGTACCTAAGAAAGTACACAACAAATGGTAGTAGCTGTTGTAATTATTTTGCTCTTATAGCAGAATACTTTGAATAGAATGAGATTCGTGTTTGTTCAATGATTGATTGACTAAATGAACAAATGAATAAAGATAAGTACAAATAGAAGTGGACTATACACTTTCACCAATGAAAATAAGATACCATTACATTAGACGGAAGCTTTTCTATTCTTTATTTTGTGGAATGGGGGTAAGGGCTCTTTGCACAAAATAGGTTTGAAGAACAGATTACTATTTAAAGAAATGAAGCATGTTTTTTCTGCTTTATTAAATCCCATCTCCTTACCTTGAGGATGAAATCTGACAGCGCTTACTCATCTTAATACCTGGGATACACAGCCCCAGTCACACTAACCCACACTGCTTCCGGCTCTCCTCCCCGTGTTCCAGTCCTCTCTCACCACAGGGCCTTGCCCATCCTGTTCGCTCTATCTGGCCTCCCCCTACCTCCCCTGTGCCTTGCTGCATTCTCCTTACGCTTCAGGACTCAGCATAATTGCATGCTTGCAGAAAGCCATCCCTGGCCCCGAGACTGTGGGTCGCCCGTCCTATTAGATGCTGTTGTAGCATGTGTGTTTATCCCTATGGTTGTTACCAAGATGGTAACCTTACCAAGATGGGGCATAAGGACTGTGAGTTGTAAGACAGGTATAGTCCATCCACCAAGACTTACTCTGAAAACTCTCTCTGAAAATACTTTTCTGAAAACTCGAATCCGTCTCCACCCCTCCAGCCCTCTAGCAGTGCCTCCTTCCAGCTTCCAGTGCCTCCACCTGCACCACGCACTAGTCACCGCCCCCAGCCTCAGAGCCAGCCTGGCGTAACTCTTTCAAAGGTTTCTCAGGGCTGCCTTCATTAGCACCTGCCCCTTTTCCTTTCCTTTTTGTTAAACTGCGGTAAATATATCACATAAAATTTGCTTTTTAACCCTTTTAAGTGTACAATTCAGTGGCACTGCTTATATTCAAATTTTGTGCAACCATCACCACTATTTCCAAAATGTTTTCATCACTCCAAATGCAATCTCTGTACCCATTAGGCAGTAGCTCCCTCCCCCCTCCAGCCTCTGTAATCTACTTTCTATCAATGACAGGGACGATTGTCTGTTTTTATGAATTTGCCTACGGTAGAAATGTCATGAGTGGAATCACACAATATTCGTCCTTGTGACTTCTTCCACCTAGCATAATGCTTTCAAGGCTCATTCATGTCGCAGTGTGTATCAGAACTTCCTTTTGTAGCTAATATTCCACTGTATGTATATACCACATTTCACTTATTCATTCATCTGTTGATGGACACTTGGGTTGTCTCCACCTTTTTGCTATTGTGAATGATGCTGTGATGTTGGCATAGAACTACGTTTGAGTTCCTGTTCCTATTTGCTACTCTTGTGTGTATATGTCTAGTAGTGAAATTGCTGGGTCAGACAGAAATTCTATGCTTAGCCTTTCAAGTGGTATCCATGCCCCTTTTGATAAATGTAAAAAAATCTCACACCTACTTCACGAACTTGAGATGCTGCTTCCCCATCTCCCACATCTACTTACTCATCTCTAGGGAACATGCAAAAAACCTTGGCCCTGCAAGCAAGATTTTTTGGGTTCTGCCCTTTTCTCCTTTTTCCCATTTCATCTCCTTCCTCTCCTATGCTCCAACCGTGGTGAATCTGTGAGGTTTCCAGACAGTTGTGCCTCTGTACATGCGAGCTCTGCCCTTTATTTCTCTTCCTTCACCTACTCTTGTTGGAAGAAACTTGTCAAGCATTTCTGTACACTCTCAGGTCTCCCACAGCACCCTCTATGCACCAACAGGGCAAAAATACACCATTCTGAGTTGTTCAAAAGGATAAAAATCCACTTCAGCCTCTCTCAGCTTACATATCCTGTCATCAACCAAGATTGTATAAAAGGTCAAGAAAGTCTGGAAACAAAATTTTATTGGCATAAAATTCCAAGGTCAAACAGACTACAGTGGGTTCTCCAAAGGAAGTCTCATCTATTCAGTATGATAAAATTCAAGTATAAATATGTTCTATTGACCATTAAAACACTACTAAATACCACATTGGACATTCATGTGACTGCAAATGTCTCAAGGACAGGGATTACATCTTTCTAATTTAAATCTTTTTCATTATGAAATATAACACATATAGAAGAATGCATAGTACCAAAATAAGTGGCGTAATGAACTACTATAATAAGAAAAACCATGTCCCCACCACCTAATTCAAGAACTAGAATATCGTTAGCCCCCAGAAGCCTTCCATATAACCGTCTCGAATTATAACCCCTTCCTTTCAAGCAGTTTTCTTTAAGCGGGTCTATATCCTACTTAGGCATCTAAAAGTTTATGACACAATAAAGCAAAGTTGAAGCTTTTATATCAAGGGATCTCAGGGCATGTCATCCACAAATGTGTTGGGTGATACTTAGTTTCACAGATTTATATTTTCTACCATCATCTCTTTCACCTATCAAAATAATTACAATTAATTTTAATACAACAACATACTTTACGTCTTTGGTAATTTCACTTTAGCTTTCATAGGTTTCACTAGAAAAAAATCTATTTTGCTTATTTATGTTAGCTCTAGTTTTTTCATAGACACCCTTTATCAGATTGAGGAAGTCTTTTCTATTCCGAGTTTATTGAGTGTTTTATCATGAACGGATGCTGCATCTAATCCAATGTTTTTCTGCCCGTTGAAATGATCGGTTTTCGAAACTGTTTTTGTTGGTAAATAATTTTTCATACTTATGAAATCTATGTAATCCTAAAAATGTGTAATACATTTCATATTTTTATTAAAAGGTTCAAATTTAAATTATAAACTATAAATTTATGTCTATAACAAAAATCATGGAGCAGCATATTAGTAATATATTTATTTTGGAAGAAAATTTACTCTAAAATCTACCTAGGGTCTTTTTTGAGTGTTAGAAACCATGGAGTGTTTCTTTTTTCCTCTACCAGTCTAATTTTTGTGGTCTTACTTTTTTAAACTGTATCTTGGCTACTTCTACTCTTTCGAACAGCAACCTAAATACACACTAAAAGTCTACGGAATGCGCTGCATAAGCCCAAGTTAAACATAATACATGACTATTGCAGAAAGCAATTCAAATAAAATATAAGGAGTATCATCAGAGGATCTGTGCTCGACTGTCAAATAACCAAATCCATATAATATTAAAGAAGGCAATAAAAAGTAGTTACACAGACAGTCAAATATACCTAAGCCAAGTGGTTTTTAGTCAAACCTGTGCACAACTTTTTAAATCAGTTAACTACCTTCTAACATTTAATAAAATCATTTAGAACAATGGGCCTTGCCGCCATGATTACACATAAGCATTTTGTCAAAATATGTGTACACATTCCCTCCCTTGTAAAATTCAAAGCCTAAGTGGGAATGCCATACACTGTGCAGACTTTTTGAGATGCTAAAAACATGTAAATGATATTAAACCGGTCCAAAGTTACACACCTCCAAAATAACTAATGTGCATGTTGAGGTTTTGGAAACTACCTTGGCTCACGTGGCTGGTGTCTGCTAGGAACTAGCAAGAATTAGATCAGGAAAAGGTTTCATAAAGGAGATGTGTTTTACCATAGTAGAAGAGAAACATGTTCAAAGTAGTAGCTCACCTTATGAGATCTTACTAAAGAAACCTCAATAACATTAAGTACACGTCTACTGTTTTATTCTCAATGTTATAGTCAACGGATGAGCCTTAAAATACAATGAAGCAAAAAAGATGCCATTATTATGAAGATAATTTCAAATATATCATTTAAAATCAATTTGGGGCAAATTATACGTTCAAGGTGTTAACTAAACCACATAATTTCTCAAAAAAATACTAATACATAATTTACTTAATTTTATAGTGTGTATCCCCACCCTACCAACCAAGACACAGTACTAAGATTCAGATTTTTTTGGTTCATGTTTAATTCTCCTGAGATTTCTAACATTGCATATATTACCAGAATTTCAATGTAACTCTTTTTCAATACCAAACAAGGAGAGGTGCTTACAAAATTACAGAGATCTACAGGAACATAGGCTGCATCCTGAGAAGATGAGGCACTTTCCTCGTCACCCCAACATTCAGGGGCCTGACACACTGGGATTGCACCACCGAAATGCATGGCCTAAAGGGACTCTTCTTCCACAAAACACTGCGCTAATTCTCCAGCATTCAGCTTTTCCACTTGAATGAATAAAAACTCTTTTGAGAACAACAATTACAATCCCCCCATTTTTTTCTCAGGCACACTATTGGCCTTCTTAGTGCATGCACAATGCAAATAAGGCAAGCTTCCTTTCACAGAGTGATTAATATGCAAAGACAGCCTGCTTTTTTCGTAGGATGTGAAGAACCACCAACAAGCTTTTCTAAACCCAGAGGTTTCTACAATTATTTGCACTGTTTATTTTTAAACAGAAGATTACACAGTAACACCAAGTGCTTTAGCTCTAATTTGCCAGTATTTTGTAAACAATGACAATTTAGATTTTTAAACCCTTTGTATCGTATTTAAATTGTGGTCAACTATTGATTTCAATATATCAATTTTTCTCCAAATCTTGGAAACTCACTTGTATGAAACTAGATTGAAGCTATACTTTCGTTTTAAGAAATTGCACTTCATTCTTAAATAGCAAGTGATCTGTCTAGCATGTATCTTTGAAGAACTTATGATTTTAAAGATATATTATAAATTCAAAATAAGACCAAGAAATTACACTTTAATGGTTCTCCATCTAACTTACATGTATCTTTATAAAACTAATGACTTTTCCGAATTACTATTAAATTCAATATATGGCTATCTTTTGATAGAAAATTAAATAAAATTTATTCAATAAAACAATGCTCCAAAGAAAATGGAATCTTTGTAGTACTACAGATTACATACCTATGTACATTTAATCTCAACAAAATAATTTAGGGACTATTTCTAATCATGTTTCCTTGGTGATTTTCACCAAAGTTCCCAAGAAAATGCAAACCTACCAGACATAATGTTAGCCCTTTCTTAATAAAAATTTCACTTCTCATCCGTTTTATTTTTTTGCCTACCTCAACCTACAAATACAAGGTTCACAAAGAGATTCCAATCATACAAATAACTAACATTTCCACCTAATGTTTTAAACAAAACATCATCAATGACTCAAATGTTTTGCTCTGGATATAAATTTTTTAAATCAATATTTTAAGCATCAAAATGTAAATTTGATTTTTACATTCATTTTTTTAAACAACCTCTATGGTTATAAGATAAGATGCTGGATATAGATGAGACATGACATCATATTGAATTTCACAGAAAATATTTTTTAAATATATATGTAGGTGAATACTGATTATGGCTTTAATAAAACTCATATTCTCACCAATAGTCCCAAATCTCAGGATATGTGACTCTATCAGCCAAAGAGGAGTGGAATGTGATATCCACAAGACCATCAGTCTTGCTCTAAGATACATATTAGCACCATTTCAGGGACATCAGTAAGTCAGTCAATATAACAGTTTCCTTGTGAAGTTCTAATATCGAACTAATGCAAGTCACCTCCATACCTGGGTTCTCCAGACGATATCAGAGACATAACCAACTCCATATTTAAAACTACCAAATTCATTGTAGATTTAAATTGTTTTTTTCTTTTGTATTTTTACATTTTAAATTAATAAATTTGTCATTGAAAAAGAAAAGCAATGAATTCATTTGTTCTAGTTTATAAATAAATAAAAAGATGAAAGTGAAGACTAAACAATGGAACTCATCATGTTAAATCTCTCATGTTTAGTTAAAAGAACATGTAATTTTAAACTCACTTATCACATAAAGTTTAACATTTAGAAATACATATATAAATTGTTAAAATAATTATACATATTTATAATTTATAACTTCTTAAAATATCCCCCACTATATACTTATTGTTATGGTATTTAAATAAAATAATTTAACTGTCTGAGGCGGTTTGTGATAGCTGTTCCCTTAATACTGAACAATATACCTCAAGAGTAATGGACTGATTTATCTCCCAGACTTCAAAAGGATCTGTTGTAAATATCTCTAGAAAACCAAATACCATCAATTATTCAAGTAAGATTATTCAAGTTTCTTATAGATTAATTCAAGTTTCTTATTTAGATACAAAAGTACTCTTAAGTCTTTAAATCGATTAATGTGTGAAATTTTATCTTCTAAAAAATAATGCCTGTATCTAACTTGGCTGTAAAGAAGTATAAACCATAAAAATATTCTTTTTATGAGAAGGAAAGAAGGGGAATGAAAGCCCTGCATGACCTTAATGGAGTCAGCCCGGTAATTCAAATTCTGATTCCAAAGCCAAGTTAGCTCAAAATGACCTTAAATAATAATCTAGGGCAGTTAACAGACTCATTTTCAATCTCTTATTGTCAAAGGATATCACACAACATCCCTTTTTTGCTTCTTTACGACAGATGGTTTTCTTTGATGAAAATTTTAAATTTTAAACATGTCACGAGTAACTTCAAGTTTGAAACACAAAAGGGAAAAATCTGAGAAAGAAATAAACAACTTTTACCTTTTTCTGACATTTCAAGGTTGTCTTTAGTGTAATTCCATGGGAGTAAGTATTACAAATGTAACAGTTTAAAAAGTAGTCTAGAATTTTTTCCACAGAGAATGAATACATTCATCTTGTATCTCCAACTGCTAGACCAACTACATGGAAAACAGGAGCTATTCCATAAATGCTAGATTAAGTGAATGTTCCTAGTAAATGTTCCTACCCAACAAGTCTGGGACACTACCATCTGCAAACATGTTCATGAAACTGCTCTTATCCTGGTTCCCAGCATCACTGCCAAGACCATGTCTTTATATCCAGGAAAAGCGGAATCTCAGGCCACCCTGGAATTTTCTGAGGACTCCTTAGTTCAGAAAAGGTTCTTCAAAACTCTAAGATGGTCCTAACTTCCTGAACTGTCAATTCCCTTGAAGTTGCCTTAATATTCATCTTCTTGAGTTTTTGCCTTTCATACACCCCAAGAGCAGTTACCTTTTCCTTTAAGAACTCTGCAGTTTTCGTTCAACCTCAAAAATGTTATACTAAAACATGTGAGATAAAAGATTTCAAAAATTGGCTTTGGCTTGTAGCAATTATGATCCGTGAGACAGGTCATCAGAGGATTCTTACAGTCTCCTCCAAAATTAAGGCTACCAATCCCTCGCATACCACCACTCCCTCTCATACCACTAACTTCAACCCAACACACACACACACACACACACACACACACACACACTTTAATTTACAGGAGGGTAAGGGCCATGAATCTCATCTCCCATCCTTCGTTCTGCTTTGATTCCAGCAAAAGCCTACATCTTTACTAACTAAAGCAGTTAAATCACAGGGGACTTTGTTCTTGGAGGTATCAGGCATTGCTGAGGGCAAGTGCCCCACAGTAAATAGGAGAATTAAATGAAATCTTGACTAATGAATAAAATACCCCCAAACAATTTCTCTCACTCAGCTTAGAGAAAAACAATAGTCAGACTTAGACCCTGTAAGCTGAAAAATATTAGATTCCCTTAAATTGACCAGTCCAAGAGAAAATGTAGGTACTAAAGAGTCGATAAGGACGTCCCTCACCCAATAGACCAGGTCTCTACACAATCGCCCTGCAGTGAAGCCCACCTACACAGAGCTTCCCCACAGCTTCTCAATGTCTCACTCCTAATTACTAATAGAACAAAAGATCATTAGAATTAGAGAAATGAAATGTAATAATATGAAAGAAACATAAGGGAGATACTAAAACAATAAAGAAAAATTCAGAGGACAAAGACGATGCAGGAAGCAATGAAAATTTTCTAAAATACTCAGCCATATAAACGATATTGCATCAAGAAACAAGAAGAGAGAAGGGAGATAGGAGATCCAAGATGGCAGAGTATAAACACTATGCCTGCTTCCTACCGTGATCAAATTAAAATTACAACTAAATTATATAACAATCAACCTGGAAAACCATCTGAAGTCTTGCTGAACATAAGTTTTATAACTAAGAATATAAAGAAGAAGCCACATCAGGCAGTTGAGACCCAGGAGGGATATCTCAGCAGCAGGGGTTCCATCCACAGAAGCAAAGGACTCCAGCCCCACACTGGCCTCTCCAGCCCAGATTACTGGTACCATGAGGATAGTCCCCACAATATGTGGCTGTGAAAAACAGTGGGGATACCGACCATTTGGGCAGGATGGAATGCAGCCAGTGGGAAACACAGGCATCCTCTTAAAGGGCCCATACACAGACTCTCTCACTAGCAGGCACTCACCTTGGGCTCCAATGGAGGGCCATTAACTCCAAGGGTGTCGGAGATATATGGGGGTAGGGGCAGATTGAGCTGTGTGGCTTTAGGATGAGGGTTAGAGGACAGTCAGCATTTCACTGTGAGTAGTCCTCCTCCCATGCAGCCAACAGGCAAGCGCCATTCTTGTGTGGAGCCCTCCCCCCTATGCTTACGGTGAAATCTGAATTTGATTGGTCTGGTGAACTCCAAAGCTCTGCCCTGCTGACGCATTGGGACCCCGCCCCACCCAATGCTTAGAGAAAGGAGGCACTTTCTCTAAGAGCAGCCAACCCCACATCCATTGCACTCCTTCTTGGAAAACTGTATTGGAGTCCAACAGACTCCAGGAGGGTGGGGACTGGCCTCAGTGTGCTCTGAGACTTTTACTGACTGGCTTCAGTCTCAGCACTGGCACCAAACCAGAATTTACATTAACCTGGTGACCACAACTCATCCCACTCCAGTGACTCCCTGAGACCCTGCCTCACCCAACTCACTTTATCAGTAGCTTTAATAAAGCTTTATCAGTGGCTGAACGTTAAGGGAGCTGGCAGGTGATAGCAAGCCTTGGGATGTCCTGGTTTTATGCATAGCTACCCCAGGCTCGGGACTGGTGGAAGACATCCTTGGTTCACAGCATGGCTTCTCCCACACGCCTCCAGTGTTAGCACAGACAGCGAACAACCACGGATTGCACTGTAGCTCTTACCAAACAGTCTCCAGCTGGTCACAGGCAGTGGGTGACCTGGGCCCCTCCCAAGAGGTCCCAGAACCAACATACTTGGAGACTGGATTCAGAACACCCAATTAGCTCCACAAGGGCAAACCCAAAGGGTGGTCTCAACAGGCACCAGAGCCCGTGGGACAAACCCCACTCAGTAGGGTAAGCTCCCCCACACAGCAGCCTGTAAGCTGTGGATATAGCCAAACCTTACAGCCAATCAGCTTGTGGATCAATCCCATCCACTGATGGGCCAATAGCAACCAAGACTCAACTATAACAGGAGGGCACACACACCCACATCAGGGACAGTCCTGGAGTACTCGGTGCAGGTGACCAGAGATACTGGACCACTGGGCCGCACAGAGTGGCACATAAGGCCACTCAGCAACACTGGGGGACGTAACAGATCTACCTAATACACAGAAACAGAGACACAACCAAACTGAGGAAACAAAGAAATACATTCCAAATAAAAGAACAGAAGAAGATTCCAGAAAAAGAACTAAACAAGAGAGGCAAGCAAACTACCAGAGTTCAAAACAATGGTTAAAAGGATACTCAAGGAACTTACTGAGAACTTCAACAAAGTGATAGCAAACATAAAAAAAGACATAGAAACCATAAAAAAGAACTAGTCAAAAGTGAAGAATAAATAACTAAAATGAAGAATGCACTAGAAGGAATCACCAGTAGACTAGATGAAGCAGGGAATCAAATCAACAATTCGATTTGAGAAGGTAACATAAAACGCCCAATCAGAACAGCAAAAAGAAAAAAGAATCCACAAATGAGGATAGTTTAAGAGACCTCTGGGACAACATCAGGCATAACAATGTTCGCATCATAGGGGTACCAGAAGGAAAAGAGAGAAAGCAAGGGACTGAGAATGTATTTGAACATATGATGACTGAAAACTTTTCTAACTTGGCAAAGGAAAAAGACATACAAGTCCAAGAAGTGCAGAGAGTCCCAAACAAGATGAACCCCACCAGGCCCACACCAAGACACATTATAATTAGAATGGCAAAGGTTAATTACAAAGAGAGAATTCTGAAAGCATCAAGAGAAAGGCAACTAGTGACTTATATGGGAGCTCACATAAGATTGTCAGCTGATTTCTCAACAGAAGCTTTGCAGACCAGAAGGGATTGGCACAAATACTCAACATGTTGAAAAGCAAGGACATAAACCCAAGATTACTCTATCCAGCAAAGCTACCATTTAAAATTAAAGGACAGAGAAAGAGCTTCCCAGACAAGAAAAAGCTAAAGAAGTTCATCATCACCAAACCAGTATTATAAGGAATATAGTCAATAATATGGCAATATCTATGCATAGTGACAAATGGGTACTAGACTAGTCAGGGGATCATTTCATAAATTATACAAATGTCTAACCACTATGCCATAAAACATTATGAATAATAAAATGCTGTACAAAATTATGAATAATAAAATGGCAATAGCTACATATCTACCAACAATTACTTTCAATGTAAATGGATTACTGTGTTTCCCCAAAAATAAACTTTAATGCGTCTTTTGGAGCAAAAATTAATATAAGACCTGGTCTTATTTTTACTATAAGACCAGGTCTTTAATATAATATAATATAATATAATACCCAGTCTTATATTAATTTTTCTCTAAAAGATGCATTAGAGCTGATTGTCCGGCTAGGTCTTATTTTCTGGGAAACACAGTAAATCCTCTACTCAAAAGACATAGGGTGGATGAATGTATAAGAAAACAAGACCCTTACATATGCTGCCTACAAGAGACTCACTTCAGATTGAAAGGCACACAGACAGAATGTAAAGGGATGGAAAAGATATTTAATGAAAACGGAAAAAAAAAAAAAGCTGGGGAGCACTACTTATACCAGACAAAACAGACTTTAAAACAAAGGCTATAACAAGAGACAAAGAAGGACCCAGTAATCCCACTTCAGGGTATTTATCTAAAGAAACCCAAAACTACTTCGAGGGGACGTGTGCATTCATCTGTTCATTGCAGCATTGTTTACAATGGCCAAGATATGGAGGCAGCCTGGGTGTCTGCCAATGGAAGAACGGATAAAGAGGAGGTGGAACATAAATACAATGGAATATTGCTCAGCCATGGAAGGGAATGGTTCTTTCCATGGGCGGCAGCATGGATGGACCTGGAGGGAATTGTGCTGAGTGGAATTTCAGACAAAGAAAGACTGATGCAATGAGATTTCGCTTATATGTGGAATCTAAAGAACAAAATAAAGAAACGAAACAGAAACAAACTCATACATACAGAGAAAATTTTAATGGTTGCCAGACGGGAGGGGGGTTGAGGGATGGATGGAAAATGGAAAGGGATTAAGAAATACAAATTGGTTGTTACGCAGTAGTCATGAGGATATAGGGTATAGCATAAGGAATATAGTCAATAATATTGTAATAACTATGTATGGTGTCAGATGGGTACTAAATTTATTGGAGTGATAGATGGGAGGGGGTTGGGGAGTAGGGTGAAAAGGTGAAGGAAAATAAGAGGTTCAGATTTCCAAGTATAAAACAAATAAGCATGGGGATGTAATGTACAGCATAGGAAATATAGTCACAATACTGTGATAGCGTGATACAGTGTCAGATGGTTGCTGGACTTATAATGGTGATCACTTCTTAAGGTATACAAGTGTTGAATGACTGGTGTACACCTGAAGCTAATACAATGTTATATGCTAGCTATTTTAATAAAATCTTTAAAAAATAAATGAAAAAAAAAAACCTAGAACAGGATGTCGCCAAAGAGACATTTAAGCAACAAAAAAAGAGCTCTTAGAAATTAAAAATGTTAGCAAAATAGAAAATTCAATAGAAAGATTGGCAAAAAGCTGAGCAAACCTCCCAGAAAGTAAAAGGTGGGGAACTGAGAGACAAAGAAATGACTAATAGTGGAGAGAAGATAAGAAATTAGATGATCGATCCAACTTCTGAATAAGAGATCCAGGGAAAAAGAGAGAAAAAACAGACATAAAAATATCAAATAAATAGTATAGGAACATTGCCCAGCACTGAAGGGTATGAATTTCCATACTAAAATGACCCACTGAGAACCTATCCCAATAAATGAAAACAGACCTACATCGAAGCACATCATTATAAAATTTCAGAACCCTGTAGGGAAGGTCCTAAAATCTTCTAGAGAAAACAAAAACAGGCATCACACAAAGTATCAGGAATCAGAATGCACTGGACTTCACAAATGCAACAATAAAAGCTAGAAAACATAGAATACCATCTTCAAAATTCTTAAGTTAAATGACTTCCAAGCTAGAGAATTATACACCAAGCTGATATAAATTAACTGTCACAAGCCTAGAAAACCAACAGTCTATACTGTTGGAAGTAAGGTCTAAGATGTATGTCCCCAGGCAAAGAAAGAAAACAACCATGTTTGAACATATCAGTGTGGATTTATACTTCAGTCTGAGAACTTGACGATTAATTAGTGATAGGTATGTACAAAACTAAGCAAAGGAATACCATGGCCATTATAAACACTAGGAAAGCCAGAAAATTACATAAGAAAGGGGATAAAATCACAGAATTGTTCAAGGCGTAGCTGTGAATAATATTTGCATGGTCATAAATGGAGGCCAAGGTAAAGCAAGTAGGATGGAGTGGGCAGAGTGGAAGAGAACTAAACCCCCACCGGAAAAAGTCAATACATAATACCTAAAACTGAAAATTTAAGAAAGTATAAATAATGGAGGTAAAAAATATATAAACAGCTAAAATGAGGAGAAAGGTTTGCTTCAAGGCAGTCAAAATGAAAAGTGCGATGGGAGAGGAGGAGTAAGAAGGGGAAGAAAGGGTTGGTGCAGGAGACTAACATTTTTTGTTACAAGTCTTGTAACACTATTTAACTTTTAAGTAATGTAGATATTTCATTTTGCTAAAAATAAAAATTATATTCAAAAAAGGAAGGAATAACAACCAATTAATTCTGATTACTTCAATAGTTCGTATTTTTAATCTCAAGATATACTGAATATAACTTAGCTGACAAGAGATAAACTGGCTGACCTACCTTCTCTTAATGGTAAATAAGTAGCTATGGACTTGGAATCAAGCTGAGAAGCTAAGGTACAATACAATAAAATCCTTCTGTAACAATGAAATTTCCTTTGTCCTTGGGGATTAGCATGTTTCATGAGTGAATTTTCCAGATAAGGAACACTAATTATATTATCTCTTTCATTCCAACTTGCCATTGCTGAAGCCAATGGTACTGTTTATGTTTATTTTATTTTTCCAATGATTCCTTGAAGTCATACCTCCTTCAGTACCAAGCACAGAGCTGAACACAAAAAAGACACATGCTCAGTAACTGAATCCACATAATTGTTGCTTGAATGGGCCATAGTTGGCTCTCCCAAATGAAGTTTAGTTACGAATACTCATTCTTTTTTGTGTGTGTTTTTTTAATTAAAGTTTATTGGGTTGACAATTGTTAGTAAAGTTACATAGATTTCAGGTGCACAATTCTGTATTACATCATCTATAAATCCCATTGTGGAACACCCATTCTTTACACTGCAGTGTGTTAGAGTCATTCTGTTGGCATTTTGTGGTATGTAAGGCTTTCTTTTTAAACAAATACTAAATGGCTAAGACTGATATGTTTTTTGGGTTCTTGAATCTGCTTTTCACAATTTTTCCGTCCAATCAAGTTACTACATCTTCTTATTATCTGTGTACCTGTAGTTAGCAGTCATGTTTCCTCGATTCTAATCTAAATCTAAGAGTCTCTACAAATGTGGTAGAAGCTAGGAAATTAAGAATATATGGACGCTCCTGAATAAAGATTGAAGGGCTTCCCCATGAGTCAAGCACATACAGTTTAGCACATGGGATATCTATTTTGGCTCTCCAGAAGCTGCTTTCCCTTAATTCTTCATTCTTCATGTGTCAAAGAATAAAGGTGGTCAGATAAATGGCTTCCAGATTAACAAAGTGTCACCAATATGATTCTTAGCAGCAAATAATCTAAGTCTTATGGCTCTCCCATTGTGGCAAATTGACAGGTTTAATAGTAACCCTATACAAATAGAAAGTAGAATCTATGTAAACCAATTTGTTTTTTTAAATTGTACTTTTCTCAAAATCAAGGTCTACTAGACTTTGCTTTCACAGGAGGCAAAAGAGCTAAGCAATCAGCCATGGCATTTCTAACTCAGTTACAACTCATGGTGATCCTGAACTCTCAGAAAATTGAAAAATGTTATTCTCATTATAATAAATCCTTAAATCCAACACTAATTGTACATCTCTTCACTGTGAACTTTAAAAGAAGGAAGGGAAATTGAAAAATATTACTGAACTTACTATGTGCCAGCCAGTTGTATAAACTGCTTATTTTTGTCCTCACAATAACTCTATTAAAAGTGGGTATTATTATCCCTGCTTCAAAGATAAATAAACGGAGTGCTGGAGAGATTAAATAACTGGTTCAAGGTCATGAAAAGCAGGAGAGCCACGTTTCAAAGTGCAAGTTTGATGTCAAAAGCTGATGAGGCACCCCTTATAGTATGCACTGCCTCTACAACAGCAAAAGGAGACACCAAATTAAGAAAGTAAAAATTTGTAATTAAAACTCAAATCGAAGAGTTTGTATTGGATTTACATCTTCTCGTACCCAAGATAGCAGATCTTTAAGGTTGTCATATAATACCCTGAATCCAATTTTCATACAGTAACTACAGCTTAACTGGTGATTGGCAGCTTCTCAGGTAGCCAGAAAGGACACTCGAAGATGAAATATGAACAAAAGAACATTAGAAAAGTAGTCAATCACAACCATCTCCACTCTTTTGCCGATCTGATAAAAACAATGCATCCAATATGTGACAAGCAGATCAAGCTTCAACAGCTTTGCTATTCACAGTCAGAAAGATTTTTTAAAACACATAGAAATGAAGGTATGAATATCCCAAGCAATGATGCAATAAGACAAAACTGTGTCTAAATTTATCATCTCACATGATAAATGAAATCACGGGGGGGAGGGGGCACCCTCTGTGCTGTTCATTTCCTCTCCCATGAACCCATCCCGTTGTCCTTTGCCAGGTTTGTTCATTGCCTTTCCCCTCTCTTGGCTCTTTTCAATTGGCATACAGTTAACTTAAGCCTTGATGGCCCTCAGTTTCATGCCATTCTTCAACTTAACACCTCTTCTTTCCTTCCTTTTGGCCAAGTATCCTGGATATCCTGGATATCCTGGATATCAGCTCTTCCTCTGTCTGACTCTCACAACTTGAATTTCACTATTCAACTGAATGACTCTAAGATTACTACTCTCCTGTGAAATAAATCCAAAGTTTCTACATGAGTCTCATCTTCCTTATACTCTTAACCACCTTAAGTATTGCAACCATCTTTTTTATTGCATTGTTTGTTTTACAATCTGAATAAAAGTAACATATGATCATTAGACAAAAGTCAATCAGCATAAAAAATTTATCTTCTTCCAGTCTTAAAAAGTGAAAGATTTTTTTAAACAAAATTGGGATTATGCCTTTATATACCATTTGTTTCTAACTTTTTTCATTTAGCATTATTATCCTTCTCTAACCTGGGCGTTCACATCACTAGGCTCTGGTTTCCTCTTTTTGTTCAGTATCACTTTCTAAATTATGGACAAGATACAATTCTAGAAGTTATATAAATACTACAACATAAATACTTCTGTGTGTGATAAAGACTCCACAATGTACTGGCTGTAATTCATGGTATTTTCTCTCTGTGGGAAGAGGATAAAAATATATACTACTACCTTTCAGTCTTCTTGGTCTCTTTAAGCTGGGCTTCTTCCCAAACGTGCAATACATAACCTGTCTCATCCACCCTTCTTCTGCGCAGAGCTCAATCCTTCCTACAAACTACCTTCAACTCTCAACGTTGGGAAGAGTTTTCCAACTGCCCCTGGTACCCAGGTAATCCTTATCCTGCCCCTGAAATCTTAGCCACATATTTGGCTCTAAATGCTACCTGGTGTCTCAGTTATCTTTTCATTCTCCACTGGACAGTGACTCTCTGAGCTCAAGATATTATACTGTAGAGTTTTTATTTTTTGTTTTACACCCTGTAGCTAACAAATTGCATAGATAGATACTCAGTAAGTATTTTTTGCTGTCATTGCTTCTGCCTCTCCCCCAAAGCCACTAAATCTCTATCCTGTACCTTCTCTGCACTGCAGATTGTTTTACCCTCGTTCTAGTCCCATATTCCCCCACCAATGGGGGATATATTATCTTTTCTATTCTATTCCATTCCTCTTTCCTCCCTTTTTTCCTTCCTTATTTCCCTCTTTTTTAATGCTGGCCAAAGCCAAAGTCATAGATTTCACCACCCACAACTGACCTATTTTTTTCTGAAACATAATGTATGTAAAACTGAGGTTATACATCTTTCATCTAAGGTAACCCCTTTTCCCAATTTCCCCATTATATTGGCAGTACCACGATTATTTCATTCCCTTGGGTTTCTAACTTAAAATTTTTTTCTCTAGTCCATTTACCCTGGCTGGTTAAGTTGTCAGTTCTAACACCTCAGCTCTGTGCCTTTTTAATCCTTATGCAAAGCCATTACAAGCTTCTTTCCAAGATAACCTGCTTTGTAAAGTATATCACAGTTGAATTTCTTTAACAAGCTCCTCTGGTACATAAAATTTGACTTCATAAGTCTTTTCAGCTATGTGTCTATTAATAACAGGTATAGTTGTGAAGTATTTTGGTTTGCAATCCATTTTACATATATTATTTGACTGTCATATTCAAATGAAGAAATTACAGTTCAAAGAGGCTAAGTACCTTACATAAATTCACTTGGCTAGTTGGTAGCAGAGCCAAATCTGAAACGCATATCTTTTCATCTAAACCCAACAGTACCCTTTTCCCACATACAAGTCTTCCTACCACATAAATCAAGAGACTTTCATTGGATCCTACTGGCCTCCAAACCAGTTTTATCTGGTTCCCCCATCTCCCAGCATCTGGGTTCTCCATCTAGTCCATCTTCGAAAATGTAATAAAAATCCTTAACTGACCTACCAGTTTTTTCCAGCCAATAGAGTGGTTGCTACATAGAACCAAAACACCCTTTTAAGTACTGCAGTGATCTCTACCAATTCACTCCTACTTGTCTCTCTGCTAAATCATAGCTGACACCAAACACAGAGCCTAGCACAGCAGATGTTCAGTTGCTATCGCTGACTATACTCTTAACATATTTTTTAAGTGATTTCTCTAACATCTACAGCCGTACCCCTTTCCTTTGTCTAGCACTTCAGGTTTTAATAAGACCTGTCCCAATATCCAGTCTGCTTTCACTGTTCTTCAATGCCAATTGTCTACGTAGCTGGACTCATCTCCTCCTATGGAGAAACAGGTCTTTCTTCTCCCTATTTATTCTTACACCTGTGGAGGTCCAGATCAAGCACTACATCTTCCACACCTTTTCCAAACATTAAAACCAATCAAGATGATTTTTGCCTTTCTAAATAATTTTTATTAATTAATACATGCTTCCTTCTTTTAGGTATTATTCTCATAGCACGTTTCATGATTTCCTAACTGTCTGATCTGAACTAAGTGTTTTCTCCCTACGATGTGAAAGCCTCCACAGGACCAGTACAGCAGTCTTACATTACTTTTACCCCTCAGCCTCCAGCACAGAACTCTGCACATAATATTCACAGTGCATCTGTTTAATAAACGTTTCAAGAATTAATCTCTATTCAAGATGAACTTTTTAAAAGCACATACTGAGTATTTACCAATTGCGTATTACCTGTTTTACATATGTGATTTTTATTTAAGTTCAGCAAACCCATAAAGGAAGTGTCATTATCCCCATGTTACAGAAGGGGATGCAGGTTCAGAAATGCAACAACTTGCAGAATATCAGTTACAGTTAGTGGACTCAACTCAGATATGTCAGACTCCAAAGCCCATGATATTGCCTCTCCAACTGTATCACTCTCCCCTTATTTCCATCAGACTCAGTCAGTCCAGAAGCCAAGCAAATTCACAGTCGCTTAGCATGTATTCTGATGCTTATGTATTTAAATTATCCTAACTTTAGAAAAGGATGAAATGCAGCCAACTAATGTATGTTAGGACCCAGCTCCACCTACGTAAGTCACTTAACCTTTCTCACCCCCAGTTTCTATTTCAAGACCTAACACAGGCTGACCTTACAGATTTTTCTTTTCTCCTAATCTCTGGCCACTTCTCTCCAAGAACCCTCACACTGTTCCCAGGACAGAACTGTATGTGTTCATGTGTCAGGGTGTTAGCTCTGCCTGAACCACCCCTTCTTCCTGCTCCATCTAGTGAACGCAAAGACCTGCCCCACACCCAGCTCAGAGGAGTTCCAAGCAGAGTTAATTGCTTCCTTCCTTGTGCTCCAATGGCATGTAATTCATGTCTCTATTTATATGTATAGTATGTCTCCCTCCCACGCTAGATGGTAAGCTCTAGAGGCAGAGGCATATCTTATTTGACTTTATAACCTGAAGACCAGCACAATTCCAGACACTATTTGACCTTCTCAAGATTTGAATAAAGTTTGCTGAATTAAGGAATTCAGGAACGTTTGCTGTGATTTAATGTTTGTTGAATTAAGTAGTCAATCAGTCAAGCTTTAAAATGAGAATACCATCTGTCCTTCCCATTTCACAGTTTTTCAAAGGTTACCTCCTCGCCTCCCCAACCACCTTGTCACAGGTGGACTTTCCTTGATAATCTGTCACAGTACCCTGTTCCTTTACTCAGTTTTGATCAGAATTTTTAATTATCAATATATGTGTATGTTACTTGTTTAATGTCTGTATTCCTCTGTACCATTAGACTGGAAACTTCATGAAAACATGGACAATATATGTTTAGTTTACCACTGTATCCCCAGTACCCTGTACTCAATAGATATTTACTGAATAAATGATATGAAGAGCAAATGATATAATGTATATCAAAACATCTGTGAATTGTATAGTGATGATTATAATTATTGGGATAATATATCCAGTTTATCTCCTCTTAGATAGATAAAACAAAATCTTCCATCTCTTCTCCATTATCATATGCATTTAATTGGTAAAACTACTTCCTGCCCCACCAATAGGACACTTATGTCTGTCTGACACATTGGAATAATAATAGTAGCAATTACTTTATTTTATTCCAGTTAGTAATTTACAAAAATATCAGCAATGAGAAATGCTAAATCACCTCAGATCTCACTTAAGTTTTTCTATAAAACAAATGTCAAATAGTTTCTTCTTTTCAAAAATAACTTTGATTTTGATACACGATTCTAATCTCCAATGCAGTACACAAACAACACTTATGAGGTACATGTTCAACAAACTAGAACAATTAGCCTATGTTCTCAAGCAAGTGGACCCAAGCAGACCAAAGCACGGCTGCTAACATAGGTCAGACATTTGCACGGGCCCCCACGTTGATGGGCTCCTTTCAGGGCTCTGAGGGGATGGGGACCTGGCAATGTGTTCTCATGGTCATTGGCTTCTAAATTTTGCAAAAGCAAATGAGCTTTGTATTTTCCTTAAAGAGGACCCTCAAAATTGTATACCCTTCAGGCGCCATAAAACCTAGATCCACTCCTGCCCTAATAGCAACCTCATAATAGGACCACTTTTCCCTCTAAAGTATCCATAACCAACATGACAGTGCAGGCATAGTGAACAATGATTTTCAAAAGTCTAGTTCTAATCATTGAAGAGATCATGTTCTCATAATATCCTTTTTTAAGTCCTTCTAAAAAGAAAACGCTATCTGAATATTCTTTTTCTAGAGCCATATATATCCCTCTTTCTCATTAATAAACACAGAGTGCACACACTGCAGTCCTGTGACCTCTAAAATATTCACAACTCCAACAAGTAGGTATTACTAATTTTCCCATTTCACAGAAGAAACTGAAACTTAGAGAAATTAAATACCTTGCCCAAGATTAAACAGCTGGTAAGGGTTATTATATATGGCGGGAGTTTCAACCTGGGATCATTGGCCACTCTTCTCAGTGCTTTGTAATCCCCCACAGAGTTGATGATAAAAGAGCTGGCACTCAATAAACATGTTTGATCAACTACTTAAGAGAATACCTAATGTAACACAATCTCAAACAGTGTGACATTACTAGGAATATTCCTAAATGATGAGATAATCAGTTACCAAAAGCCTTTTTACATGTTATCTCAGGAATGACACAGAACAGAAAATTGGGTCAGATGTTGCCAGTGTTCCCAGCTACAAATCAAGAAGTCCCAGTGGGAATGAATGGATAGTAGAATACAGGTTATATAGAAGCCTTTCAAGTCACATCAGTGATGTAATCTTTAAATTGAAAGGAAAGCATATTTACATATATCTGGGAGAAAAAAATGCATTATTGGTTTATTAAAACCTTTTTCCCAAAAAAAAAACATATATACACAAGATAAACCAAATGACTTATCCTGTTAGTGTAGCCTTCTTTGAGTCTCTGATTGCTGGAAAGTGAAACTAATACTGCAGGAAAAGTGTGTGTCATCCCACCTGAAAATTGCTAACTCAGTGGCTGTGTGTAGACAAGGCCTAAGAGTGTCTTAAGTGTAACATATTGAAACTGTCTGAAAGGCCGCCATTTGGCACCCAGACCAACATCAAAAGACAATCTCCTAATGAGCATCTTCAGTTGAAAGATAGCATTTCAACACGATGAAATGAAAGGGCATAACGGCATCACTGGCAACGCCAAATAATTTACATCCGTTTACATCAGCAAATGGTTTTAAGGTTTGGCACCAAGAGTTATTAATAACAAAAAGGGCTAGAGGTGGCATGCCTGTGACCTTCAGATTGACTTCTGGATGTTATTGCCCTACAGTAGTAAGCACATCTACCTGTATTATGGATAATAGTTTCACTACATCGTTTTCTCATAGTGAAAGCTCTGGACCTCATAGAGACCTAACCATTAAGGAGTCAGAGAGGTCCTTGGACATTTCCCTCTTCCTAAGAGGCCATCTCTTACAATATGCTTCAGAGACTTGCTGAGTATTTTAAGAGATGTATAAAATTCTCTTCTGAATTTTACCCATATTCTTCCTTTTTCACTAAAGGAATCTTAACCTTAGTTTTGTTCGTTCAAAGCTCAAATAGCCATTATTATTATATAGCCAGCTGATTCATGTTTTCAATTTTGTCTAATATGTAACCCATTTTTAAAAGTAGTTAAATGCTGTATGTAATTTGATGCCATTTCTTTTAAAGGTCCAGGTGTTTCTTGGCCTATATATTTGTTAGATCACTAAACTAACAAATTATCAATTATGGAATTTACATTAAAATGTTATTTTGACACCATAAAATATTTGTGTGCTCAAAAACTTACTACGTAAATAGTACAGGAGAGCCTTTTTTAAATGGCTTTGTCTCCTCCCAGGCTAACTACTCCAAGAAGACTGACGGTGGCAGGTGTCGTCCCTTCTCTCCTGCTCTGGCAATTGGTTCTGTTCTCCATCACCACAAACCCAAGATCAGCAAGGAAAGTTGACACTGTTCTTTAGCAACAGGTAGTCAATCACTTATTTTACACTACGACAGGAAGGACTGTCTGTAAAATATCTTTGGAGGTCTGCCAGCAGCACTGAAGTCACTTTCAGTCTGGAGAGCAGCCACAGTTCTTTAACACTGAAGACGTAAATATGGGGAATTCATCAAACTAATATTAAATAGAGGCTTTGTCGCCTTAAAAAATTAAGTGGTTGGATTAGATATTACAAAGTCTATATTTCAAGCAGTGTAAAGTTTACAAGATGCTGTTTATAATTTAAGAAACTGAGTCCTGTAGTGAACAAGAACATCTATCGTGTCTAAAGATTAGTTTTTGAATGACAAAATGGTGCTATTTATTTTGAAAGGCAATTAAGATGTTTCCTGTGACAGAAAAATACAGATATAGATCACTTACATTAAATTACGTATTACCTATCTGGGGAAGTCCATTAATGACAAATGTATTCCAAAGAGAAGAACTATGCAAAACTCAGAACTGGGAGATTCCATGTGACTAATTTCTTGGTCTTAGTGCTGCCTTGAGTAAGCACCCAAAGAGAGCCCTTGGGAAGAGCACAGCAACACAATTTTTTGTTTTTTTGCAAAAAATTACTACCTTAATTCTTGAACTATCAAGCTCAAGAAACAGTCACCAATTAAGTCAACAAAGCCTTAGTGTAATCACTTAGCACAGAGCCTTGGATGAACTTCATTTATGAACAAGGAAATGTCTTGTTATTTTCTGCTATTCTACCTAGTACTTTGGAAAAAAAAATGTAGATCCTGGGTAAAGGTATCTGGAAAGAAGTCAACAGCTTCATTATATTGGAAAGGAGGGAAGAGCTTTTTAAAATACCAACTGAAAAAACAAAGTAAGTTTTAGTCTAATGAAAATTTAGCCCATTTGGCAGATCTTTAGAATCTTGTAGTAGGAAGAGTAACTCAAAAACTATTAAACAAATGACATCACACTTCTACAATGTCTAGGTGATAGTCTCTTTTTGTTTAACTCTGCTGATTTTTAAATAAATTCTAAATTATTTTCAATATTTTAATATATGCTAATAATTGTTGAAAGAAAATTAACTTTTTGGTTTTTCGATAGAGTTGTGAAAGATTTTTCCACATTCCTAAATATGGCTTTATTGCATTCAGTTAAATTTTGTTCAAAAAGACACATTTCTGATCTTAAAATGAAAATCAATGAAAATATATAGCTCACCATAATTGTGCTCACAGCAAACTTTGCTGAAACATGTCTTTATTCATTTAGGAAGGGATATTATAATATAATGCTATATACATATACATGCTAGCTATATTTAATAAGGTAGCACAGGTGTTTTTTGTTCTTATTCTGGTACTGCCATGTTAGAAAACGAGTCCTATTCATTCCTTGACTCCAGCAAGTTAAATTGGAAGAAGACTTAAAATTATCAAATAAACATATGACCTAACCATTCCAGATCATTCAAATCAATTTTCTATAAAACATCCAAAACTGCTGTTAGAAAAGACTCATATTTGCTATGTAATTCCACTTTTCGTTTTATTCCTAAAGAGCAGAAGACACCAAAATAAGAGATGGCAGCAAACCTAATTCGTTGGATTTACTAAGGTTGCCACTCCCTAAATCTAAATTTTCAAAAGCACCGAGTGGAGAGAGACGAAACTTCCACTGTCCCTAGAGACACATAACATGAGGCCAAAAGAGTGTGAGTGTGTGTGTGTGTGTGTGTGTGTGTGTGTGTGTGTGTGTGTATTATTGTTCTTATTTCGTCCTGACCCTTTGACTGGAATTCTTAATTTTTTTTTTTTTTAACTATAGTAGAAACAATAAGTATTTCTCTTTGGAAAACCTGCTCAACTTCTTTCTTTTGTTAAGCAACCTTGTATGTGTTTCACGTTCTGCCTTCTTTCCATCCTCATAGTACTAGTCCTGAATGAGGACGCTTTCCTCCCAGGAACATGGGTCAGAATGCCACCCTTGTCTCGGCAGCTGCGAACATCTCAACCTGGGATTCCCTGGACTGGGCGTGTACCTCCGCAACTCCCTGAGGATCCAAACACTGAGGGTTACACCCATCACTATAATGAAAAGGACAGTCCCTAAAGGCCTACCAAAGGCTCCATTGTCACGCCCCAACCTAAAGGGGAGGAGGCCCCAGAAACACACTCCCCCAACCCAAGATGGGAGGTCGCGCAGCGGAGAGCCACTGGCATGACGGAAAAGGGCCTGTCGCGGGTAGCCACCGGCCAGGTGGCGTTGGGGACCCAGCAACCATGGACTGGGGTTGGCCTCCTGCTGGGGGCCCCACAGCCCCAGCCAATGCCCCGCCTCCATCCCGCCCCGCCCCCAGCTTCGCCCCCTACCCGCGGCCCGCAGGTCAGCGCACGCGCGTCGGTGTGCCCTGCCACTGCGCCCTCCAACGCGACGCGCTCCTGCCAGGAGGGACGAGGCTCGAATGTGGGCGCTGGAGGGGGCGGGAGGAATGCTTCAAGTCTGCGTGAAAGAGGCGCGCGTGGGGAGAACACCTCCCGTTAACCAACTAGACTCCATTTTATTTCCTCGGAAACTGAGGGACAGGCGGGATACCAGCCGCCGGGCAGGGTTCCTC